>NC_060144.1:414893838-415204314 GCF_021461385.2 Schistocerca piceifrons | reverse complement strand
TATTTTACTGAATTTCTCTACAGGAAGACATAGTTACGAGTCTTGGAATCAAGATGAAGTTTTGTCGAGGTCTCTCTGGATTATTACGATTTTCCTTGCATGGATTTCCTTACACATGATTTGAATCACCTGCCGAGAGCCCGATGTTGCAACTACTACTATCCACATATCAAAAATAACGGGTCCATTCGTGTGAAGCATCAGTGAATAAAGAAACAAGGTAGCAAATAATACTGGGAGCGTAAAGTTTTTCGTCAAAGAGGACAGTAAAATAAGTGTAATAGATCTGCTACATCAAGCAAAATTACGCACGGCGGATGTTTCAAGTGAGGTATAAAAGAAATTGCAGTTGAAGGATGTTACCCAAAGAAAGCAGCATTTTTGACATCAAATAACGCCACGTACTTATGGAATAAGGTGCGGAGATCGTATTTCTGGAACACAGAAATGTTACAGCGATAGTAACTCCGAAGGAGAAAAAGTTCGAATCATTGATGCTGGGAGTTTTATGAGAAGCTGTAAAAAAATTAGGCTGACAAACAGACTTTGGAATGGAGAGGTGGCGGAAAGAATACTTGCGGACAGAATCCCTCGAAATACCCTTACAGAAATAAGATGTTTGCTATAGCTTCAAAGAACAGTTAATCCGTATTGGTAGAAGCAGCAGAGTAAAATATAATAGTGATTGACAAAGGTCAGAATAGTAAAGGGAAATGTTATGGGCAAAACCAGCCAATCAATCCCTTGATAACCCGATTGTACACAGAGCGAACAAAAAATTTATGTTCTGTAATCTGTATCACTCTACAAACATATTCACCGAATACAAGTGCGAAATAATCATTAACGTGAATGTGATTCAGTAACAATAGAATGTATAAATCACATTTTCGTAACGGTCGCCATTATCAGCCAATATCCAATAATACGAAGTAATATGAAAATTCTCTTTCAACAAAAGGATATGATTCTCTTTCAACAAAAGGATACATCGATTTTAAAAAATAATTAAAAACTTTTTAATAAACGTGACGTTACTCTAGAGATCTAAAAACTTTTTAAAACCCTGAGAGATCGCTGCATAACCTGCAGACCAAAAGCTAACAAAATTCATAAAAAATGTGTTCATGATCAACGGAGTTTTGGTATTCAGTATTTCAGGAATTTTCTGGACTTAACAGGGTAAGGTTACATTTACTAAAAAAATTAAAAGATCGAGGAAAACAGTCGACAATAATATAACTTCTTTTTGTTGGTTTTCTCGGTACCTTCGGACTTCTTCGGTCGTTTTGTGGTTCCTTTGACGTTTAGCATGCACGAGTGGCTAGCGTTTTTAGTCACCCTCCAATACTAGTGGCGGAGTGAAGCAGCGGAGGATAAATAACAATATTAACCTCTCGTACTGGCGAAATGGCAGGAAGAAGCGGCCACCACTAAACCGTCATCGGACGAAGATCCCGAGACCAGCACCAACAGGCAGCACGCCAAGAAGTAGCCACGAATGGTAATACATCTGCTGGTAGCCCGCAAAAGCAACACGTCAGTACAGTATTTTCCAAGATTATTCAGTATGTCATGTCTGGAATAGGAGAATCAGAATGGCGTCTTTGGCTAGTCCACTGTGATTCTTTTCTAGAATGTTGCAGGCAAAAAGTAAATACGTAAATTAGAAAAAAAATTCCTTCAGTCACAAATAGTGATTTTTATTTTAATATACAACGTATTTCAGATGTGTTACAATCTGGCACATTGTGACTACAATTTTTACAAAACTAAGAGAAAACTGGAAAATTGCTTGTTGTTTTCGGTAGTACTTACATTGCTCTAAAGGCACGGTTTCAGTATATACACCCGAGAGAGAGACAGAGAGAAGGATTTCGTCTCGTACCACTGTCGTAAACAAAGCACAAAAAGTTAGACCACGTTCAATTGTAAAGATGGTATATTTCCACATATAGACAGGTGTTGCTATTTGTACTATGATATAGAGATGTTACATTAATGTTTATACCTAGAAGCCATCTGAAAACCAAATATCTGGACACATAGCAGACGCGGTCTTCCGTTATGAGAGGTTGCAACTACCATATATTTGTTTCTTTAGGAAAAAATAAACTTTTCAAACTGCTGAAAACCTTTAGTTGTTAAAATCGGTTTCATCAATTGGCATGTTTTCAGGAACTTGTTCTCTGTGTAACAATGTTTCTAACTGTTCTAGCAAATTGAGTTCTGTACACTTATTTTCTTCGTGGGCTACAGTACGGCCGTTGTGGACGTCATTGCCAGTTTCTATACAGGTACATACCTCTGAGCACTATGGGACTTAACTTCTAAGGTCATCAGTCCCCTAGAACTTAAAACTACTTAAACCTAACTAACCTAAGGACATCACACACTTCCATGCCCGAGACAGGATTCGAACCTGCGACCGTAGCGGTCGCGCGGTTCCAGACTGTAGCGCCTAGAACCGCTCTGTCACCGCGGCCGGCTGTCCAGAATGTTCTCCAATCCAGTCGCGAACTATTGCACTAGTGACAAGGCCCATTGTCATCCATAAAAATTCCATCTGTGTTTGGGAACAACCCAAATCATTGGGTCGAGCTGTCCAGAATGTTCTACAATCCAGTCGCGAACTATTGTAACCCAGTGACAAGGCCCATTGTCATGCATAAAAATTCCATCTTTGTTTGGGAACATGAAGTCGACGAATGGCTGCGAATGGTGTCCAAGTAGTCGAAAATAGCCATTCGCAATGAATCATTGGTTCATCTGGACCAGAGGACCCAGTCCACAGCCGGCAGCTGTGGCCGAGCGGATCTAGGCGATTCAGTCCGGAACCGCGCTGCTGCTACGGTCGCAGGTTCGAATCCTGCCTCGGGCATGGAAGTGTGTGATATCTTAGGTTAGTTAGGTTTAAGTAGTTCTACGTCTAGGGGACAGATGACCTCAGATGTTAAGTCCCATAGATATTTGAGCCATTTGAATCCAGTCCACCTCACAGCTCATACCATTAGAGTCACCACCAGCGTGCACAGTGCCTTGTTGACAATTTGGGTCCATAGCTTCGTCGGTTCTGTCCACACTCGAACCCTAATATCAGTTCTGAAATCGGGCTCATCTGACAATGCCACTGTTTTCCCGTCGTCTAGAGTCCAATCGATATGGTCACGAGCCCAGGAGTGGCGCTGCAGGCGGTGTCGTGCTGCTAGCAAAAGCACTCGCGTCGGTCGTCTGCTGCCGTAGCCCATTAACGCCACATTTCGCCGTATTGTCCTAACAGATACCTTCGTCGTACATCCCACATTTACTTCTGCGATTATTAAACGCACTGTTGTTTGCCTGCTAGCACGGACAACTTCACTCAAACGTCGCTATCCTCTGTGGTTAAGTGAAGGCCGTCAGACACTGGTTTGTCCGTGGTTAGAGGTAATGCCTGTAATTTGATATTCTCGGCACACTCTTGACACTGTAGATGTCGGAATATTGAATTCCCTAAGAATTTCCGAAATGGAATGTCCCATGCGTCTAGCTCCACCTACCATTCCGAGTTGAAAGCCTATTAATTCTCGTCGAGCGGCCATAATCACTTCGGAAAATTTTTCACGTGAATCACCTGAGTAAAAGTGACAGCCCCGCCAATGCACTCCCTTTTATGCCTTGTGTACGCGATACTGCTGCCATCCATATTGGTGCACATCGCTTTGCCAAGACTTTTGTCACCTGAATGTAGTAGCAGGTAGTCACCATGAGTTTGTACAAAGAGAGTAGGGCTTTACTCATAAAATTACGAGGGTCACTCCAAAAGAAATGCACACTATTTTTGTAAAAACACAGTTTTCATTCTGCATGTGTGAAAGTTTTACAGTGTGTAGATACATCCTTCCCGCTTGTTTTCAAACTTAGTTCAACCTGTTCCCGTTAGTGGCGCCGTCGCAGCATGTCTTCAAGATGGCTGCTACACTTGACGTTCGTCAGAAGCAACGTGCTGTCATATAGTTCCTGTGCTGTGAAAACGAGACAGTGGGAAACAGCCACAAGAGGTTGAAAAAGGTGTATGGAGATGCTGCTGTCGATCGCAGTACAGTTAGTCGGTGGGCAAGCAGGTTACGTGATGAAAGCGGGCACGGCAATATTGAGGCTTGTCCTCGCAGCGGCAGGCCTCGTACTGCACAGACTCCAGACAATGTGCAGAGAGTTAAAGAACTGGTGACTGCTCACAGACGTGTTCGACCACATCGGCAAAAGCAGGATGTTTTGCTGTTGCACGACAATGCACGGCCACATGTCAGTGAAAAAACCATGGAAGCGATCACAAAACTCAGATGGACAACACTGAAACACCCGCCTTACAGTCCTGACCTGGCTCCATGTGACTATCATCTCTTTGGGAAACGGAAAGACTCCCTTCGTGGAACAAGGTTTGAAGATGATGACTCCCTTGTGTACGCTGCCAAACAGTGGCTCCAACAGGTTGGTCCAGAATTTTACCGTGCGGGTATACAGGTGCTGGTTCCAAGATGGCGTAAGGCAGTTGAGATGGATGGAAATGATTTGGAGAAATGAAAATATTGTTCCTAAAGGATGTATTTAATACACAGTGTAAAACTTTCAAACATGTAGAATAAAAGATAGATTTTAAAAAAAATTGTGTGCATTTATTTTGGAGTGACCCTCGTAAAAAGCAACAGGAACAGCGGTGCTGCTCTTTGCGAGTATCGACCCTTTAAAGGAATACGGAGAAATCCTCTCTCTGCAGTGGATTGAACAATATGATTCGGGAGTTCGAATGTACTGGCGTGGGAATTGCTGCTGGGAATGTCCGACAGCCAATTGCGCCACAAATTGTTGAAGGAGTTACTGTTGACATGGCTGAGAACGCCGGATGCAATGTGCAGTCTTCAAGTAGTGCACTAGATGTGTCATGACAGCTAAACATGTCATTCCACCGTTATTTTGGCTGGTAGCAGAGCAATTTATAGTACGGTTCCAGGCTATTGTGGACACAGATGGTCGTCATATTGAGCAACGTTTTTACCTGGAACATAAACAATGTACGCTATTAACAAATGTTACCCTCGCAGGTGTTTATCGATACTTCTCCCCGTCATTTTCTTACCAGTGCTTCCTCGAAGACCTACGGTCACGCGTTTTCCACGGAGCCCCTCTCAAATAGCGAAGTTTACCTGTAGCCACCCTGGACATTCCTAGGCGTCTTGCATGACTTCCATAATACGTAATTCGCCGCGCTAGATAGCGTGAACGCCGTATTTCAGCTCACATTAAACGCAGCCGATCAGTAAAACCAGCTCTCCGGACCCAATCTGTGCCTCGCATTTACATGAGTTATATTTCATGAATGAAACCCGTGCAGTATTATTTAAATTACAATATTCACGGTTATTGCGACTCCGCCATTACGCAATGAGTCAAGAAAGTGCATACACTAGAGTGTATTCTGATGATGCGCATTTCATGTACCATGTAATCTTATAGGAGTACAAGATAAAACGATGCAGTTGGTGTCTGTGAAACAGCGACGAATTTTAATCGAGCGTAACTAATGCTCGGCGCATGTGATTTAACCTTACTTGCGCCTAGTTGATTAATTATCGTTCTGCTGAATCTGACGCCTTTGGAGACAACACTACATCAATGTCACGGCAAATTCGATCGCAAGATACTTTTAACATATGTAAAAACGTAATCTGATTCAGCATCGCATAGACTATAGTCTACCTTTCATTCTCTATTGCGAAGAAGATGGTCTGCTTGACGCCTGACCTAATGTAGGGCCGAGTAACTTTTTGTTTCTTTGCGTGGTGGGTAGGGGGCGGGGGGTTAGCATGCTGGGAATATTTTTAAGGGGATTTACAGTTTCAGAATGTGCCATGGTATCTCTTTATGCGTATAAGATGACTTTCTCGATACAGGTAGTGTCCCATATATATATATATATATATATATATATGCTGTTTGTTGTGATCTTCAGTCCAAAGACTGGTTTGATGCAAGGATTCCCGTTAGTGTATCCTGCGCAAGGTTCTTCTTCTCTTTACTACTGCAACGTACAACCATTTGGACCTGCTGACATCACTCAAAGCGTCCCTCCATAATTTGTGCCACCACACTTCCCTGTATTACCAATCTGACTATTCCTTGATGCTTCAGGATGTGTCCTGTTAGCCGATTCCTTCATTTAGTCAGGTTGTTCCATAATTTTCTATTTTCCTCAATTACATTCATTACCTCACAATTAGTTATTTGATTTACTCATTTAATCTAACTTCTTTCTTGTCTGAACTGCTTATTCTATGCCTTTCACTTCTATACAAGCTTACTATCCAGACAAATATCTTCAGGAAGAAGTGCATCATCTAAATCTTGGACATAAGATAGAAAAAAATATTTCAGAAGGACTCTAGGCGTACTTTTGTGATTGGTAGAATATTGTTTCTGTCATGATATTATTGTGTGTGGCAAGTGATTAGCATTCTAATAAACATACATATTAGTGAAGTTCTAAGCACCGAACAGGATGAGGCGAAAAGTGAGAATTTCTGTTCCTTCGAAGTCAGATTACTGTCAATTCATTGTTAGTTTGTTACGCCCACGTTAAACCATAGGCTCCCTTACATCTGGGTGGGTGTCAGTTGAAAGGCTGGAAGAAGGTAACACCATACCACCTACGTTGAGACCAAGCCTACATAATGGTAGCGTATTTAGCCGAAATTTCATACGAACTTAGAAAGTTATTTATATGGGAGAACAAGCAAATCCGTTTTGCTACAATCAACAACGTAATGAAGAAATCGATGCATGAGGTATCCCAACCAAACAAGAATATCAGCAAGTTAGTCACAAAAAAAAATTGTTATACAGTCATTGCAACAGATACTACATACATCACCAACCTCAAAATATTGACGATGAAGTCGATCAAAGCTTTTCTTATCCTAATCTTTATTCTAGTGCAAAATAATTTACAGATTTCAGTTTAGTGATTAGTTCATAACTACAGGCTATAAAAAGTTAACAATCATACAGTAATTTTCGCTCACACAGTGAGCTGGCAACCCTTCTTCAGTAATTTTCAAACAAAAATTATAATAGGTTCAGTTTATTTATATAAAATTTCACTAAATATTTCTTATTTTAATCTATTTGTCAGAACTTCTTTCAATCGTTATCCTGCGAAAGTAGCGATAACTGTTCGGTTACAACTGTATTTGCACTTATCCGAATTTCCATTATTCTTTGGAAAATATGCCTTTCACAAACAACGAGGAACATTATGTGCATGTGTCATTTAGAAATCTTAATTAACTGGAAGTGTAGGTCCGTTACATTCTGTTAACCCTCAGTAATAGTCACAACAATAACAATACTCAGGAATCGATAGAAAGAGTGTTTTTAAGCCATTTCTTTCATAGATGAACTACACTAAGAGGAAAAAAGTAATGGGATATCTCCTAATACTGTGTCTGACCTTTCGCTCAGAGTAGTGCAGCAACTCGACTTGGAAGGGATTGGAAGTCCCCTGCAGAAATAACGAGACATGCTGCCTCTATAACCGTCCATAATCACGAAATTATTACCGGGGCAGGATTTTGTGCACGAATTGGCCTCTTGATCATGTCCCATAAATTTTCTGTGGCCTTCATGTAGGACGATCTGGGTGGCCAAATCATCGCTAGAGTTGTCGAGAATGTTTTTCAAACCAGTCGCGGACAATTGTGGTACGTGGAAATCGCTCAATGTCATCCATAAAAATTCCGTCGTTGTTTAAGGAGATAAAAGTCCATGAATGGCTGCAAATGGTCTCCAAGCAGCCGAACGTAATCATTTCCAGTCAATGATCGGTTCAGTTGGACCGCAGGATCCAGTCCACTCCATGTAAACACAGCCCACACCATTATGGAGCTACGACCAGTTTGCACAGCGGCTTGTTGACAAACTTGTATCCAAAGCTTCGTGGGGTCTGCGCCACAAACCCTACAATAAGGCCACGTTTTTCCAGTCGTCCAGGGTCCAACCGATATGGTCACGACCCCAAGAGAGACGCTGCAGGCAGTGTCGTACTGTTACAAAAGGCACTCTCGTCGGTCGTTTCCTACCACAGCCCATTAACTCAAAATTTCGCCGCACTGTACTAACGGATACGTTCGTCGTACACCCCACACTGATTTCTGCGGTTATTTCACGCTGACAGCTCTACCCAAACGCCGCTGCTCTAGGTCGTTAAGTAAAGGGCGTCGGCCACTGTGTTGTCTGTAGTGAGAGGTAATGCCTGAAATTTAATGTTCTCGCCACGCTCTTGAGACAGTGGATCGCGAAATATTGAATTCCCTAACGATTTATGAAGTGGAATGTCCCTTGTGTCTAGCTGTAACTACCATTCCGCATTCAAAGTCTTAATTCCCGTCGTGCGGCCATAATCATGCCGCAGATCTTTTCACGTGAATCACCTGAGTACAAACAACAGTATCGCCAATGTACTGCCGTTTTATACCTTGCGAAGGGACAGGATGGTAGGATATCTGTTAAGATATCAGGGAATAAGTTGCATGGTACTAGAGAGAGCTATGGAGGGTAAAAACAGTAGAGGAAAAGAGAGATTGGAATACACCCAACAAATAATTCAGGGCGTATGTTGCAAGTGCTACACTGAGATGAAGAGGTTGGCGCAGGAGAGGAATTCCTGACGAATCGCATCAAACCAGTCAGAAGACTGATGACTCAAGCAACTGCTGCCATCTTTGTAAGAGCATATCGCTATCCCATTTTGCCACCTCAGTCTCTATTTCCGTAATATTCTTCGACTGAATCTCAGCGTAGCTTCTGCTTTTCCTACTGTTTGTTTTATCTGGTCATTCCGCTTAAGGTCGCCCGGCTGGATACTTTCGGATATTTTACGGTTACTGTTATTTCCAATAACTTTGCACCAATAGCGTAATCGAACGGTAATGAATCTCTTCGCCTGTGTACGTGGAATATGTTACAATTATCTGCCAGTGCCTGCACCAATCTTCGGTGCTCTGCAGGTGTTCCTGCATTTTTCTACAGTCTTCTGGCGTTACCGCATTCACGCAGGAAACGGTTGTTGTTGTTGTGGTCTTCAGTCCTGAGACTGGTTTGATGCAGCTCTCCATGCTACTCTATCCTGTGCAAGCTTCTTCGTCTCCCAGTACCTACTGCAGCCTACATCCTTCTGAATCTGCTTAGTGTATTCATCTCTTGGTCTCCCTCTACGATGTTTACCCTCCACGCTACCCTCCAATACTAAATTGGTGATCCCTCCATGTCTCAGAACATGTCCTACCAACCGATCCCTTCTTCTAGTCAAGTTGTGCCACAAGCTCCTCTTCTCCCCAATTCTATTCAATACCTCCTCATTAGTTATGTGTTCTACCCATCTAATCTTCAGCATTCTTCTGTAGCACCACATCTCGCAAGCTTCTATTCTCTTCTTGTCCAAACTATTTATCATTCACGTTTCACTTCCATACATGGCTACATTCCATACAAATACTTTCAGAAACGACTTCCTGACATTTAAATCTATACTCGATGTTAACAAATTTTTCTTCTTCAGAAACGCATTCCTTGCCATTGCCAGTCTACATTTTATATCCTCTCTACTTCGACCATCATCAGTTATTTTGCTCCCCAAATAGCGAAACTCCTTTACTACTTTGAGTGTCTCATTTCCTAATCTAATTCCCTCAGCATCACCCGACTTAGTTCGACTACATTCCATTATCCTCGTTTTGCTTTTGTTGATGTTCATCTTATATACTCCTTTCAAGACTCTGTCCATTCCGTTCAGCTGCTCTTCCAAGTCCTTTGCTGTCTCTGACAGAATTACAGTGTCATCGGCGAACCTCAAAGTTTTTATTTCTTCTCCCTGGATTTTAATACCTAGTCCGAATTTTTCTTTTGTTTCCTTTACTGCTTGCTCAATATACAGATTGAATAACATCGGGGATAGGCTACAACCCTGTCTCACTCCCTTCCCAACCACTGCTTCCCTTTCATACCCGTCGACTCTTATTACTGCCATCTGCTTTCTGTACAAATTGTAAATAGCCTTTCGCTCCCTGTATTTTGCCCCTGCCTCCTTCAGAATTTGAAAGAGAGTGTTCTAGTCAACATTGTCAAAAGCTTTATCTAAGTCTACAAACGTAGGTTTGCCTTCCCTTAATCTTTCTTCTAAGATAAGTCGCAGGGTTAGTATTGCCTCACGTGTTCCAACATTTCTACGGAATCCAAACTGATCTTCCCCGAGGTCGGCTTCTACCACTTTTTCCATTCGTCTGTAAAGAATTCGCGTTAGTATTTTCCAGCTGTGGAATGTTGTCTACTCCCGGGGGCCTTGTTTCGACTCAGATCTTTCAGTGCTCTGTCAAACTCTTCACGGTATCACCTGCAAAATACCTCATGGAAAGTCTGTCGTTAACCAAGTATCATTATAAATAACCTTTTCACTCCTGAGATAAAAAAATTCACGGGAAATTTTTCTTTTCATGTTTTTCAGCAAACTAATAAACAAGCATGATACAACTGTAAAGGAAATACTTTTTTATAGTGTTTCTTTCCACCCTTCTTCAATGGATTTCAATCAGCAATATATATAATCATTTTGAACGGCAAACTGCATTTGCTAATGCACAGAGAAAATAGGATTCTTATTGTTAATATTTTGGAATTATATGATTTCCAACACATTTTTTTTGATGCTCTAAAGATAATAATCATACAAAGATTTCTGACAAGTAACAATTTGCTACTGCAGTAAATAAATCTTCATGGTACGTTTTACGATACGCTTCAAATAATTATTTTTCACAACGCATAAATACATTCCACATTTACGCACACGCCTTACTTTGGAATTACAGCCATGTTTCCTGCATTTTGGGGCATTCGTTGTCTCAACAAATTTTGGCTTGGTATTTGGCCAACGTTGGAAAACCTTTTCAAAAGGCTTGCAACACATTTCTTCTTGAATTTTTATTCGCATCTACTACATCATCTACATCTTTACCGTAAGAGGAATTTACTGTACAAGGACGTCCTCTTCTCCTAGCTACTAGGACGACAATTTAACGTTCTTATTTTTACCAGTGAATTTCATTGAGCTCAGGACAATCTTCAGTCAAAAACAAATTCGTCATTTTACCCATCAGGTAATTCCGCATTGCTGTCATTAACTAGAGCTTCTAATTGACGTTACTTAATGTTTCAAAGATTTTTGTAGAGTACAGAAATAACGGTTATTTCAGTATTCCACTGTCGAAGGCCAAATTGAAATCATCAAATATGCATTATGACCCGTTCACTTAACAACATTCCAATAGTGAATCGAATTCCTTGTGGGATCTATGGCACACGGCACGGACTCAGTGCCCAAACTGTCTTCTTCCTGCAGGAAATTATCTTGGGAAAGACTGGTGCTTCATCCTCTGCCTACGACATCACTGTAGAGTGATAAATACATTGCTCACCTTGCTTTTAATGTCTGATTAAGAGGTCAACAACACTACTTTCCTTCAAGCAGCATGTCTATTGTCGTCGCAAGGGTGAGAGGACAGAGCTAGGACGAATACCTGGTTTGTCGAGCATTGTGAGTCTTCCGGTGGCAGTCGGGAACGGTGATCGCTCAGCCACAGAGATCGCCGATGACGTACGCTAATTTGAAGTCAGAACTTGTACAACTACTGGCAACAAACTGGAGACGCCCTGGATGTGTACCAGTGGTGCTGGCAGCTTGGCATGTTTAATCCGAGTGACAGAGCTTCCCGTCTGACTGTTGAAGAGCAATGATGCGACCGTTGCCAGATGGCCATATTCCACACAGGCTCATTGGGAGACCTGCCAGAGAGGTGAAGAGAAGGTATCTCTGTGCTGAACGTTGTGATTAATAGCATTACATTACAAGACCTATGCTAAAGCGAACCCGCACGGGGAAGAAATTGCTAAATCTATTTTTTTTGTCTCGGAACAGAATATAGTTACAGTATTGTTGTATGGTCTTCAGCTGCAGACTAGTTTGTGGCTCAACCCTCTAGTCTGTCCTGTGCCAGCCTCTTCATCCTTACATATCTGCTGCAACGTACAGCGATCTGAACGTGTTCACCGTAGCCAAGCCTCGGTCTCCCTTCACAAATTTTACCCTTACATTTCCCTCCATTACCAAATCAGCTTTTATTTGGTGCCTCAGGGTATGTCCTGACATTCTGTGGTTTCCTTGTGTCAAGTCCTTTTCTCGCAGATTCAGTTCGGTACATTTTCGTTAGTTATCCGATCTAATATTCACAATCACATTTCAGAAGCTTCCATTCTCTTCTTTTCTCAACTGATTATCATACACGACTACGCTCGAGGAAAAATCCTTTCAAAAAAGACTTCCTAACACTTGAATTTATACTACACTAACGAGCCCGGCAACGCTTTGCAGTTGCTAAATACACTATGTGATCAAGAGAATCCGGACACCCCAAGAACATACGTTTTTCATATTAGGTGCATTGTGCTGCCAGATACTCCACATCAGCGACCTCAGTAGACATTAGACATCGTGAGAGTGCAGAATGTAGCGCTCAGCGGAACACAAGGACTTCTAACATGGTCAGGTCATTGGGTGTTACTTATGTCATATGTCTGTACGCGAGATTTCCCTCTCCTAAACATCCCTATGTCCACTGCATTCGTAAGAGAATTCGAGAGGTACAGGAATTAAGGAATGGAGTTAAGAACTACAGTAGCACCATGTCTCACAATACAACATCAAAACCTACAGTACATAGAATCAAAGTATCAATTCAGCGTTATGAAATTTTCACTTAGAGGTACGTTTGTAAACACTAGGCGAGATTATAAGTGAGGGAATTGCTATTTCTTTCACTTATTCCCATCTACTTTCGGGAAGTAATCAGATGTCCAGTTGTGGTGGGGGGGGGGGGGTGGTAGGAGAGTTGCATCTTTCCATGTATGTCTTGCCTTACCCAACAATTCCCTGTCGTTTGGTGGTTCTACTGTGGAATCGCGAATAGCGTCAGATTTGTTGTCGGCAGCAGGCACGATCAGTCTTTGTTGGGCTTCATAAGCTCCTATGATACCTATTCCAAACCTTTATGTTTGGATCCGCACGTTCGCAACGTAAGCATTTGAAGCACTAACTTTTCCAATATTAATTCAATCTTTCAAACACTTCTCAGTCTGTCTGCCAGGAAACGAGGCTGCTGACGCTGCTGCCAAGGCTGCAGTCCTCGTACCTTAGACCACTAGTCTCTATATTCCCTCCAATGATCTCTGGGTGTCAGGAGGTGGTGTCCCTTTGGCATCGCCATTGGTCCTCCCTTCGTGGGAATAGCCTCAGTATTATTAAGCCTCTCCCAGCGGCTTGCAAGACCTCCTCCCGGCGGGAGGGCCGAGAAGAGATCATTTTAACTAGGTTGCGTATTGGGCACTGCCTTTTTAACCATCGTCATTTGATAACTGGCGCTCCCCCATCACTTTGTACACATTGCGCCCAAGTTTTAACTGTCGGCCACTTCCTGACGGAATGTCCATTTTTTAACCGTTTACGTTCCCGCTTGGGTTTTCCGTCTGAGTAATCTGTCGTTTTAGCAAATGACGCCCGGGCTGTCGACGGCGTTTTACTTTTTATCCGTCAAAGCAATATGGCGAAGATCATTTAATTTTTAGTTTTGGACCTCCGTTTCTGTATGATGTCATTTGTAACCCTTTCTCCATGTCCCTTTTTTAAGCTGTCTTCTCTTAGTCAATTGGGCTTGACGATAGTCGTTTTTTAACTTCTTTCTCTCTTTGTGTTATATAGTTCTGACGTGGGCGCGTTATGACCCCAGCTGCTTTTGGGTTTTAAAAATAATAATAATAATAAAAAACACGTCTCAGTACATTAAATACTAAGTGACCTCACTCTCATATACTGTATTACTAAAGTATGGCTACTCGCGCGTCGTGATCTGCACTGCTTTTTCAACCTCACCTCTTTGATAGTTATTGTGTCCCAGAAATCAGTGGAATGGTTTAGGGGGACATGCGGAAACACACACACACACTTATATATATATATATATATATATATATATATATATATATATATATATATATATATATATATTTCATTTCTATAATACGTAGTGATGTGGCTGTATGGATTAGTTTTATAATCGGAGATACTTGTTGCACTTTAAAAGTCGTATTGATGGCTAGTTAGATACGAGTGACAGGTGGAGACTAACGAAGTGTGACTGTAGCCCCCTGCCCCAAATGAAAGCCTGGAGCAGCGCCAGCCTCCGTCCTGTACTACCAAAGGTTCTGTGTCTTTTGAAGTGAAATCACTTCCATTGAAAATTTCAACTCTAAAATAGGAAACAGCAAGGAGGTAATATGCTGCGTGTCTTTTTTTTCCCGGGAAAACACACAAGGTGTGACGCTCGGTGATTCAGTTCTGACAAGCCGTTCGGAAGGAAAGCTCACAATATTCCCAGAGCAGCAGTTCCGCGAGCCAGGCCGCGGAGCGCAGGTTTGTGACGTCACGTGCGTGGTGTCGGGTGTCTACGAAGCGGCATCTCGGGTGACGAGAAAGGCCGCGGATACGCGTTCGCAACTCGCTTCCTCCTCCAGCCACTAGGAGCTGTCGATTCAGGTCGACTCCACAGGTATCGATTCCAACGCCGCTCCGCTGAATTGACCGCAGAACCGCTCCCAACAAGTTTTGTTGTTTCCGTTACGCCATTCGTGTAAACAAAACGCCGGCCATTGGGAACCTCCCGTTGTCTTCGCCCTAAATTCACTGTGAAAGAAAACTGAACGCTGGAACGCTCCTTCCGACTTGTCTTCGAAGCCCCCTGGCGTCGCGATTTCCATTCTACATCCATACTTCGCAAGCACCTTGTGGTGCGTGACGGAGGGTACTTTGTGAGTCACCGTTACTTCCACCATTACTGCTACAGTTGCAGAAGGTTCACTGCAAGAATGAGTGACGGTAATCTTCCGTATGCAGTTGAAGCTCTCTAATTTTACCTTCATGGTCTTTTCACGAGATACACATTGCAGGGGGAAATGCAGGGTGATTCAGAATTCATGTTAGACAGTTATAGGTGTTGCGGAGGGTATTCAGAACAGCAATATATGGCAATAAATCCATGACGAAAAATGCGCCTTTTGGAAGATAAACGACTTTGAACGATAGAAGACAATACACACTAACAGAGGTCGGTCTCTCGTGTCACGTGATGTCTTGTGATGATATGTCACGTGTTGTCAGAGAACAATCCAATAAATTGAAGGGAATGTACATCAGCTAGCACTGAGTGATCTAGAAAGACTGTGCGCTACAGAATGGCAGAGTACACGTTTTCCGAGTACACTGACATGTTGCACATCTACTGTGAAAGTGGACTAAATGGCCTATTAGCAAAACGCATGTTATCAGGAACAGTTTCGGGATCGCGCCCGTCCATCACACTCCATTTCTGCAAGATTGGATCAACGGCTTCGGGAAACTGGCATCTTTAAGGCTAATACAGCCCATCGTATTGTGGGCAGACGCACCTCCACCGTTGTGTCCTCGTTCCAGACTTTCCTACGATTCTTTTCACAGATGAAGCACACTTCACAAAGGTCTGCTCTACTATCGTAACAGCCACATTTGGGATGAGGAAAACCTTCATGCCACACATTCCCACACATTTCAACATCGTTTCGATATTAATGTGAGGGCCGCCGGCCGGAGTGGCCGAGCGGTTCTGGGTGCTACAGTCTGGAACCGCGCGACCGCTACGGTCGCAGGTTTGAATCCTGCCTCGGGCATGGATGTGTGTGATGTCCTTAGGTTAGTTAGGTTTAAGTAGTTCTAAGTTCTAGGTGACTGATGACCTCAGAAGTTAAGTCCCATAGTGCTCAGAGCCATTATTTTTGTGAGGGCCGATATTATCCACGGTTGTTTGACTGGCCCGTGTGTTCTATTGCCTCGTCTAATGGATCACAGCTACTTTGCCTTCCTGCGAGACCTACTGTTGCAGCATTTAGAGTATGTGCCATTGCATATAGGTCGGACGATGTGGTTCCAGCCTGATGACGTGCCAGTCCACTTTTCACGCGACGTCCGTCAGCACCTTCATCAAACATTGGGGACAAGTGGATCGATTCGTTGGCAACTACGATTGCCCGATTTAATACCCTGGACTTTTTCCTTTAGGACTACATGGGAAATATTGTTCACGAGACTCCTGTGGAGTCACAGGACGATCTCCTTGTCCGACTAGAGTAATAGCTGCAGCGGGGGTCAACAGGACGCTCCAGGACTTTTGGGCCGTCTGTACGTTAATTTGGTTTGGTTTGTGGGGCGCTCAACTGCACGAACATCAGCGCCCGTACGTATAAAGTCCCAATTGTTACGCTGTCCAATTTTTTTACGATCCAATCTAGCCGCTGTCACGAATGATTATGATGAGGAAATGATGAGGACGACACGAACACCCAGTCCCCGAGCAGAGAAAATCCCAAACCCGGCCGGGAATCGAACCTGGGACCCTGTAATCCAGAGGCAGCAACGCTAGCCCCTAGACCACTAGCTGCGGACGGGCCATTTGTACGGAAAAGCTGTTCGCAGGTACACTTTGTGCAACATAATTCCATCATACATTGTAGTTCATGCATATACGAGTTGGTTGATGCACATACAATGTGTCTTTTGGCGTTCTTTCAAAGCCATTTATCTTTCAAAAAGTGCATTTCTGGACATGGTTTGATTATTAAGTACTATTGTCCTGATTCTCCTCGACAACACTAGTAACTGCGCAACAGTTCTGAATCATCCTGTGTGTGGTTGACGTACGCCCTCGAAATCTTAACAGTAAACTTCAACGTTAAGCGCAACGCCGCTCTTGCAGCATCTGCCGCTGGTGTCCGTTGAACATTTCAGTGCCGCTTTAGCACGTGCTAAATAAACTTTCTGCAAAACGCGTTGCTCTTCTTTTGATTTTATGTATTATGTCTATCAATCCCATCATTATTGGTCGAAGGAGGGTTTTGTAAGCGCAGCAATATTTAGTTTTGTTTAATAACCGCTATTGATTTCGAAGCGCTCGAGATTGCATCACCAAGAAACTTGGTGATCATTTACATGATCCGCAACCGCAAAATATATTATTTCATATTGATGGATCGTCATAAAGTTGACATGTTCTGAGCACGATTCCAGGTTGGCTCTGAACAGCGCCGTTTGCATAAGGTTTCATATTATTGTTAATTTCGTAATCGCCGTTGGAATTATCTTTAAATCGCCTTCTGCGAGAGTTAGCCTAATTGGAAAGGCCAATTAGTCGCCCATGGAGCACCGGAAGTGATCAAGGTACATGAAGAGGCATTCGAAGGCGAAAAAAGTGACTGCTCACGTGGAGGTCTCTCGCTTGCTCCGCTGGATCGAGTCCAGACATCCGAGTGTAGTCTGAGCCGTTTTAAAACTTGTGTACTATATATAATTTCACATGTTCATTTTTGTATATATTTCTTTGTTTTGCTAAATGTGTATTACTGTAATTGATGCATACGATAATAATAATAATCGTCATCAAATATGGTTCTACCTTAACTAAGACAAGACAGAGAGGGAAAGACTGCAAGGGTCTTAATATTAGACTTAAGGAGAAAAAAATGAAACAGAATGACTGATTTCCTAAACGTAAGCGGGAACAACATTGCCCTTATTCACACACTCGCAAAAACAGACTGCAGACCTGTTTTCACAGTCACAGTGTTATGAGAAGTACTAACAGCATTGAGTAAATAATGACGCTGTTCGAGTTTATTGCTGTTGTAGATATAAAATTAGTTGCACAGGGTTGGGTAAAAGTACGATAGAATAATAAAAAAATGGTTCAAATGGCTCTGAGCACTATGGGACTCAACATCTGTAGTCATAAGTCCCCTACAACTTAGAACTACTTAAACCTAACTAACCTAAGGACATCACACACATCCATGCCCGAGGCAGGATTCGAACCTGCGACCGTAGCGGTCACGCGGTTCCAGACTGAAGCGCCTTTAACCGCACGGCCACACCGACTGGCTGAATAATAAAACAAAACCATACACAACTATAGTTGTCCTGAGACATGAACGACAAGGCAAGTACACATAAGCAGCGTAATCATAAATAAAATAAGTTAATACCAACGACAAGAGGCGCTATGGAGGGGAAATTTAGAAGCTATTTGCCAAACAGCTGTAGTGAGGTCAGTAGCATGCTTGCAGGGAACGTGTCAGAAATACAGAGCGCAAAGCGCATCATGGAGCTGAAATAATTTTGTTCTAAATAAGACAGTATTTTATTTCAGCCGAAAGAAGTTTGCCTTGCAGGTAGTCCTCGTTGAATTTTTTGATCTTTAAATGTTACAAACGTGTGGCACAACTTAATTTACTTAGCATGTAGCTGGAAAGAAGGTTTAAACTTCGCGACTAAGTGTGGCGGGAAGTGTGCCGTGTCAGACCGCAGTAGAAGGTTTACTGAATTAAGCAGAAAACTCCGACGCTGTGAAATGGGTTTCGTTTCGAGATAGCCATTTTGAAATAAATAATTTCTTGCGAAACTTCATTGACTGCGTTGCTAAGAAGAAACGGTTTCCGCCTTCCATCAGACTGTAGCCAGGGTTGCTCAGGAACGCGACGGTCTTCAGTGAGTGAAATGATGAGGCGACGTTAAGCGCCAGAAACCAGTCACCATCCGCTTCCGTAATGAAAAGCAATTATGAAGCTGCGTTCTGGCGGGGCTGCGTTGTGGGAGCTTATGTAAACATCATTACGACTCGCGCCTCCAGCTGTCAGTTTCGGCTGGTGTCTGTGGCTCTCCCCCGTCGCCTATAGGAGCAGGGTGTCCAGAGCGCAGATTCCTTCCCAGAGGAAAGCGGGCTTGCTTGAACCCTGCCGACTGTGAGATCACTAGATGTGGAATACGCATCTAAAATAGTTCTGTACAAGAACGTGATTTCGCTTATCGTCTCATCAGTCGTAATATCACGTCTCACCTTGTTAATATGATACAGTATTAATACAGGGTGACACACGGGAGACGGACGGTTTTTGATGAAATGATACTCAGCCAACTTTAAAATTAATGCATGTTTGCTTACACAAAATCAAAGCTCATTATTTGCCATTTTAGTTAACAAAGTTATTTGTGAAAAATAATGTCGTCAAGGTGATGTCCATCATTTCGAATGTAGGACTCAAGTCTCTTCTCAAAATCCTCCATCAGAGAGACTAAAATCTCTGCAGGGATGGCAACAATTTCTTGAATGATTGCATTCTTCAACTCGTCCAAATTTCGTGGTTTATGGTTATAGACACAGTTCGTAAGGTACCCCAACAGAAAAAAGTCACATACTGACAAGTTGGGAGACCTGGGAGGCCAAGGAACATTGCCAAAACGTTTGCGGTGTGCGATGTTACCCCATCCTGCTGGAACCAAACGCGTTTTAAAGGGATTCGTTGTCTTCTTAGTTCTGGTTTCAAGAATGCTTCAAGCATACGAATGTAACGAACCGAATTAACAGTAACTGTGGCCCCGTTCTCTTCAAAAAATAAGGTCCAATAATGCCAACAGAGCCAAGAGCGCACCAGACTGTTACTTTTTTGGAGTGTAGAGGACGCTAGTGGATAAGGTGTGGATGCTCTGAAGCCCAGTAACGTAGGTATTGCTTATTCACAGTCCCGTTTAAATGAAAATGAGCTTCATCGCTCATCATTTTCATTCGATCCCAAAATCACTTGTATTGTGTAAGCGAAGTCTTCTCGTACAGCAAAATCAGATTCCTTAAGTGGTTGGACAATGAGCATTTTGTAGGGGTGTAATTTTAATTCTTTATGCAAAATTGGTCCAACCGATTCACGATTGATTCGTAACTCACTAGCATGACGTCCAGCTGACCGTCCTGGGCTTCTGACTGCCGCTTGCCTTACCCTTTCAACATTTTCTGGTGTCGTTACTCTGCGTCTCGGGCCAGGATGCTTCTTATCCAGTATGTTTCCAGTTGATCTGAAGTTTTCCACCCATCTGAGGATTGTGTTACCGGCCGGAACAGCTCCATGCACGAAACAATCATTGCGTAGCAATAATAGACTCACCACTTTTCACAAACTGTCATAGACAAACACTCGACGTTGCAAGTCCCACTGCTCCATAGTGACTGAGTGAATGAAATGGCGACTTGTGTGGATCAGAATTATCCCCACCACGACCACCTCCCACCACCGCGCCCTCAGTGCTATGCAGTTCAAAACCGTCCGTCTCTCGTGTGTCACCCTGTATTTCTCGTCGTTACTCAGTGGGCCTATCGATCGTACCAGGAAAACTTTTCAGTGGATCGCTGAAAGCAGAATCTCGCATTTAAGTCTAAATCTCAGTCAACACTGTCTCTGATTGCAACGATACTGTGAAACAATAACGGTGATCTATTAGATCGTAGCTCAGATGAACTTGTTACATGTTATTAGATAGTACTTACATTTATTACAATTACTTATCACACTCACAGTGTTTGAAATTCATTGGTAGACGAAAAATAAATCAAAGATTTATGTTTGTTTGCTCGTTGATTACTGTACAGAGTTGTATTAAAAATAAAGGTTTATTAACCACTGAACATGTATGAGGTTCATTCAAATGAAACCTGGTCAGTGCGTCTACCTTTGCCTTACACGTAAGGCGGTACCATGTAACTGCGGGTTAGGTGGAGTGATCTGTTGGTAGAGAGACTGACGCGTGCGCACCGTTTGATGTTGCATAGCGCCAGTGTGGTTTCATGTCGAAGAGAAGGTGGGCACACAAGTTATCGTACACCACCGCACATGCAGGCGAGTAAGCAAGAGCAACGAGGAGTGATTCGATATTTGGCTGCGGAGGGTGTTGGAGGCCGTGAAATGTATCGACGGATGAAGGTTGCGTACGGCGAGTACAGTCTGAGTTGTTCAAATGTCGTGGAATGGCGCAAACGATTCCCTGAGTGGCGTGAATCACTGGAAGATGATGCTAGTCCTGGACAGGTTCATCCATCTTACAGTCCCGACCTTTCACCGTGTGACTTTCATGTGTTTGGACATCTAAAACAAGGTATTCGCGGACATCGATTCGCAACGAACTTCGAAGTGTGTGACTGCGTCCACCCTGGATCCGACAGCAGCCTACTGGCTTCTTAAAGGATGGAATCGACCGGCTAGTGTCGCAATGGGATAAATCTACCAACAATTATGGCGACTATTTTTGCATATTTGTGCTGTGTATAACTACATTTTGGAGTTCATAAAATCGTTACCGTTACTTGCACTAGTGACCGGGTATCATTAGAATGTCCCTTGTCTTATCCACTAGGAATATGGTTTTTAAATGATTCACTGGTCATTAAATATATAATTCTAGATTATAAAGTTTCTCTTACGAAACTTCCCTAAATATTCTTAACTTAAAATTTAAAGTCACTTTTTGTTTTTATCGCCTTGTATTGGTTTATATAAATCCATAAGCCTTTAATTGCTTGTAGAAAGTCATTTTTTTTCTTTTCTTTGTTTGAAACATCGAATTCCAGTATGAATTGTCTATTGATCCCCTGTTGCTCTGCGTTGGAGACTTTTATAATGTGAAACTTCCTGGCAGATTAAAACTGTGTGCCCGACCGAGACTCGAACTCGAGTCTCGGTCGGGCACACAGTTTATATCTGCCAGGAAGTTTCATATCAGCGCACACTCCGCTGCAGAGTGAAAATCTCATTCTTTTATAATCTGTTTCACAGCATCATTCAAAGAGCGCATTTTCTTCAAGTAGAAGCACCTCACGATAGTTCGTTTTCACCCCTTTAGAGATTAAAAAAAAGTTAGGCTGTTATAGTATGATAACACACGGTCACAATCGTTTCCATTGCAAAGGAAAAAAAATCACGTAACAGGTCCGTGTATCAGGACAAAGTATGGCCCGACAGTAGGCACAACGAACATGACATTTTAAAAACATACTTTTTTTTTTACTTTCAAACATACGATTTGTCGACCTGGAAAAAGCGTTCGACAATATAAAATGGTGCAAGCTGTTAGAAATTCTGAAAAAAGTAGGGGTAAGCTATAGGGAGAGACGGGTCATATACAATATGTACAACAACCAAGAGGGAATAATAAGAGTGGACGATCAAGAACGAAGTGCTCGTATTAAGAAGGGTGTAAGACAAGGCTGTAGCCTTTCGCCCCTACTCTTCAATCCGTAACATCGAGGAAGCAATGATGGAATTAAAAGAAAGGTTCAGGAATGGAATTAAAATACAAGGTGAAAGGATATCAATGATACGATTCGCTGATGACATTGCTATCCTGAGTGAAAGTGAAGAAGAATTAAATGATCTGCTGAACGGTATGAACAGTCTAATGAGTACACAGTATGGTTTGAGAGTAAATCGGAGAAAGACGAAGGTAATGAGAAGTAGTAGAAATGAGAACAGTGAGAAACTTAACATCAGGATTGATGGTCACGAAGTCAATGAAGTTAAGGAATTCTGCTACCTAGGCAGTAAAATAACTAATGACAGACGGAGCAAGGACGACATCAAAAGCAGACTCGCTATGGCAAAAGAGGCATTTCTGGCCAAGAGAAGTCTACTAATACCAAATACCAGCCTTAATTTGAGGAAGAAATTTCTGAGGCTGTACGTCTGGAGTACAGCATTGTATGGTAGTGAAACATGGATTGTGGGAAAACCGGAACAGAAGAGAATCGAAGCATTTGAGATGTGTTGCTATAGACGAATGTTGAAAATTAGGTGGACTGATAAGGTTAGGAATGAGGAAGTTCTACGCAGAATCGGAGAGGAAAGGAATATGTGGAAAACACTGATAAGGAGAAGGGACAGGCTGATAGGACATCTGCTAAGACATGAGGGAATGACTTCCATGGTACTAGAGGGAGCTGTAGAGGGCAAAAACTGTAGAGGAAGACAGAGATTGGAATACGTCAAGCAAATAATTGAGGACGTAGGTTGCAAGTGCTACTCTGAGATGAAGAGGTTAGCACAGGAAAGGAATTCGTGCCGGGCAGCATCAAACCAGTCAGTAGACTGATGACCAAAAAAAAACTTTCGAACTGGGCATCCAGAGACTGTCAACAACGAATCCCATTTTTAGTGTCTAAATCTTGTTAGTCGGCCGGCTTTGATATCCTGCCAGCGTCTCTTGGTCATCAATCAGCGTTTTCTTTCTCTACTTTGTTAAAGGTCCTCTCAGTCCTCAGGGCTGCCACCGTAAAAAACGATAGCTTTTGACCACTCATCTGAAAATGTCCCTGCAATTTATATTATCTCAAGTAATGCCTGTCTCTCGTACATCTCTCTCACTCTGTACCAGCGTGTGGTAAAAACAGACGGCACCTCCAGAGACTCTGGAAATATCGGAGGTTTAGTTGTACACACCTGTTGTCTCCACTGGAAGTTCTGAGCTCCTAGGCATGATAACCGTCATTGTATCCACCCTACCACACATTGTGGTCAATTTTCTCCTATTTTCAGAAGAAAATAATCTTATTTTATTCGTGTGAACTAAATTTAGCGTTCACGTTCAATCTTAGAGCGCCAAAATATGTGAAAATTCCATGTTTATTATATTTGATGGATAATTACTTGCCGTGGCGCAACAAGCTGTTGTTTGGAGGGAACCAGGCACGGATTACTCCTAGTCGTTCTTTTCGGATCAGTGCTGGAATACAGTACACAGTATCTGAGCAGAAGTATTCGAACACCGCTATGTGAAGTGTTATTGAAAATCATATGCCACGAGAGGCGGTCCCGCCAGTATAAAAGAAGGCGAGAATATTGTGTTGTCAGTGCAGAAGCAGTTACAGCAGAATGGGTCCGTCAGGGGAGCTGAGTGAGTTTGAACGTGGAGTAGTCATCGAATGTCACCTTCTTAGGTATCATATATAATTTTGATATCTCACTCGTTCGTGAGCGAGCAGCGATGTTGTAAAGCTATATCGCAGAAGTTAGGTTATTATCTTTGGTGTGCGCGTAGGCGCAGTAGCAGATAGTGGTTAACTGTGAGGGGGTAGTTGTAGAGTTGTATTTTAATTGTAAAGTTTCAATTTATCGATTTGTTTAATTAAGATGATTATGTAATGGTAACTAATATGAGAAGGTGCAGTCCTTCATTTATGTGAAGTCACTCATTTATTATTGCAGCGTAATTTTTCACTTACCTTTCTCTTACAATTTTAATTGATCACTTTTTTTTCCAAAGTGAAAAAGGAACCAAATGTGTTCCGAAATTACTTCGATTTGCAACCAACAGAGAACTCATTGCACCTCACGACTGTGTCTGTGTAGATACAGGAGGCAATCTGAGTAGCCCTCTTAGATTGTTTGCAGATGATGCTGTTATTTACCGCCTTGAAAAGTCATCAGATGACCCAAACGAATTGCGAAACCCTGAATAAAGAAAAGTGTGAAGCTATTCACATGAGTGCCGAAATAAATCCGCTAAATTTCGATTACCGGTACGCGATAAGTTACACAAACCTGAAGGCTGTAAATTCAACTAACTACTTAGGGATTACAATTACAATTAACCTAAATTGGAACTATCACACGGATAGTGCTTTGGGCAGAGCAAACCAGACTGCGATTCATTCACTTAGCAGATGCAACAGTCTACTAAAGAGAGTGCTTACACCGCGCTTGTTCGCCCTATCCTGGAGTACTGCTGTACGGCGTGGCATCCGCATCAGGTGGGACTGACGGGTGACATCGAAAAAGTTCAAAGAAGGACAGCTCGTTTAGTATTATCGCGAAATAGGGGAGATAGTGCCACAGACGTAATACGTGAATTGGAGTGGCAGTCATTAATACAAAGGCGTTTTTCGTTGCGATGGGATTTTTTCATGGAATTTCGATCACCAGTTTTCGACTGCGTTTGCGAAAACATTCTGTTGGGACCCATCTACATAGGGAGAAATGATGATCACGACAAAATAAGAGAAACCAGGTCTCGCACAGAAAAATTTATGTGCTCGTTTCTTCCCGCGCGCCGTTTAAGACTGGAACGGTATAGAGACAGCATGAAGGTGGTTCATTGAACCTTCTGCCAGGCACTTCATTGTGAATAGCAGAGTAATCACGTAGATGTAGATGTAGCATAGCGGCGCGCAAGACAGAGCAGTACTGGAACGCGTTATCCAGATTTGCGCAGAATAGAGGTAATGATTAAATATTTTTTATGTTTTTTTTATTATTCAATCAGGGCCAACTTATGTCATTCAGAGACAGTCAGATTTTTCTGTATTGTGTATCAGTTTTAGTTCTGGTACCTGTGATCAGTTTTGCAAAACTAATTATTGTAGGTTTTATGTCCAAGTTCATTATTCAAGCAGTCTATACTGTTCGAACTTCTTGCAGTCAGATTATTCGATTTGCCAGTATTAAATGCTTGCCTTTTCTTTCCGACAGGTCAGATTACTTTTACAGTGCATTATCACTTTAGCACTACTGTTGTTAAACAAAGCAGAGTACGTTAATCATAATCTTATTCGTTAAATGGAAGTTTCAACCTGAGCAACAAATCAATCAAGGACGTTTCAACCCTTCTGAAGCTGACGAGGTAGGCCGTTGGGGATGTGATTTTGAAGTGGCAATACTAAAGAGGAACCATAGGTAAACCGAGATCAGGCAGACTCAGTGTATTGACGGGCAAGGGGCGTCGAGCATTGCGGAGGATAGTTGTAAAAAATCACATGAAATCAGCGAAAGGAATCAATCGTGATTTCCGAAGTCCAGCTAGCACAATGACTGTTCGAAAGGAGTTAAGGGGAATGGGGTATAGTGGGTGAGTAGCTCCTCATATGCCATACATTTGTATAGTCAGTACTAAGCGACGCTTGAGCTGGTGTAAAGAACGACGCTACTGCACAGAGGATGACGAAACGAGTGATTTGGAGAGATGAATACATGGCGAATATTGCCTGGGGAATGTTATCTGCCATCATGTGTGTGGGAGCCTGCTCACTCGTGTAATTAGGGTGCTTAGGAAGCTGTTTCCTCGAATAGCCAGACAACATACAAGTAAATCATATTAACACTTTGCCGTCCGCACGTCTCGTACAAAATTATTCGCTTGACGCCAGCAGCGCTAATTCGGATTACTTGGCTTGTCACCGGCCGCTTGCCACCTTTCTGTTGATGACAGGCTTCAAACACACTGACTTTTGCGAGGCGTACAAATCTTTTGCGCCTCCAACGGTGCTGTAATGTCGTAGAATGGCTCCGATACTCAGCATCTCCTTACTGCGGTTGTTTTTAGTCAGTTCGTTTGCGCTTTATAATATCATGATACTGGTACTGGTAGCTTCTTGTTTAAGCCCAGTATGTTGGGTATAATATTTTATCGCTGATTCCATTTTTCATTAGTGTATCGATACTGGATTTCGATTCTACTGTACACCTAGATGGCTAAAGCAACCGTTTTCTTAGGTGTATTACGTGTGCCCATCTCTCGCTGTATGGGGGTACGTCCAAAATCACTGCTTCGACTTAATCTTCTGTCACCCGAAAAAAGCTTGCGACCACACTCCTCACCGCTACAGTTATTGTGCTCTCGTCACCATCGAAAACGGTCTCGCCAATGTGCAAGTATCAACGTAACACAACGTAGCAGACATCAGGCAAAGAGAAGACCACCCCCGTGCAGTCGTCGTGCCACTGTGGAGCGTAAGATTGCTTTCCTGGCAGTTCTGTTAAATTTGGTTGTAGGCAAGTGAAACAATGTTGTGAGCAGTCCCAAGCTCCTGGGCTTCGCTCGTCACACTTCGTCCGTCTTCCAGTTTCCCGACTATTTTCATCCGTGTGAAGCCATCCTTGTTGTGTGCGACCTTGTACACAGTGGTTAGAAGAGGTGTGCTGCAGAGTGGTGCAGCAAACTGTCGTTGTAGGAAAGCTGGACATGTCCAGAAATGATAAGTGAACAAGTATACACAAGAGACACAGTATTTACTGAAATTGTATTTCTCCAAGCGTACAAAGGTTCGTTACAAATATTGCAGCTCTAGCCGGCCGAAGTGACCGCGCGGTTAAAGGCGCTGCAGTCTGGAACCGCAAGACCGCTACGGTCGCAGGTTCGAATCCTGCCTCGGGCATGGATGTTTGTGATGTCCTTAGGTTAGTTAGGTTTAACTAGTTCTAAGTTCTAGGGGACTAATGACCTCAGCAGTTGAGTCCCATAGTGCTCAGAACCATTTGAACCATTTATTGCAGCTCTCAATGCGAACAAGGAAGAATCTCTCTGTACTAAAGCACGAACGATGGAGTCGGAGCCGCGACCAGGCATCATCTGAATAGTGCGTCATAGTGAAGTGGTTCCAAGCACGAGTGGGGTCAGTGGCTGTCGCCATATGGCATCAGAGGCTCGTCATACTCCAGAACCGCTGTAGCCGTGGCTCAGCGGGCGTGCAACATTGGGTCCGCCAGATCTCACACAACTGCTATTGGCGTCTGATGGAAAGTTTCAGTTCTGTTGCCGATTTAAAGACGCCCATGCGGTGCTATCAGTACACATTACCACAATCCAAATGTTGTCCCCGGACTATTGTAAATGAATAATACGACCACAGTGCATCATAATGGCTCGCTGATTGACACACAGTGTTCTACCAGTTCCCTCAAGTGCCTCGTGTTGTGACACGAGCCTCATTTGGCGTACCTCACGTCATGTGACGTCCAACGACTGGGAGACTTATGACAACAAGCTCTTGCACCGTCTTTCGTTTCCACAAAGTAGTTAATATGTTATGTTACTTTATCTATCTCGTCCTTAAATATTGCAGGGTAGTGTATATCAACTGCCAAATACGGCACTTCAGCTACGAAGTGACGGGATCCAATATAACGTTGAAGGAAGTTTTGCGATGGCAGCTAGCGCTGACCAAACAACGAAACGTAAGAATATGCATTCGAGCACCGCAAAAGCTGCGCATGCGTAGCAGAGACAATTTGTAAAAGATCCTGATATGATATATATATGAAAATTTGGCTTATTAACGACGCCTTTGCTCGAACGAACTAACAGAGCTGCCTTCGGTTTCATGCAACGTGCAGCACCTGTGTTGGCGAGCTTAGGGCGCGTTTACACCTGTGTGCCTTGTGGCTAGACGCCGTGCGGCTATGATTGCCCACGTGCAAGTAGAGAGCAGGCCGCTGTGGGCGAGAGGTTCTCGGCGCTTCAGTCCGGAACAGTGCTGCTGCTACGGTCGCAGGTTCGAATCCTGCCTCCGGCATGGATGTCTGTGATGTCCTTAGGTTAGTTAGGTTTACGTAGTTCTAAGTCTAGGGGACCGATGACCTCAGATGTTAAGTCGCATAGTGCTCAGAGCCATTTGAATCATTTTGCAAGTAGAGGCAAGCCTCTTTCTCAGTTTGCTCGCACGAGTGATCCCATTGAGGCCTTGATACCTTGCCCGCGTCGGAGCGCTACTCTGGCAGAAGGAAGGCGCGCACACATCGGCTACTCTGTAGTCGTTTTCGAAGGAAACAACTGGATGAAAAATTTTGGTTCTTGTGTTATTTAGAGCCTTATATATCAGCTTCAAGATAAACTGCTCATCTTTCCGTTAATAGTAATAGTTCTTGTGATATTTAGAGATTATGTACATCGGCACACAAAATTCGAATAGTTCAAAGAGATTTCGGGATTGCAGCCTGTCGTCGTAAACTTAATTCGACGATATTTCGGCTGGACAACTGCCAGCCATCTTCAGGTGAGCCGAACGGCCGGCCTTGGTAGCCGAGCGGTTCTAGGCGCTTCAGTCCGGAACCGCGCTACTGCTGCGGTCGCAGGTTCGAATCCTGCCTCGGGAATGGATGTGTGTGATGTCCTTAGGTTAGTTAGGTTTAAGTAGTTCTCAGTTCTAGGGGACTGATGACTTCAGATGTTAATTCCCATAGTGCTCAGAGCCATTTGAACCATTTTGAGCCGAACGAGGACTGACGAAGACATTCTCCGCTCCGTCTTATATAGTGCGCATGCCTTGAAGTCGCGGAAACAGAGGGACCACACCGCCGAGCGGCAGCGCCCTCGCTGTTGGAACTGCAAGACTCAGCTGCCGTCGGTATTGTCGCTGGCCGCAGCTATCGAAGTCTTCTGGCGTCTTCGTCTCGAGCAAATTTCGGAGATGACGGGATTCCACGAGTTATTCGTATGGTAACCACTGTTACAGTTCATTAGATTTTCCGCAGTGCGTATTTCAACGGATTCTTTGATGATGGAGTCCCAAAAGGTTGCTGCTGTGGAAAAAATGCAACGTTTTGTCATACTCCATTGAATGTACGTTGGAAATACAATTTTTCGTAACTGCAGACTTACTGGGTTGAAGTAGGCGGCAGTTGATGTTCCGTACAACGCTCTTCCACTGTAAGCGTTGTCTGCCCTATATAGGTCATACCACATTGACACGGTATTTTATAAATTCCCGCCTTCTGCATTAACAAATCATCCTTCACCGATCCCAGCAGATCCGAAATCTTAGAAGGTGGACGAAAAACCACTTTCACATGAAAATTGTTAAGAATCCTCGCTATTTTGTAGGAGATATTTCCAACGAAAGGAAGAAAAGCCAGGGACTTGTTTAGCGCGTTCTCCTCTTTATCCGCTTCCCGGTTCCTCGCTTTAATTGAGAAGGCCCAGCCGAAATATCGTGGAATGAAGTTTACGACGACCGGCAGAAATCCCGAAATCTCTCTGAACAGTTGATTTGCAGGGAAAATTTTAAATTTTACAACAAAATAGTTCTCAATGAAAAATAGGGGTCGCTATGAATTTGCGTTTGGCGCATATAAGGTCATATATTGCTATCTATCAAATGTACCTGACATACTCAATTCTTCTTTAGATATGGAAGTTTGTCTCCGTCTCCAGTCTTGACAAGATAGGTTTTATGTATCACTCTCAGTCTGCCCACGCAAGCAATAATACGACTATGAAGAATTAATCTTATCATACCTTTTATTTCACATACAGATCAAAATATCGAAAGGAGTTTTTGGTAAATGGTAGCACACAAAGAGGAGAGTATTTCGGGATGTCGTTAATAAGCCAAATTTTCATATATATCACATCAGAAGTAACTACAGATTTTTTCAGTGGAATATTTTTTCCATTTAGTTTGTATACTTACATATTTTTTTATAAAATTAATCAAATGTATGCTAATTAACACACATGTAATCATTATTTGTATGAAAAATGGACATCATCGTAACTCTAATTACATACCACACACAAAAATTCAGTTTTAATTGCCTGTCACTGTGGCCGAGCGGTTCTAGGCGCTTCAGTCCGGAACCGCGCGACTGCAACGGTCGCAGGTTCGAATCCTGACTCGGGTATGGATGTGCGTGTTGTCCTTAGGTTAGTTAGGTTTAAGTAGTTCTAAGTTCTAGGGGACTGATGATCTCAGATGTTGTCCTATAGTGCTCAGAGCCATTTGAACCATTTGAATCAGTTTTGATTACGAATTTAAATTCTTAACAATCGATATTATATCAAAGGTTGTAAACAAAGATTGCTTAAATTTTAAAAAATCGTTAGTTTATTAACAGTCTTTTATAACATATCAATAATTAAGATGTTACATTTGCAATAAGTTCTGGAATTTTGCACGCAGTGTTTAATTAGAAACAAGAAGATGTGCATGTTTCATAAGACTTATGATTATATGTGTGTTAATTAGCATACATTCGATTGCGTTTCATATTTAAATGATGTAGGTATTGGAATGGGCCGAAAAAATGAATTTAAAAAAGAAAGACTATGGCAATATTCGAAGCAGCGATCCAGTGATTAACTGTTTACCATTCTCTAACGTTACCGAATGAGCCATGCTGCCTGCAGCTCAAATCTTCTTTATTGTTCATAAGTTGTACTTGTTTGTCACGAACTGTGTACAATCGCTCCTCTTAATTCTGTCTTAATAGTCTCCAGAACTGAAGACCCGCAAACATGCAGAAGAACGACAATTCGTCACAAATTATTTTTGTTTCTCATTATCCCAATCAGTGACAGTGCGCGATAAACGCGCGCAAAAAAATTGAATCTTTTAAATATGAGTGACAGTCAAAAAAACCAATAAAGGACAGAACCATAGACATGGTCACGATTGCTGCACGTGTCTCCCATACTAACGTTCGGTGACTTTTGCGCTTGCCCGTGCGCACACATCGAAAGCGTGCGTAATTTTACATCGCGGCATACGCTCCCTTGCCTCTATGTGCAGTAACCGCATGCGCCTAGTGCGCACGGAAAGTCGCACAAGCGTGAACGCACCTATGCGCAGTCTGCAAAACAGTGCCGACATTGTCGTGCAGTAAAAGGAGCGCGCAAACTGGTACTTAATGCACTACGCGACGCCCGGTGGCTTCCAGCAGAAGCTGGAGTTAAAGCGGTCGGCGCAGCAGCCGCCGTAGCGTCGATGACAGCGGCTTCCTGCCGCCGGCTGGAGACGACGGTCGGTTGCGTGCAGTCGCGACCCCGCGATCACCCCGCCAGCCAGCCAGCCGGCGCGCAGACGTCTAATCCAACAGGTTTCCCCCGGCAGCATTTATTTACGGGCAGACTGTAATCTCTGTAGGAGTAATCTTCTTACGCAGAGATTTCACTTTGCGTTTCCTAACAAGACCACGGCGCGCCGTCCCACGCCCGTAACGCAGAGCTGCGGCAGCCTCTGCCTACCTGCCGCCTTCCCTTCCCTTCCCTTCTCTCTCCTCCCACCTCCCACGTCTACTGTCGCAGAACGCCGTAGACACACGCGTTCGCTTTTCCGTCGAGAGGAGTTTGAGATCGTCGATCGCGTCCGTTCCAGCGCAGGTGCCGCCGTAAACGCAGCTTTCTCCATCGGCGTAACAACGTGCAGGTACGTCGTGTACTGCAGTGGTTCCAGCTAGTGAGCATCAGGAGTCGGTCAACACCAGTTTTCACCTGCGGCTGTAGGATATGGTCTACAAATGCGGAAATAATTCGAAAACGATTTGAGGGAGCGATGGAGGGATTTACGAAGGGATTTACTAGAAGGAATAGATTGTTCAAATGGCTCTAAGCACTATGGGACTTAACATCTGAGGTCATCAGTCCCCTAGACTTAGAACTATTTAAGCCTAACTAACATAAGGACAGGACACACATCCATTCCCGTGACAGGACTCGAACCTGCGACCGTACCAGCACCGCGGTTCCGGACTGAAGCGCCTAGAACAGCTCGGCCACATAGAAGGAATGCAGAAGCGTAGAAGATGCTGTAGTGAAAGACCTAATTACAGTTAAACAAAATGAAGTGAATGGATGACAGATGGATATAGGAAATTCCTTGTGGGAGTAGAAGACACGGAGACGAAAGATGTACGACGCTGAGCTCAAAAGTCAATGTAAATATGACTCTGAAAGTGCCAGTAGGATACTGTAGAGAAGGAGATCCAAACCGTAATAAATCCTTTATTGTGCTGTCGCGTTTCGGGCAATGTCGGTTAGTGGTAGAAGCACGGTGCCCTTGATTGTGTTTATGGCTGCATACCTCCATCAAGACTTTTAAGAGTGATCTACAGTGCTGAAAAGAAATGTATCCATTTTTTTATATGAAAACTCAAAACATTTTAAACAAAACAAACGTTATCAACATTCTACGTCTTTATTCTTCGTGTCCACACATTTAATTCCCAGTATACTCACCCTGTGAAAAACACATTTCTCCCAGCGACTGACCAGTTTGTTGATATCGTCACTGTAGAATGTCTGACTTTATTGATGAAGCGACGAACTTAAATCTGCTTGCACCTCTTCATCACTAGCCAACTGAAGACTTGTCGCCGGCCATTTGAACCAATTGCTTGAAGACCTCTAAGTTGTTATTTAAGTTTTGCAAACAGATGAAAATCGGATGGGACCAAGTCGGGACTATATGGAGGATGAACATGAGACAGTGAATCCAAGGCGTCGGATTGTTGCAGATGTCGCAGCGCTCGTGTGTGGTCTGGCGTTATTGCGCTGAAGGAGACGATGCTCCATGTGTGAACGAACTCTTGAAATTCGAAACTCGATTACAGCATGCTGATTTTCAGGCACCGACATGTCATGTTACATATCGCCATGTTGCACGCTACAATCCGGAGCCGTCTAGCAGTAGAGGTTCAAATGGTTCAAATGGCTCTGAGCACCATGGGACTTAACATCTGAGGTCATCAGTCCCCTAGAACTTAGAACTACTTAAATCTAACTAACCTAAGGACATCACACATATCCAAGCCCGAGGCAGGATTCGAACCTGCGACCGTAGCGGTCGCGCAGTTCCAGACTGAAGCGCCTAGAACCGCTCGGCCGGCGGCAGAGGGCTGCAAATATGTAGAAATGAAGAATAAGGATGGGAATGTTAACAATGTTTTTTTATTTAAAAATCTTTAAGAGAATTCACATAAAAAAATTCGGAAGCATTACTTTTCAGCACGCCCTCGTAAACATAGGTGGATATATCTCATCAGAAAATATTCTGGAGCAGCGTACACGCGCATTGTTGAAAGGGAGACGCCTGGAAAAGAATAGCAGAGGCTTTCATCCAGCTGTTGGTAACAAACGGCTGATGACGATGATGACCTTACAAATATTAGACCAAAAAACTGAAACATTCAGCAAATCTTTTAAAGAAGATCACAGGCTAAAAACAAAGGATAGTGAGTACAAACCATGCCATAATAGCAAATTTCTTGTATTGTTATCTGAGGATATATACTGATTGCTTTATTTGAGTCCATTCAAAAGTAGGTTGGAATTATGGCAATTGGTAAAGAGTTGTGTTAAATGAAAAACACAAACTCGTCATTTATTACAAGTTACTGACGTATATAATACACAATGGTGCCCTCTGTTACAAAGATGAATCAGGTACCGTTGAAAAATTAAACATGAACTAACGGATATGTTATTCCCTAACGCTAGAGGGAATATTTTAGTAATAAAATGTAAATACAGTATGGCATTGTTGCCTGGGATATCCCACGGGGTGGTTTCAACTACCTGTAGAAAGGGTGTCCTCCCTTCACTCGCATTTACGTATTTCCTTGCGCATGTGTGAGAGCTGTGTTGCAAGTGTGTTTCTAAAGTGTAGGTAAGTGTTATGGATACGTGGGTAGTGTAAGGTTGTGTTGTGTTGGAGTTGTATTATGATGATGATTACCATGAGGCGAGGAGGGAGATGGTGAACCAGGTGTAAGCACATAGCCTACTCCTCTCTAATAGCACCAAGTGGGCGGCCAAGCATTACGTTCCCATCCCACGTACGGATCAACGCAACTGTGTCGCATGCCCCCACTTCACGAGACACTGCAGGGAGATTTGGAATTTAATCCAGGACACTGCACGAAGACTGGTGATGTTGAACTTTAACCCACCAACTCGTCTCCCCTTGAAGGCCACATACTGGCAATGGACATTTCATCCACCACCAGGATTCGAACCGGTTTACCCGGGGTCGAGCGCCACCGCGCAGGAGTGCGTTAGCGACCTGGGCTATGGAAATGGGTTTTGAAATAGTTGTATAGTACAAGAACCGTTAGCATCATGAATAAACAACATATACTCAAAAAAGCACTGCGGCAAAGGAAGTTCATAAGTGAGGTGGGCTGTAACTACAGACATATTATGGAGCGAGAAAACCATATTCCTTCTCGTTTTCCTAATGTAGCCGTTCAAAACTAGCATTGAACATCAACCTTCATACCTCCCAAATCTGAAATCCGTTTTGTAATACAGTGTTGGTAACAAATAACTCAAACCTGTTTTAATTCATAGTGAAGTTTTTGTTGTATAGGAACCGAATGTGATAACTGAAACTGTTGAGCGTCAGCGGATTTAATTTTCAAGGATGAAAGGAAGAAGGAATACTCATGATAATTACAAGAGAGTGTCCGCCTAGTTAGTAACAGAGCTGCATACAAAATTAACGAAGGCCGTAAAAACCGACGTTTCATGATCTGTCAACTGCCGAACAACTTTAAATAGATTTCTGAGAGCGCTTTTCTTGAAATTGTGTGTAAGAAAACCTTTCAGGCCGCATAATTTTATGCAAAGAGAATTCGACATATCGTTAAGAGATGTGGCACAGGCTCAAACATGTATGGTTAATATGTAGAGAAGATACCAAGAGAAAGGCTAGTAAAATGTTCGACATTTGCCATTTATTTGATTTATTCTTAATACTACTTTTCGAAAGGTAGTTTCCATCATGAGGTCTGCATAGTGACCGGCGATTGACAGCTAACGTTGCCGTTATTCCGACATAATGGCAGGCCGCTAACACGAATGAACATATTTCACGCAGTGTTGCGTTGTCAGGGCATATTTTGTCCTGACACGACATAACAGGTTAATAAGTAGATGCAAGGCAATTTTTTTTCTTTCTCAAGGGCATTTCGTCACGAGTGGATAGGAGCTACGAATGGAAGTCTTGGAACATTACAAGTAATATACTAGCGTGGAAACGAAGCAGTTATTTTAAATAAAAGTAAGAGAGAGAAACTGAAATAAACTGAAATCTTCCCTTTTTGTTTATTTCGTACGAAACAGTACTGTCACGGAGTGTCGATAGACGCTACTGCCAGTCGATACCTCCAGGATTATCTATAAAGCATTGTAGAATTGCCGGCCGTTATGGCCGAGCGGTTCTAGGCGCTTCAGTCCGGAACCGAGATGTTGCTACGGTCGCAGGTTCGAATCCTGCCTCGGGCATGGATGTGTGTGATAGCCTTAGGTTAGTTAGGTTTAAGTAGTTCTAGGGTTCTAGGGGACTGATGACCTCAGATGTTAAGTCCAATCGTTCTCAGAGCCATTTAAACCATTTGAAGCGTTGTAGAATTACGCTCTACGAACAATCAAATGAAATAAATACAGGAGAGATTATTAAAGTTGCCGCTAGTAGAAGCAGCACTTGAGACAGCGAAAATAACATTTGTAAGCGGACATATCAAACTCCTCACAGAGCAACCGTCTATATTGAAAAATGATGGTTTATAAGTGAATTAGTATTGCAATTGGAAATGTACAATAACTCCAGTTTTAGCTTCAGGCCCTGATTTATGTTTAGAAAAGAATATTATATGTGGTCAGGGAAAAGGATTGCAACAATAAAACTAAGGCTGTGTGTCAATATGACTGAAGCTTAATTTCAAACAAATATTTTATGAATGTTAGTTTTTTCACATAAATGAAAATAATATACTGATCTATCTTTCATATTATTAATGAGTCTGTAACAATGCATTAATCTTTCCTTTAATGCAGTTGTGTGGATTTTTTAACGACTGGAAGCATCGGTGTGTTTTCTGTTATCTAGGTGGGTGAAATTCGATTAAGTGTCGCAAGTATTAGTTGCGAGAAGTAATTAAAGGAATCTGAGATATTCTTTTTCAGGTCACTTTGACGCTGTATTGTTGGCTGCGAGAAATGTTTTACAACGAGCTGTAATCACATTGCACCAACTTGGTGGGGCATACGAAGCAAAGCTGTCGTGAATAACCTTCATTAAATAGATCTAATACGCAAAGATCACACTTTCTTATGAGTTACGTATCTACAGTGTTGGGGATATGATGCTGAGCTACTGAAATAGTTTTTAGATTACATTGTTGTTAATCTGGAGTCAGGGATCGTAGTCATTTTACAGAACATCTCATAAGAGAACTGTTTTCATATAGATCACTAATGCCACCGTAAATATACATATGAGAGTCGCGATTACAGACCGTGTTGATTTGATTTATATGTGGCTTTGTTCTATTAACACTGTTTCGTTAACACACTAGGTAACAGCAAAGTTTTTACGACACAGCACGTTTCAGTAGAGACGCGATTATTTCTCGCAGTTCTCAAATTTTTCAACTTTGACCTATCTCGTCAATGCATTTATGGAAATAAGCTAAATATTTCACCTAAACAAGCTTGAAGATTAAAGATACCTCCTGAAACATTTATTAGCAGAAGTAAATCAGTTCAGTAGCAAAGAAGGAACATTGTAATACTGATTACCTAAGCTGCGACGATAGTCACGATCTACTGAGGCAGGGAGTATAATTAGAGTGACAAATCTCATCGACGACGAGGCCGTTTCAGACGCGTCACAAGCTCGGATTACGGAAAGGATCGATTGTATTCTTTCAAATAACCTAACTGATATTCCCCTTAAATTATCTATGGAAATCAAGGGTAACCTAAATCTGAATGGCCGAACTTGGATTTGAGCAACCATTCTCCAGAGAGCGAGTCCATCCTCTTAGCATTGAGTCACCCGCTCCGTCCCATCTACAGAGGGGGGAAAGTAAATACCAAAAAAGGCGTTGTTTTAAATTGTCCTAATAAATGTGTATAGTTTATATAATGGTAAGACAGATATTTAGGAACCAGGTTTTAAATTGTAAGACATTTCCAGGGGCAGATGTGGACTCTGACCACAATCTATTGGTTATGACCTGTAGATTAAAACTCAAGAAACTGCAAAAAGGTGGGAATTTAAGGAGATGGGACCTGTATAAACTGACTAAACCAGAGGTTGTACAGAGTTTCATGGAGAGCATAAGGGAACAATTGACAGGAATGGGGGAACGAAATACAGTAGAAGAAGAACGGGTAGCTTTGAGGGATGAAGTAGTGAAGGCAGCAGAGGAGCAAGTAGTTAAAAAGAGAAATATTGAATTTAATTGATGAAAGGAGAGAATATAAACATGCAGTAAATGAAGCAGGCAAAAAGGAATACAAACGTCTCAAAAATGAGATCGACAGTAAGTGCAAAATGGCTAAGCAGGGATGGCTAGAGGACAAATGTAAGGATGTAGAGGCTTATCTCACTATGGGTAAGATAGATACTGGCTACAGGAAAATTAAAGAGACCTTTGGAGATAAGAGAACCACTTGTATGAACATCAAGAGCTCAGATAGAAACCCAGTTCTAAGCAAAGAAAGGAAATCAGAAAGGTGGAAGAAGTATATAGAGGGTCTATACAAGGGCGATGTACTTGAGGACAATATTATGGAAATGGAAGAGGATGTAGATGAAGATGAAATGGGAGATACGATACTGCGTGAAGAGTTTGACAGAGCACTGAAAGACCTGAGCCGAAACAAGGCCCCTGGAGTAGACAACATTCCATTGGAACTACTGACGGCCTTGGGAGAGCCAGTCCTGACAAAATTCTACCATCTGGTGAGCAAGATGTATGAAATAGGCGAAATACCCTCAGACTTCAAGAAGAATATAATAATTCCAATCCCAAAGAAAGCAGGTGTTGACAGATGTGAAAATTACCGAACTATCAGTTTAATAAGCCACAGCTGCAAAATACTAACACGAATTCTTTACAGACGAATGGAAAAACTAGTAGAAGCCGACCTCGGGGAAGATCAGTTTGGATTCCGTAGAAATACTGGAACACGTGAGACAATACTGACCTTACGACTTATCTTAGAAGAAAGATTAAGGAAAGGCAAACCTAAGTTTCTAGCATTTGTAGACTTAGAGAAAGCTTTTGACAATGTTGACTGGAATACTCTGTTTCAAATTCTAAAGGTGGCAGGGGTAAAATACTGGGAGCGAAAGGCTATTTATAATTTGTACAGAAACCAGATGGCAGTTATAAGAACCGAGGGACATGAAAGGGAATCAGTTGTTGGGAAGGGAGTAAGACAGGGTTGTAGCCTCTCCCCGATGTTATTCAATCTGTATGTTGAGCAAGCAGTAAAGGAAACAAAAGAAAAATTCGGACTAGGTATTAAAATCCATGGAGAAGAAATAAAAACTTTGAGGTTCGCCGATGACATTGTATTTCTGTCAGAGACAGCAAAGGACTTGGAAGAGCAGTTGAATGGAATAGATAGTGTCTTGAAAGGAGGATATAAGATGAACATCAACAAAAGCAAAACAAGGATAATGGAATGTAGTCGAATTAATACGGGTGATGCTGAGGGAATTAGATTAGGAAATGAGACTCTTAAACTAGTAAAGGAGTTTTGCTATTTGGGGAGCAAAATAACTGATGATGGTCGAAGTAGAGAGGATATAAAATGTAGACTGGCAATGGCAAGGAAAGCCTTTCTGAAGAAGAGAAATTTGTTAACATCGAGTATAGGTTTAAGTGTCAGGAAGTCGTTTCTGAGAGTATTTGTATGGAGTGTAGCCAGGTATGGAAGTGAAACATGGACGATAAATGGTTTGGACAAGAAGAGAATAGAAGCTTTCGAAATGTGGTGCTACAGAAGAATGCTGAAGATTAGATGGGTAGATCACATAACTAATGAGGAAGTATTGAATAGGATTGGGGAGAAGAGAAGTTTGTGGCACAACTTGACCAGAAGAAGGGATCGGTTGGTAGGACATGTTCTGACGCATCAAGGGATCACCAATTTAGTATTGGAGGGCAGCGTGGAGGGTAAAAATCGTAGAGGGAGACCAAGAGATGAATACACTAAGCAGATTCAGAAGGATGTAGGTTGCAGTAGGTACTGGAAGATGAAGAAGCTTGCACAGGATAGAGTAGCATGGAGAGCTGCATCAAACCAGTCTCAGGACTGAAGACCACAATAACAACAACAATAAATGTGTTGTATACGTGCATTCAGATTAATGTTTTCACTGCTTATTTTCGACGGCAAAGCGCAATAACCCCTCACAGACGCCAGGTGATAGCACTAGCAGTGTTGGATGGTATATAAAACCTATCGGGATGGAGGGTGAGCGGGGTGGCGGGGCAGGGGGGGGGGGGGGGGGGGGTAGGTACCTGAAAAAAGTGCACACATTGTCGTAATGTGAAAGTGGAGTCATTTATCTGACATACAAAATAGCACTCCGTCTTGAGGCCACATGTGGCCCATCGGGACCATCCGACCACCTTGTCATCCTCACTCTGAGGATGTGGATAGGAGGGGCGTGTGGTCAGCACACCGCTCTCCCAGTCGTTATGATGGTTTTCTTTGACCGGAGCCGCTACTATTCGGTCGACTAGCTCCTCAGTTGGCATCATGAGTCTGAGTGCACCCCGAAAAATGGCAACAGCGCATGGCGGTTTTGATGGTCAGCCATCCAAGTGCCGGCCACTCCCGACAGCGCTTAACTTCGGTGATCTGACGGGAACCGGTGTATCCACTGCGGCAAGGCCGTTGCCTCTTGGCATACAAAAGGTCATGGTCATTGGCTTTCTGGGCCAAGAGTCGAAGAATTTCCAAAACGGCTAAGTCTGTAAACTATTCGCGTGCTGCCATGATTCAAGTACATCGTGCATGGCAAAATGACGCTATCGAAAACAGATACCGAGGCAACTGTGGTTCACCGTAGGCCATAGGTGACAGGGGTGAACGACGGCTGCGGGAATGTGTACGGACGCACAGACGTGCAACTCTTGAGCAACTAACCGCCCATATGAATCAAGGGGCTACCAATAGCCAATATTATGCTGCGCATGAGCCTCTCAAGCAGGCTTCTGGTTCATGCATCCGTTCCCTTATGTTCATCGGCGACGAAGGCTGTATTTTTCACGTTCACTGAGTGGCGACAACAGGTCTCTTCAGGTGAATCACGTTTTATGCTCCATCGGACAGGTGGCTGTTGGCGCGTAGGCCTACGGCAGCGACGAAAACGTCGGAGGGGTCCATGTCAGAGGACTGGGGAATGTTTATGTGGCATTCCCTGGGTGATTTCGTCATTCTGGAAGCCACAATGGATCAACACAATTACACATCAATCATTGGGAGCCATGGCCACCCCCATATGCAGTTTCCTTTTTCCTAGATATAATGGCATCTACCAACAGGACAATGCAACGTCTCACACAGCTCACAGCGCACGTGGGTGGTTCGAAGAGCACCAGGATGAGTTTACCATCCTCCCCTGGCCACCAAAGTCTTCAGACTACTCCAATCGAGAATCTGTGGCACCACCTTGATCGAGCTGACACGCCATTGCTTCTCACCCGAGATTTCTAACGCAGCTGGCCACGGCACTGGAGTCGGCATGACTCCACAATCCTATCGGTACCTTCCAGAACCTCACTGACTCTCCTCCTGCACGTCTCGCAGCGGTCCGCTCTGCTAATGGTGGTTATTCAGCCTTTTGACAAGTTGTCACATTAATATGAGCCCGCCTGGTTAGTCGTGCGGGTCTAACGCACTGCGTACCGGGCGGGAAGACGTGCCGGTCCCCGGCACGAATCCACCCGGCGGATTAGTGTCGAGGTCCGGTGTGCGAGCCAGTCTGTGGATGGTTTTTAAGGCGGTTTTCCATCTACCTCGACGAATGCGTACTGGTTCCCCTTATTCTGCCTCAGCTACACTATGTCGGCGATCGCTGCGCAAACACTTTCTCCACGTACGCGTACACCATAATTACTGTACCACGCAAACATTGGGGTACACACGCGTGGTGTGAGACGTACCCGAGGGGATCCACTGGGGGCCGAACCGCACAATAACACTGGGTTCAGTGTGGAGTGGATGGGGCGAGTGGACTGCTGTAGCCTGTTGTTGGTTTGTGTACCACTGAGGGCTACGGCGGGGACGGAGCCTCTCCGTCGTTTTTAGGTCCCCAGTTCCATACAATACAATAAAATACAGTACAATACACATTAATAAGACTGGGCAAGTATTTTATTCATAGCCTATGGAAATTACTTTCCGGATAGTACAGTAGAAAGAAACTGAGACCACTAAGGAAATAATGCCATTACCGTGTAACACTAACTCCTACGTTCATGGCGACCTCAAGGCGGCAGGGAAGACAGTCCACAAGTTTCTGTAGGCAGCTACCAAATTGCGCTGTTAGCTGAATTTCACCCGCTGTTTCATCCAGCCAGAGACATTTTCTGTGAGACCAAGATCGTATAAATTAAGGGGCAGTCGAGGTGCGACAGGACGCCCGATGTTTCGTCTAACCATAAACCTGCATGTGCAACCCTTTGGTCACAGCAGTTGTCATATTTTAAGACGGGAGTATCAAGAAGAGATAGAAGGAATCGAAACACTGGCTCACCGAGAATGTGAAATGAATATCCTGGCTGATACTGACGGTAACCAGAAGAACGGGCCAACGTTTTAGGACAAAAACTGCGTTGAAACTTCCTGGCAGATTAAAACTGTGTGCCCGACCGAGACTCGAACTCGGGACCTTTGCCTTTCGCGGGCAAGTGCTCTACCAACTGAGCTACCGAAGCACGACTCACGCCCGGTACTCACAGCTTCACTTCTGCCAGTACCTCGTCTCCTACCTTCCAAACTTTACAGAAGCTCTCCTGCGAACCATGCAGAACTAGCACTCCTGAAAGAAAGGATATTGCGGAGACATGGCTTAGCCACAGCCTGGGGGATGTTTCCAGAAAACTGCGTTTTTTAGTAAGACAAACACCGGCAAAAAACAGCCTTTGGGATGAACTCACACACTTTGCTTGGTTAAACGTCTCAATGGACCATCGGCAAAACCAAGGATCTTTGGACCACACGACACACCGCCTCCCTCCCCTCCAGTCGGCTACCGTAGAGCTTGTGTTGTTTGGCCCGTGGAAGACCTGAAACTTTTCGTGGCCTTGTGAGCAATGGCCTTCTGAGAGGTATCAGACTTGAGTTAGATTTTCATTCACTGACAGCATCAACTTCTATTGCGGTTGAAACTAATTGTCATTGACAAGGAGTGACACTTGTACACAGTCCATGTTATTTAGGAATAGGTAGCGACACCTGTTTTACAACGTTTTGCATTTCAGTGAACGGTACACCATTCTTTGTAAGCACAATTGGCAGCACACTTTGATACACCAACAAATGGGTGACCTTCATTGACTGTGTGATCATCGACGCATCGAACCACGACAGATCCTTTCTGCCATTCAGTCACGTCGTGCCGTCCATCTATCTTTCTGCGCACCGAGCGAGGTGGCGCAATGGTTAGCACACTGGACTCGCATTCGCAAGGACGACAGTTCAAACACGCATCCGGCTATCCTGATTTAGATTTTCCGTGATTTCCCTAAAGCGCTTCAGGCAAATGCAGGGATGGTTCCTTTGAAAGGGCACGGCCGACTTCCTTCCTCATCCTTTCCTAATCCGATTGGACCGATGACCAAGCTGTCTGGTCCCTTCCCCCGAGGCAACCAGCAAACCAATCTTTCTGCTCCGTTTCCATAAACCGGATGGTACATACGCATCCGACTCCCCTGGCGCGAGAAATTGAAGGGTCACACGCCAAACGGAACCTCATCTACATCATCTACTATGCCTGACAAAAAAAGTGTAGCATCCAAAAGACATGGTCGGATGCCAAATTAACTTCGTACAGATATACACCATCGACTGGTACGTAAATGATGAGACAGATAGAGCGGTCACCGGAGTGCATTCGTGTTGTTCGTTTATGGTCTTGTTGCCTGGCCTGATAAGTTGCATAAGGGGTATGAACAGCGCAAATGTTGAGGGATTATTGTGAAGGACATGGAGCTGCCGCGTAACTGTATGAGATAGCATTATCAGCACCTGTAAGTGAAAGTTACCTCAGAGTGGGTCTCCATTTGGCCAGCTGGTCGAATCGTGCAGCATCCAGATTTGTGCTGCATTCGGATATGACAGTGGCCCGATTTTGGACTGCAAGGGAATGTGACGGTTGACATTCGTTGTCAAGGTTCCAGTCGATCACATCTGCTCTCCACAAGAGAGTATCGCCGCACTCTGCATCTAGCACATTGCAACTTCACCTCTGCGATTGCTATCCAAGAACAAGTAATGGACACCCTGACATTGTGTGTCATTCCACACCATCGGCCGGGGATCAGCAGCAGTCAAACTACGGAACTACCCTCCCTTGCCATGGTTGTCGTCAACATCGTGACGGGAACCATGAACTGTTGATGAAAGGTGTCGCATTGTGTTCAGCGATGAACCACGGTTCCTGACTACCCTGGGTGACCATCGTCGGCGGGTATGGTGGCGATGTGGGAAGAAGTCCCATTCTTCCAATGTAGGCACAGCGGCCTTACTCCTGATGTTGTTGTTTGCGGAACCATTGGATATAACTGTCGGTCACGACTGGTAGTGATTTAGAGAATTCTGACGGCAAAAGGGCACCTTACGGAGATATTGCGTCTTCATGCGTTATTTCTCAGGTGACGGTGTCTTGATGCCATTTTTGAACACGACAATACTAGTACATACATCAGGCGCGTCTCCGTGAACTGCCTGCACGACGTTTCCTGTACTCCCGTGGCCGGGAACATTCCTTAATGTCTTCCCGGTTGAAAACGTGTGGGGCCAGGTCTTATGTCAACTGCCAGAGTTCCAGTATCCACGATATCAAGAAACAGATACAACAGTTGTGGGCCAGTATGCCTCAGGAGAGGATACGACGGTTTTGGGACACCTTTCCTAGGAGGATCAGTCCATGTACCCAGTTTAGAGCAGGTGCAGCGTTATGCTCATATCTGGCTTCATACTGCAGAGTTCTTTGTAAATTTGACTAGGTCAAATGGCTCTGAGCACTATGGGACTTAACATCTATGGTCATCACTCCCCTAGAACTTAGAACTACTTAAACCTAACTAACCTAAGGACATCACATAACACCCAGCCATCACGAGGCAGAGAAAATCCCTGACCCCGCCGGGAATCGAACCCGGGAACCCGGGCGCGGGAAGCGAGAACACTACCGCACGACCACGAGCTGCGGACTGTAAATTTGACTAGGTTTTGTGATCACACAAATAAATTCATACATGCTAACCCGTGAAGTTTCATTTCGTTTCCTCCTCCCCTTTATACGATTCACTTTTTAGTGGATAACGCTCCACAGCAACCCCTGTGTTCTTTTAAGGGGTACATACACTGATGAGACAAAGCATTGTGGCCACCTGCTTAATAGCTTGTTTGTCCGTCTTTGGGACAAAATACATCACTGATAGTGCGTATCATGGATCCGACAGTTGGTCGGTAGGTTTGTCTAGGTATGTGACATTAGATGTCTATGCACAGGTCACGTAATTCGCGTAAATAACGGGCCGCTGATTTGCGTACGCTGTGATGGCGCCCGATAGCGACTCAGATATATTCCAAAGGATTTACATCAGGCGAATTTGGTCGCCGAGATATCAATGAGAGTTCGCTACCATGCTCCTAAAATCAGTGTAGCACGGTACTGCCTCCAAGACACGGACAATTATACTGCTGAAAAATTACTTCGCCGTCGGGAAAGACATCAAGCACGAAGGGATGCAAGTGGGCCGGGCACTGTTCAAAAAAATGTGTGTGAAATCTTATGGGACTTAACTGCTAAGGTCATCAGTCCCTAAGCTTGCACACTACTTAACCTAAATTGTCCTAAGGACAGACACACACACCCATCCCCGAGGGAGGACTCGAACCTCCGCCAGGACCAGCCGCGCAGTCCATGACTGCAGCGCCATAGACAGCTCGGCTAATCCCACGCGGCGGGCGCTGTGCCCGAGCGGTTCTAGGCGCTTCAGTCCGGAACCGCGCGACCGCTACGGTCGCAGGTTCGAATCCTGCCTCGGGCATGGGTGTGTGTAATGTCCTTAGGTTAGTTAGGTTTTAGTAGTTCTAAGTCTAGTGGACTGATGATCTCAGATGGCTCTGAGATTATGAGTCCCCTAGAACTTAGAACTACTTAAACCTAACTAACATAACGACATCACACACATCCACGCCCGAGTCAGGATTCGAACCTGCGACTGTAGCAGTCGCGCGGTTCCAGACTGTAGGGCCTAGAACCGCTCAGTCACTCCGGCCGGCGATGATCTCAGATGTTTAGTTCAAAAAAATGGCTCTGAGCACTATGCGACTTAACTTCTGAGGTCATCAGTCGCCTAGAACTTAGAACTAATTAAACCTAACTAACCTAAGGACATCACACACATCCATGCCCGAGGCAGGATTCGAACCTGCGACCGTAGCGGTCACGCGGTTCCAGACTGAAGCGCCTCTAACCGCACGGCCACACCGGCCGGCCTCAGATGTTTAGTCCCATAGTGCTTAGATCCATTTGAACCATTTTTGATGCAGGTGGTTCCCAGCTGTCAACGTGTCTTCGATTACTACCACAGGTCCCATGCAAGCGCAGGAGAATGTCTCCCATACCATAACCGGCCGAAGTGGCCGTGCGGTTAAAGGCGCTGCAGTCTGGAACCGCAAGACCGCTACGGTCGCAGGTTTGAATCCTGCCTCGGGCATGGATGTTTGTGATGTCCTTAGGTTAGTTAGGTTTAACTAGTTCTAAGTTCTAGGGGACTAATGACCTCAGAAGTTGAGTCCCATGGTGCTCAGAGCGATTTGAACCATTTTTGAACCATACCATAATACTGCTCCCACCAGCTTGCGTCCTTCGCGGGCTGCACGTTTCGAGACGCCGTTCACCTCGATGGTGGCATTCTTGCAGACCTAGTGTAGCAAAAATGTGATTGACCCGAAGAGCCGACACGCTCCTACTGATCACCGTCGAATCCCAAAGTCCTGTACCCACTGCAGTTGTAACTGACGATGTCGTTGGGTTAACATATGAAGAGGTAGGGGTGGTCTGCTGCAGAGCTCCATGTTCAACAGTGTACGATGAACGATGTGGTCAGTCCGAACCCCACGTGCTATGATGAGCGGTGGACATCCAACCATTTAGCGCCTAGTGATAGTTTCACTGTCCTATCTCTTTCTGTAGATGCTGACGACAATAACACGTGAACATTCGACCAGCTTCGCCGTTTTCGAGATAGTCGTTCACAGGCTCTGCGTAATAATAATCGGCCCTTTGTCATAGTCTCTTATCTCAATGGATTTCCCTTTGTCATAGTCTCTTATCTCAATGGATTTCCCCATTTGCAGCCCATATCTTTGCTAGGGTGATCCCACGTCCGTGTGTGCTCCGCTAACGTATTAATTTTACCACGCCACATGCCGTAACCCCATCAGGCGGCATCCAACCTCGCGGTGGGCAGTGGTCATAATGTTTGGGCTTATCAGTGTACTTTGTACCGTGAACCTACAATAATACCTTTTGTATCAATCCCATGTGGCACCCCGACTAACACACTTTTTTTTCTGAACCTGGCGAAACATCAACAAGCAATGTACCTTGGAGGTAAAGAGTCTGCTGATGGAATCGATAGCAGGTTCGGGTCAAGCGAGCGTCGTTGGTGGCGCGGGTAGGTAGAGGACCGAACCAAGGACAGCGGAAGCGCGCCGACCAGTCGGCCGCAGCGGCTGTATGCACTCAGGTGCAGCCGCAGACGCAGCCGCAACCGCAGCCGCACGCGTCCAAGGTCAGGCTCGGCCGTCGACGCCGCCTGGCGACGTAATCGCCGCGGAAGTAGCAGGAACTCCGGGCGCCAACCCACTCGCTGCTCGCTACTGCTCGCTCACCATCGCTCCGCGCACGCGCTCCAATTCCGGATGCACTTTCATCAGCTCGCATTTCTGATGAACCAGCAGTACCACCACGGTTCTTTCCTGACCTACTGCACTGACCTTGAGAATCCACTGGTTCACGCCAAGCCTAAGGAGAAATGACTAGCATGACCTCAGCGGTCAAATTATTAGTGACCTCCCTTAAAAGAGCGCGCTGTTTACTCTGCAACGTTGTCACTTGTCCAGACCTGGGACCGAGTGGTCATGTGACCCTTGCACCGCTGTTCTCAGACAAGGCAATGAAATAGTGGATATGCACCACTCGGTTCCATGTGATAAGCGAAGTAAGGTGGATCAATGTGAGGACATGACAAAGTGTCAGAAAGCAGCTTTTGTGTTTAGACATGCCTGTTTCCGGAGTCCGTTACTGTTAACAGTGCATACAGAGCGTGAACATTAATAAAACGTACACTCTGCAGAGACGGATTCCTAACTGGAAAAAGAGAAGAAAATGTCCTTTGAAGATGTGCCCGGAAATGCGTCTGAGCCGTGGTAAAAAAAAAGTTGCTGTTTTGAAGAGCGCGCCGCAGCGCGTTGTGTGAAGCAGTCGCCCTCCGTCTCTGGCGGTGGCGCCGCTGTGGCAATCGCAGCTTTGGTGTCTCCCTCTAGTGGGAAAGCGAAAAGGTTGCCTGTTCACGTGCATTTAAGGGGCGCTATCAGCTCGGCAGTTGATCAGTCGGAGTGAGGCTAAGTCAGTCTCACGTCCCCAGTTGCTGGTCTGTCTCTCGTTCGCATTTGTGCGGCAGTTAGTGTCTGTCTGTTGTCGGAGTGCGAGTATGTCGGTCGTTTGGATCAAACTTTAAGCCAGATAATTAGAGTCTTGCCACTCCGCCAGTAACAGAACTCAGCTAGTGGTCGACCGGTCGGAGCTGAGTTCCTGCATCTGAGTCTGCGCGTTAGGCCGCCAGTCTGCTCGAGTTGCTCGGGCAACGGTCATTGGCGGTTGGATCGGTCGGTTGGTCGGTCGTGCACTGAGACACGAGATGACTTGTCCGCCTTGAGCGTCGGCGCATGTGAGGTCCCCACGTGAGTCCAGTGGGCCGCGCCCTATAGAATGGGGTAGTGGCTTCGCGGTTGACACGAGAGCAACAGGAGTGAAACCACGACATCGGGCTGGCCGGGGCGAACTGCGACGCCGTGAGACGGGAGATCGGCGCGCCTTCCTGCGTCCGTTGAAGCGGCTGGCAGCGGACGGTTCGGGAGAGCGTTGGGGGTGCTGCGCCCGGTCTTCGCCAGAAATCGCAGTTTATTAGAAGTTAAGTGATTGGAGATATGTTGTTTCATTTACTTGTTAAATTCTACTTGTTTTCTTGGTGAGGTCACCAGCCGCTTTGTTTTGGGTTCGTCCCACCAATCTTCTCCGTTTACCCACCCGCGGGAAGGTGGTTATTTGTGAATTGGGTGGTCCGTTTTTCCCTTGTGTAGTTGGGGAGGTTTAGAGCAATCTGCCGTTCGGGTTGTTCAGTAATCCCCCTGTCAATCTGCCATACGTTAATAGTTGCCTCTGTCATGGTTGTCGGATTCGGTGCTAACGAATTTATATAATTAAGGTGTAAAGGCCGAATTCCTGAACATGTTTTTATCTTGCCTATCATTTTGCGAGGCGGTATATGTGTAATGTAAAGCATGTTGTACATTTTATGTAAGTCTGAATTTCATGGGATTTACTTAAATAGTCATTTTTATAAAGTTGCCATCCTTCCACCGTAAGAGTCCTTTTAAAAACAAATTGCACTTTCGGTGTCAAATAATTTCTTAGTGTGAGTGTTTGTACCACTTCCATCCCTCTTACGGGGTGCATAGTTAACATGTTTGTATGAGTTGTTAAAATTTTTAGTTTAAAGTAATCTGGTGTGTTGTAGATTTCCACCAGTGTAGTCTTTCAGAGGTTATTGTGAGCGGTCGTGACTACGGCCGTGTTGAAAGGGAGCGGCAAGCATCTCAGCCCGAAGGCTCATACTGTCAATATTGTTCTTTCTGTCTCTAAATAAAATTGTAACTTGATATTTAGAGGGTGCTTTTCTGTTTATAAATTTTAAATCTGTTTTTGAAAAGGCTTTTATGGATAAAATTCCCATTTGTTAAAGGTAATTTCATTTTCATCAGTTACTCCCTGGAAACTACTTCCACATTCACCTAGTGTGATTAAATGTGTTAATGTTCTTGATGAATCGCTAGTAAATAAAGTAAATTCACGGTTCAATGTCGTTGGCACGGTAGATGGCGCTGGCGATTGACAGTGCCTCTGACCACGGTGCCGTGTGTTCCTTGTGTGTTGCAGGCTGTCAGATTGACGCACCGTACTGGAAGCAGCAGAATGCTCCGGTATTCACTTCGGGAACAAGCCGAGATGGTGTTTGTGTACGGTCAAGAAGATGGAAACGATCTAGACACGGCTATACCATACCAAGTACCCTCACAGACATCAACCACATCACACAACATTTCAACTCCTTTTGGGGCATTTGCGTGATCATGGGTCCTTTCAGACAGACAAACGTGTAGAGAGGCGGCAGACTGTGCGACACCAGATTTGGTCCCATGGAGGCCACTTTGAACATCTGTTGTGACGCAGATGCAACGGTTCAAATGTCTCTAAGCATTTTTTTTTTTTTTTTTTTACTTGCCGCGCTGATTTTACGACCCACCACCTAACTGCTTAAAGTGGGTATTTATTGACCACTTAGCCACTGCGATCGGTATTTGGGCGCTGATATGGCTGAACCTCCACACCAGTTCCCGCATACGATCGCACCGTTGTTCGTGTCCCGCCACGTGAAGGCGGGTCATAGTTGATCGTGTTTCGTTTTTGTCTCTTTTATTTTGTTTTCTTTTACTTGGTTATCTTTGTTTGCTATTTATCTTTCTTTTCTTTTCTTTAAGGCAGCTTTCTCAAACCGTTTAACAAAAATTCACATGAAGTTTAAATTTTGAAAAAGAAATACAAAAATATAGTTTAGAATGAAGAAGAGGAAAGAAGATAGGAAAGGAAGAAGTTTATAGTCCCTCCACGCTGGGGAACTGAGGTTGAAAGCCTTGGAATTAGTCGTCAAGCCATTGATCCTCAGTCTCCAATCCTTTGCTTACCTTTAACTAAGAAGATCTATGCTAATGTATAATTTCTATGCTAATTACTAAAGCTGTTACTAAGATAATTACGCTATTAACAAATTTAAAGTGCCGTGTTTGCCTGTGGCAATTGCGACGGTACGCCGACACTGTTTACATCTACTCATGTTGAGCTTTAGTTATGTGTAATCTATTGTGATATCTGTACATTATGTTTAGACTATGGGACTTAATATCTGAGGTCATCAGACCCCTAGACTTAGAACTACTTAAAACTAACTAACCTAAGGACATCACACACATCCATGTCCGAGGCAGGGTTCGAACCTGCGACTGTAGCGGTCCGAGTCAGGAATTCGTCCCTGCAGTTTGTCGGTTTTTTTTTTTTTTTTTAATGTTCACCCTGTATAAATGACGTTGTAGAGAGCGTCGGAAGCTCTTTAAGGACGTTCGTAAACGACGACGTGAAGCCGGTACCGGCCGTGAAAACCTACATTGTATGATCCAGGGGCAGACGTTACAAGAGGGGTTTTGCTCATCACACAGAGGTTTACTATTAAAATTTCGAGTGATCACTTCCCGGAAAGAGTCGGACGGCGTATTATATCCTCCTACGTACAACTAACGAAATGACCATGACGAGAAAATTCTAGAAATTACAGTTTGTACACAGGCTTATCAACAAAGTCTTTCCATATGCCATACGCCAGTAGAACAGGGAAGGGATCAGTTAATGGTACCAGACGTACCCTCTTCCAGACACCATTATGTGACTTGCGGAGTATGATGTATATGTAAGTAACTACACCATGAATGAAGTTGCCTAATTTGTTGTACCAGTACGAAATGCCCAACGTATTTACAAGGAATGGTGTACCACTTAGAAACATGTAATAATGCGTAAGAACAGTGGTCGTAGAAAGGTCCTAATCGATAGGGGCAGGATTAAATTTGCAATCTCTTGCGATTTTGGTCCTATAAATAACAAGGGAAAATTATGACCAAATTTTAAAATTAAAATAGCGATGGCGCTTTCATAGTGTACATCCTGCAGCACATATAACAAACATATCACTATAATCCCCGTATCAACAAAATCTACTATCTGCAACCTTCTACAATTGAAGGTAAAATCATCTAGGTTGTCGGGCCGCGTCATATTGTTCTTCAGTTTCTTCTTACAATAGACGTTTCCAGCCTTCTTCTGCGATCTACGACAGAATCTTCTGGCGTCGCCAGTTAGCTGAACACAGCTAACGATCAGTACCGCGTTCTCTTATAAGAGGTAGGATTTCCTTTTATTCTGGAGGATTGGTTCAAATGGTTCAAATGGCTCTGAGCACTATTGGACTTAACATCTGAGATCATCAGTTCCCTAGAACTTAGAACTACTTGAACCTAAGTAACCTAAGGACATCACACACATCCATGCCCGAGGCAAGATTCGAACCTGCGACCGTAGCGGTCGCGGGGTTCCAGACTGATGAACCTAGTTCCGCTCGGCCACACCGACCGGCTGAAGGATTGGGTTACTGGGTGAAATTTCCGGCTGCTACCGGCTGTCCGTCGTCATTTTACAAGCAGCGAAACACACACAGCATGATGGGGAGGGGGGGGGGGGGGGGGGGAAGAGGAGGGTTGTTAACGAAGTATACGAGTCATTGTCGCGCTACAGAAGTGTCTCCCTCATAATTCTCTATACTCCTCGCGCTACTTGGCTGTGTATTTACTTCCTTGGAAAGACATCATATAGCTGTCATCTCTATTGAAATAACTTTCGTTCTTAGAAATCTAAACCGCTTCTCGGCCTTTCTATCGGTAAATGTTGCATTTCTTGACGACCACTCACACGTTGTTGAACTTGCATCTTGGACGCCGTCTAATGTTCCGCCGTCTTAGGTTTCATAGTACAGCGAAGTAACATTTATAGGAGGAAAGCTAGCGAAATGCTTTAGATTTGTAACTTTCTTTCTAAGTGAAGATTTTCCTAAGAAAATTACCACGTAAGTTTTTCTTGGGGTGTAATAAACTAAATTAGGGGTTCATTTATTTGTTTCCAAGACTAGCAATTATACTAAAAGCAAAAGTAGCTGAACTTCATCATTTTATCAGGTCAGTAATAAGTTCCAGTTCATGTTTTCATCAATATGTGCACGAAAAAACATTAGAACGTTCCACTGACGCCTGTCAATGCGCTTTGTCCGTTGCTGGTATGGCTGTTTGCTATGCAGAAATGGATGTGGAATGCTTTCTCAAAATTAAGGGAGAGTCCGTATTCAGAGAACCTCGTAATGATGTTTTAAAAAGATTTACTATAACGCTAGTACCGTCTGCAAGAAGCACCAATTTTGCTTGATGAGTGTTACGCTGAAGATCATTCACATACATACAGGGTGAATCACCGAAAACTTGAAGAGCTAATATTGCGGAAATGGAAAGTGCTTTTGATGTGTGATTTTCACAGAACGAATTGGTAGTCAGGCGCTCGTATAGTTAGCCAATCGATTATAATAATATATAGAGAGCGTCTTTTTGTGCAAAAATACACTTTTTTTAAATGGAGCAATGCTCACTGACATTAACAATCTAAAATTAAGGTAAAATGAACGCTAGTGGTATTTCTTGCAATATTATATTGCGAGTAGTTTGTGAGACTTTAATTTTGAAAAGTTTCCACAACGACACTCGTTTGTACCATTCAACCTGTTTAGATGCTGTTTGCTTATAGTGTGCTTGTACGTTCCTTGAGTGCGTTGCAACTTGCTACATAGTGTGTGACAGCCCAATTATTTGGTCGTGAGTGGACGATGGGATTTACCAACACAGAAAAAGCCTATATGCTCTTGGTGCATGGAGAGTGCAGGAAGAATGCAGTTCGTTCTTGTATGATGTATGCGGCAAGATATCCCAACAGACGTCAACCATCTCAGCAAATACTAATCACCTCTTGACCAGTTATGTGAAAATGTTAGTGTAACACTTAGACAACATAACAGAAGGAAACAAGTGACGACAAAAATGAGGGGAATTAATGTTCTCGCTGCTGTTGCATCTGAGCCGCACGTCTCCCGCGCATTCGCACGAGGAAGTGGCACTAGTCAGGCAAGTGTCCTATCCATTCTCCATCGAGATACACTATGTGATCAAAAGTATCCGGACACCCCCCAAAGCATATGTTTTTCATATTAGATGCACTGTGCTGCCACCTATTGCCAGGTACTCTATATCAGCGACCTCAGTAGTCATTACACAAAATGAGAGAACAGAATGGGGAGCTCCGCGGAACTCGCGGACTTCGAACGTGGTCACGTGATTGGGTGTCACTTGTGTCATACGTCTGTACGCGAGATTTCCACATTCCTACACATTCCTAGGTCCACTGTTTCCGATGTGATAATGAAGTGGAAACGTGAAGGGACACCTACAGCACAAAAGCGTACAGACCGACGTCGTCTGTTGACTGACAGAGACCGCCGACTGTTGAAGAGGGTCGTAATGTGTAACACGCAGACCGCAGACATCTATCAAGACCATCACAAAGGAATTCCAAACTGCATCAAGATTCACTGCAAGTTCTATGACAGTTAGGCGGGAGGTGAGAAAACTTGGATTTCATGGTCGAGCGGCATCTCATAAGCCACACATCACGCCGGTAAATGCCAAACAACGCCCCGCTTGGTGTAAGGAGCGTAAACAGTGGGCGACTGAACAGTGGAAAAACGTCGTGTGGAGTGACGAATCAAGATACACAAGTGGCGATCAGATTGCAGGGTGTGGGTATGGCGGATGCCCGGTGAACGACATCTGCCAGAGTGCCAACAGTAAAACTCGGATGCGGTGATGTTATGGTGTGGTCGTGTTTTTCATGGAGGGGCTTGCACATCTGGTTGTTTTGCGTGGCACTATCGCAGCACATGCCCACACTGATGTTTTAAGCACCTTGTCGCTTCCCACTGTTGAAGAGCTATTTGAGGATGGTGATTGCATCTTTCAATACGATCGAGCACCTGTTCATAATGCACAGTCTGTGGCGAAGTGGTTACACGGACAATAACATTCCTGTAATGGACTGGCCTGCACAGATTCCTGACCTGAATCCTATAACACACCTTTGGGATATTTTGGAACTCCAACTTCGTGCCAGACCTCACCTACTGACATCGATAACTCTCCTCAGCGCAGCACTCCACGAAGAATGGGCTGCCATTCCCCAAGAAACCTTACAGCACCTGATTGAACGTATGCCTGCGAGAGTGGAAGCTGTCATCAAGGCTAAGGGTATTGATGGAGCATTACCGTTGGAGATAGCCACGAACTTGTAAGTCATTTTCAGCCAGGTGTACGGATACTTTTTATCACATACATCTACATCTACATTTATACTCCGCAAGCCACCCAACGGTGTGTGGCGGAGGGCACTTTACGTAAAGGTTCCATTCCTATCACATTTCTCTCCATCAGCTGCATGGAAATGATTATGAGACTCGTTTTAAAATCTGTACAGGGGATTTATGACAGGATACTCCAAATGTATCATGCATCATGTTTAATTATAAAGCCACGTTCACCAATCATGGCTGATAAACCTTCAGAAACATCTTTTGACAATCCCCGATGTCTTCGTCAGGTGGAACGTCAGCGTCAATGTCGTGTAAACGTGTGTTGTGGGATAGTGAACCATCAGCTCACAAACCTGTTTTTGACTATGGGAACACTGAAGGCGCTCACGTACCGCAGCCTCCTAACAGACCGTGTTCCACGGATGATAGAAGACGTTCGCAGACTAGGAGAAACTTGTGGTACCAACACGATGGCTGTTCAGCCCATAGTACACGAAGTACTTCAGTATGTCTTCACGAACTGTTTCCAAATCGTCGGATTGGACGCAGAGGACCTGTAGCTTGGCCGGCCTGTTCACCAGATATAACGCCTGTAGACTTTTTTCTGTCTACGCTAAAAGACGCTGTCTAGGAGAACATACCAACTACATCCGATGATATGCAACTACTTATTTCTGCAGCCTGCTCGGACATCTTCACTGAAATGTTAGCACGTGTGCAGCAGTCGCTCCATACTAGACTGGAAGCGTGTGTTGCCGCTGACGGTGGTTATTCTGAACACAACCTGTGGCTGTCAGTTGTCTCGTTGCTGCTCAGAGTACATATAACAAGTTTATGCACTTCTGTTGTTCCGTTGTGTGTGCTTTCATAGGTTTTGTGCAAGTACCGGTTTGGAAACTTTTCAAAATACAATTTGCACTAGAAGACTGCAAAAAACACCGCTGGCATTCTAATTTACCCTAGGTTTAGTTTGTTAATATCAATGGGCATTGTTCTATTTAAAAAAGTGTACGTTTGCACAAAAGGCACACTTTATAAGTATTATTACAATCCGCAGACTGACTAAAAATAAGCCCCTGGCTATCAATGCATTTTTTGAAAACCGCATATCAACAGTAGTTTCCATTTCCGCAATATTCGCAGGACAAAGTTTAGGTGATTCACCCTGTTGACAGAATAGCTCTGGATCCAAAATTGACCCTTGTGGGACTCCGTTCGTCATATCTTCTACACTACTAAAAATTTCTCTCCAGCACAACTTCATGTATTCTGTTTGTTATGTATGATTCAGACCAATAGTTTGTAAGGCCATCCCAACGTATAAGTTAAGTTTTTCTAACAGAGTAACATGATGTACATCTCAGACTTCTTGGACAGATCCTAAAATACCATCTAGCAATACCGTGCTTTGGAAATTGCTTATACGTCTGTGCGGAATCTCTTGCCACCTGCAGCTAGTGGGTCTTTCCACGTGGTCAGTGGCCGTCAGGACATCGCTCCTGCTGCAGCCGTTCGTATACACTGCCAGAGGTGCGCTTCTTGCTGGATCAACACCCTTTCTTCCTCATAGCAGGGAGCCACGTTGTGTCGTCACGGTATGTCCCTCCGACGCGGTTTTGCCAACACCCAATGTTTGACAACAACAAAGGCTTCTATAAACCAGTCCGCCAAGTGGCGTCTTACGTTGCCCATTTGAAAGCCTAGGAGTGCTGCAATAGCTTCTTGTACAATAAGCGCGAAACGAAAACGAACGCTACGCTTCACTGACTTTCACAGTCGTCGACAATGGCGTACTTCGTTGACACTTAATCGTCCCCAGCCAAAACTAAGGAGGCTTAAAGTTTTACACGAAATGGGGATCGTAAGACTTATAAAGCAAGCTGATTGAGAATAGGGCATTATCAGCAGTGACGTTTCCGAAAGAACCACCCGTGTACGAACGCAGGACCTTAAAACACTGTTCAGTGTCATTACTTAGTCAGATACCGGAATGGCTATACAGGTATTACTCTACTCTTACTTCAGAGAAACGCAATGGTGAAATACCTACGAAATAAATTGTGTAAATTGTCAGAAACAAAAGAGGAAAAAGAGACGCGTTGTTCTGTCAACACCCAGAGCATCTGGCAAGTTGAATGTAAGTTGCCATTTCAGAGCATTAAAGTGAAACACCATGAATACGGCAGGCAACAAACATCAATCTGACTTGGCGCGCCAATGACAACGCCATAAAGAGGGTGGAGAGCAAGTTGTCTTTTCAGACGGGTAATGGTTCAGCGTACAGCATCACGGCAGATGGATCCCTGTAGACCGGACGTTGGCACATTGCATCCATCAACTCCGTTTGGGCTCAGATTACGATGCGATATTCGATTCACAACACGATCACCCCGTGGTCATGTAGCCGGAAATTTAGACAGCAGGCGTTACATTTCTTACATGTTAAGGTCGTGGGTGTGCTCCAGCTTCTAAATGTCCATCAGGCTACCTTTTAACAAGATAAGGCAAGACCGCACGTTATCCGTGTTGTCCTCGATACTTTTTGGACTGTTTCCCTGACCAACAGGTCCTCCGGATCTGTCACCCATTGCAAACAGCTGGTGATGTGTTTCCGAGATATTGGCGCACCATCACTTGCTAGCTTCTAAGATTAGTGAACTGTGTGATCGAATTAAAGCAGCACAGTGAAATCTTGTCGGAGAATACAATGAAGGTGTCAGCGAACAATTTCTATCTAACAAAAGTTCTTCCCCATGATGTGGTCTGTCAGCCCTAGCTAGCCGGCCGCGGTGGCCGAGCGGTCCTAGGCGCTTCAGTCCGGAACCACGCGACTGCTACGGTCGCAGGTTCGAAACCTGCCTCGGGCATGGATGTGTATGATGTCCTTAGGTTAGTTAGGTTGAAGTAGTTCTAACTTCTAGGGGACTGATGATCTCAGATGTTAAGTCCCATAGTGCTCAGAGCCATTCGAACCATTTTTGTCAGCCCTAGATGTTTCTCGAAAAACTTTGAAAGCCTTTTATATACACAGTGGGTCCCAGGAGGGTTGCTCAACATTCAGTTTGTAAGGAGTATGCTTCACCGGCGATGGGCGAAGCATGACAAAATCTCTGACCAGAGAGCAGTTTATTGTTAGTTGTTGCTTGTCGCGAGTCTGCGCTAGTCTGCGCGAGTCGACAGTAGTAGTCAGTCGGATACAGTAGTAGTCAGTCTGCAGTAGTAGTCGGTCGGCTGCAGTAGCGAGTGGACAGTAGTAGTCTGCGGGAGTCGGCATGCGTCGGCTGTGTGCTCTGGTGGCGACTCTGGTCAGGACTCTGGAGGATGAGTATTGTTGTAGAAGGTAAAGAAGCAGCATTTGCCAGGAACTTACCAATCCAATCACAAAGCTGTTGTTATATGAAGTATGCTCGTGTTTTATTCATTAAGCGACAGTGTGGAAGTATATCGAATGTCCTCCGGTAGTTTAGGATGACAGCATTAAGATGGGCGCCAGTAGCTATTGCCTTTTGGGTTTCGTGGACAAACAGAAAGATCTGTGTTTCACACGATCGTTGTCCACAGAAACCATGTTAATTTCAAAGGAGGCAAATTGCGGTCTTCAAAAGGGTCATAATACTCGAGCATTAAATTAGTTCTAAAATTACACAGCAGGCAGACGTCAGCAGTACAGGCCTGTAGTTTTGTACGGACGTTCGACAACACGTCTTGAAGACATCGCTCGAGAATAGTACGGTAGGCTGCTGCCAGAATGAGAGAAGTAGTTTCACAACTGTATGTAAAATCGATAACGTATCTCATCAAATCAACTATCCTCTGGGACAGATGCTGGTTGATTTTAGTGTGAATGAAGCTGAAAGCACAACGACAGGGCCGCGGCCTCGGTTAAACCGCTTGTATGGAGCAGTATAGAGTAGTGACTACTGAAGTGTAGAGGGGGTCGTTCAGAAAGAAACGGGTGCATAGGAATGGTTCACTGAACTGAACGAAGGGACCTAGGAACGTTGTCTGCTCGTTCACAGTTCCTTTCATGTCGGTCTTGTCCTTGCCTCAGCCTCGTTCTGCCGAACTCTATTTTTTTTTATTTATTTATTTTTTTTCGCGCGGTCTCTCGTTCCTCGTTCTTGTTGCACAAATCTTCGTTCTCTAACGAGCTATAGTTCCTTTTGTGCACTGCGATCGCCCATCAGCGTCCGTGACCAGTAACTTGCAACTTTGTTAAAACTGTAAATTATAATTAAAACAAGCTGTCCAGATTCGTTGTAACTTGCTTTTTGATATGCTGATCCATGTTTCTGAATACAAAGTGACCATAATTTCCGCTTTCGTTCGCTGAAATCACCAACTTTCTCAGTTCAGATTTCGAAATTTCTGATAGTACTCATGTTTCACGTTTATAAAATATTTACCATAAGATTTCCAATTCTTAAAATGGCAACTCAGAAAGAGTTTTCATTAGAAGATCACACGAAATGGTTCAAATGGCTCTGAGCACTATGAGACGTAACGTCTGAAGTCATCAGTCCCATAGACTTAGAACTACTCAAGCCTAACTAACCTAAGGACATCACACACATCCATGCAGGAGGCAGGATTCGAACCTGAGACCGTAGCGGTCGCGCGGTTCCAGACTGAAGCGCCTAGAACCGCTCGGCCACTGCGGCCGGCAGAACATCACACGAAATTTTATTTAAAAAATACTGACTTGTAGCAAGTGTACTGGGAATCATTTATTGTACAGTACAACACTATTTCGACGTTCACCGTGTATAAATGTATGAGGAGCCGCCCCCCCCCCCCCCTTCCCCCTTCTGGTCTTCTACCCTTGTCCGACCTAATGTTATGCTCTTGTTATTCTAGTTTCCCTTTAATAAATTATAAACCCACACAGCATTACATAATTAAATGAAAAAGAATGGTGAACTTGGCAAAATTGATGGCACCTACAAATGAGCTGTCATCAGTGAACTAAACCGCCTGACGCAATACGTGAACCACCCAGAAGAGGAGGAGGAAATTTCACAGATTGTGGGAGTATGTGATGTGATTTCAGTTGCTGCAAAGTAGAACCAAATTTACGACGAACTTGGCAGTATGAGGGCACTAATCAGTATGACGATGGACCCTCTCTGGCCTAGATGCATGCACTGACTCGGTTGGAAAAGGTGTTGTATCCTCTCCCTAGCCAAGACGGCCCACAAATGCTGTAACTGGTCCTTGATATAATGGGTGCTGATACTGGGATGGTGTTTACGTATAGACTGGTCCCAGATATGTTCTTTTGGAGACAAATGGTTCAAATGGCTCTGAGCACTATGGGACTTAACATCTGTGGTCATCAGTCCCCTAGAACTTAGAACTACTTAAACCTAACTAACCTAAGGACATCACACACATCCATGCCCAAGGCAGGATTCGAACCTGCGACCGTAGCAGCCACGCGGTTTTTGGGGGACAGATCTGGGTGTCTTGCTGGCTACAGGAGTACCTTAACATCACACCGACATTTCATAGAGACTCGTTATATGAGTGGACGAGCACTGTCGTGTTGAAAAATGGCGCCATGGTATTGCCGTACAAGACTTAACAGGTGGAGATGCAGGGTGTCCATGACAATACCGCAGTTCCGTTAGGGCTCCCTTAGTCACTACCAGCTGTGAGCTGATCACATCCGATGACTCGCTACACCATGATGCCGTGAGTAACATCGCTATGTCTTTTCAAAACACTGGAAGAATGAGACCGCTCCCCAGGTCGCCATCACACCCGCTGACAATGGTCATCCGAGGTAGTGCAGGACAGTGTCGCTGAACACAAAGCGACGTCGTTGACCAGCATCCATACCTTCTGCTCATGGCACCACTCCAAATACAATCGTTTGTATTTTGTTAGTGACAGCCTATGTTTGGGACAGGAATTCTTGAGACCGGTTGCTAGTCTATTGTCTAGTCCGCGAACAATGGTGCGGGACGAGCAGTGTTGCAAGGAGCTCATTACTTGTCCTCAAATACCAGTTGTAGATATGAAGAGGTTTTGGTTTGAGCGATGCTATAACACGGCTATACTTCCTTGTGGTGGTCAGGCGGTCGACTGGACCTTGATGATGAGTATGCCTGCCCTCGGTATCCCATGCAAACAAGCATGAGGCCAGTGTCATACCTGAATGCCTCAAAAACTTGGATGTAGCACGATTAGAGCCGCCGGCCAAATGGAAGCCCACAATGAGACCTGTTTCAAACACTGTCAGAAGCTGATGACGCTGTTTCACGCAAGTACGCGGCATTTTCCTGATAGTAATCACCAGTCATTTTCCGCTGTTCACGCCCTTTATACACTGTCCAGTCACACTGATGTGAAAAGCCTGTGTAACTACCGTTTCCAGCACCACTGCGAGACGTGCAGGAAGGTAGTGAATGCGATTCTAAAAGGAACCAACAGGGATGTGGAGCCGTGTCCATTCTAGAGCCGTGGTCACCTGCCTTGTGTTTCTCGGGTGAGGATCCACCGCGAGAAGAGCCCGATCGAGGTGGTTCCACAGATTCTTGATTGGGTTTAAATCCTGCTGATTTGATGGTCGGAGGAATACAGTAAACTCGTTCTCGAGCTCTTCGAACCACACACGTACACTGCAAACTGAGTGACACGTTGCAGTGTCCTGATAGATGTCATCGTGCTGAGGAAAAACAAACTGCATGTAGGGTTGGGCACTGTCCACGAGGATACTTGTGATGATCCATTGTGCGTTCTAGAACGACGAGATTACCCAGTGAATGCCAAGAAAACATTTCCCAGACGATGTTTCCTCCGCCGACCTGGACTTTCCAGGCGATTGTTGCATGATGTCTGCTTTTAGTCAGCCATGTTTCCGTTGGGACACAAGCGTGATTCATCTGAAAAGGCCTCCTGTCACCACTCAGTTTTGGTACCGGAGTGAAAATTCCATGCTTGTCGTCGACGAACACCACTCAGCATGGGTGCGTGAACCATGAGGCAACTGTGGAGGCCCACACGAAGTTGACAAGTTGCACCTCCGTTCACCTGTACACATCTCCATAGCCGTCGTTTACCTCTTCGTTGATCCATTATGAACTGTTGCATAACGATTTGATTCACGGATCCAGTTACATGGCTCCTTCTGTATAGCGTTTTTACGACTATGACGCGTGGGGCCTGAAGATGGCATCAATGTAATGCCGAAACTGGTAGCACATAAGAAGCTCATAAAATAAATTTCTATAATACATACGGCTGTTGGAAAATTATTGCATCAAGAAAAAAGTCGTTTACCTCTGTCATCTACGGCGCGTAGTGGACTGTGGTTACCTCCGTGCCAGTTTTGGATAACGTCATTTTGCCATGTATGGTATACTTTAACGACGACAGCACTCTAACAGTTTACAAACTTAGCCGTCTCGGAAATGGTTCTACCCTTACCCCGAAAGCCAATGACCATGTCCCTTTCGATATCAGGTAACTAGTTCACTTTCCGCGTTACGATAGCGACTGCACTGCTTTACACATCCGGTCCTCTCCCACCCTCGACACGTTTTATATACCATCCACTGCTATGCTGCCACCTGTCGTCTCTGAGTGGTTATTGCAAGAGAATAGGCGGTGCTCACATTAATGTGACTGGACCGTATATAACCTATCACGCCTAGTAACAACACTAAACGGGAACAACAGTAATGCACTCTGGTGGCAGTTGTACCTATGGCAGAAAATTGCATGACCGCCAGTGGTGTGTATGTGTACGATGTTGCATTGACTTTTCGGTGGTTCAGTTTTGTCGGGCATTACAGTTCTCAAAGATGAACGAGTTTACCCGTCTCTAGTTTGCCGTAGTGCAGAGCAACCTCGGCCTGTGGCCGTTCCCGTCACGCCGGCCGGCGGTTCGCCTGCACGCCGTAATTGCCGCGACGGCGGCGTGAGTTATGGCATAATGGCCAGCGGGCCGCGTGCCCACGTATTAGTTGCGGGCCCAGAGTTCATCACGGGGCGGGCGTGTTTTATGAATCCACGGATCACGTCTGAAACGAGGACATATTTCCTCCTGCGCTTTATCGCGGCCGACTTGAGTTACTGCCCGAGCAAACTGACGTTCCAGTAAACGATTCCGTATTCTGGACGGTCCGATATTAACTGGTTCTCTGGTGGGAGGGCTGCGCGAACTCTGTCCTACGTCCCGATAGTTAGCTAGTGAGATTGTTTCAACATTGCACAGCAGATAAACCACTTGGTTCCCGGACCCGATTAGTCGCAAGCGCCAGAAATGCAGGAATATTTTGTTCTAAAACATTTATCTGGGGAGTGTTGAAGTTGAGAGGATATAAAATGAAGCCTGGTGATAGTAAGAAAAATTTTCTCTCTTTCAGAAATGCTTGACATCGAATACAAATTTGAATGTTAAAAAGTCTTTTCTGAAGATATTTACATGGAGTGTATGGAAGAAAAAGGTGGACGAAAAGCAACTTTTAAATATCGTGCTACAGAAGTATGCTGAAGATCAGATGTGTAGATTGAATAACCAATGAGGTGGTATAGAGTCTCATGGAGAAAAAAGAAATTTGTGGGACATCTTAGCTAATAGAAGGCATCGGTTCTGTGCCATGTAACGTGGCTGGGGAATGGAGAGCTGGGTTTTATTCATTGATAGTCGGTTGAGCTGAATGTTTCTTTTTTTTATCATCAATACAAAATAAGTCCGCCCAGTGTGTTCGGGACTTCTGTTTCCTGGGGCCAGCGACCACGCAACTGCGGCCTGGCTGTGGGTGCGATGCAACCAGGCACGATAAATAGTTAACATTGGAACAGAGAAATGTATAAGTAATATGGCGTTTTCTAACTGAGACTCCCCTTACGAAAGCGTTGCAGATATGGAAGGTGGAAACATTTTAAGAATTCAGCGGCACCACATCACCCGAAAACGTTCATGAATTGCAACGATTTTAATAATTAATTGAAATTTTTCAATATCCTTTAAAACATACACATTTCTCTAAAACACCAAAAACGACTGCCTTCAGTAACATAATTCAGTGTCTGATGGACGGCGTTTTTAAAGCAGTAATAACGAATTTGCAATCTCACAAAAATTTGCCTATCGGCACGCACAGCATAACATACAAACATGTCCAACACAAGGTAGCACAAATAGATATCAACTCCAGCAACTACTGGACAAAACCATCAATATCAAGGTTGATTAGATCACACACAATAGCTTTATCATGTCTCGAGTTGTTAGAATTACTGGTAACGCAATCTCACCAGCACAACCATTTGCTTGCTATAACAACTAGTACATGTTCTATATAGCGCATTACACGATTTTTAACTAGTACTATCGCTAAGTAGACGGAAATGGTCACTAATACCAAGTTTTGCTTAAGTTACCGGGTACCAGCTTGTTTTTACGGAGGCGGAGCTACCGCGATACTAAATGTACTTCACTTAATTGAGGGGAATAGCCCGTCTCCTCCAACCCTGATATAAGTCAATTAATTCTTAAAGAATAGCCCGTCTCCTCCAACCCTGATATAAGTCAATTAATTCTTAAAGTACAACCTAGGCAGTGGCCAGAGTACTACAGCTATTTGCCGCTGACAAGCAAGTGGCTTTTCGATGCCTATTCCATAAGATCCAGTTAGAATTAAACACGGCAAATACAATGCACTAATATACCGCACTAACTAATATATGCCGTGCGTAATAAACAACCCTCATAGGTTGACAAACTCTTCACAGAGAACGAAATGACTGCAACAGACCAAGCGGTCCCCGTCAGATAAACGATAACAATACATTTTCCGCAGACAGGTTTGTAGTTACTTTCGTAAAAATTCTCACCGCAGACGATATTAAAAAAACCAAAATAGTCAAAACAATCCAACATACATAAAACAGAATCCAAATAACTTCACCTCCTTCAGACGTAGCTTTCACAATAAGCCTCGCCCAAACAACATACGGAGACATACGACCGAACAACAGTCTAGCCAACGACGGTAGGACTATACTTAATGTATCGCTAATTTTTCAAATAGCAAACCACCATCTTAATTTTGACGTTTCACTGCGTGATGTGCAGAATACCTCTTCATCTATCTACAACCGACACGAAAGTCACAGCAACGTATAACACTGGAATACCACTGCCCGTAATTCAACGGCGTCAGTATAAAGCAGAAAGTGCCCTACAAGCGACAAATGCAATAAATTAGCAACTGAGCTTCCAGGCGGTTTGCGACAATAAAAGTAAGTGTCCGAAACACCAAACATATCGTCCGCCCCCGGCAGCTGAGTGGTAGTGGCCTTCTGTAATAAAAAAATAAAAAAAAATAAAATAAAAAAACCGATTAAAGGAATCAACGATTAACTTTAACGGCTGTCATGTAACGTCCGCCCAGGCCAAACGCAACAAACAACACCGAGCAAAAATAAATAAATAAATAAAATTAAAAAAAGTGGTTAGCACGACAGACTGTTAATCCTAAGGACCTGGGTTCGATTCCAGGCTGGGTCGGAGATTTTCTCCGCTCAGGGACTGGGTGTTGTGTTGTCCTAATCATCATCATTTCATCCCCCATCGACGCGCAAGTCGCCGAAGTGGCGTCAAATCCAAAGACTTGCACCCGGCGAACAGTCTACCCGACGGGAGGACCTAGTCACACGAAATTTAAACATATCTCATTGTGGAAATACCACCACCAAGCAAAGCTTGATTTTCAAAGGCGTCTTGTCACTTTCCTCAGAAAAGCACGATCAGGCACATATTGACCTCTTTCGCATGAAAGTCAGCTAGTCAGTTCCTAACGTAGATGCAAGTCGATTTTTGGTGATGCATACGGCTCGCGGTAGTCCGCAGCGACCAACAGACCGCCAGGTACAGAAGCACCCTTGTGCTTTACTCAACGTGGTACTAAGTCCGCCAATACACTCTCCTACTTACAACGAAACCAGGAAACCTGACAGCCCAACATCCGCCATCAGTGATTAAACGCGAAAGTACACTTCTGCGAAAATGTGGCAGGTGACGCCGGCTGATGGCCTCTTCTACTCTGTTCGACGGTACTAGTGGTACGACCGTTCTCGGTAGAGTCAGTCCTCGGCTCCGGGGAAACTGCCACCAGGATACGGCACAATGGTCAGCAGCGCTGCGCACCATTGGCGGCGGTACTTCAAATACCCTCCGGACGATGCTTACCTGGTTCAGTTCATATAAGGGACGATCAAAATGTTTCCGTTCGAAGGGCAAGCAGTCCAGAATGCGTAAGCCAATCAGGTGACATAGCCATGAGCGTTGAGTCAAACATCTCACCGACATACCATGTTGAATTTAACCGTTTGGTAAAATTTCTTAAAGCGTTTATTAACAATTTTGTCAACAGTTGCAGTATTTATATTGGGCGACAAGTTTCTAACCTTACAGGCTCATTTTCAAGCTCGGCCTATTGAGGCTGTACTGACAGTGCCTGATCTTAGTAATGGACACCAAAATGGCAAAATATGCTTTATAAATGTTTGCAGAATTCCACTGTCCGCACGTGCCTCTTAACGAGTCAAAACAAAACTCTATATCCTGTTGTGTGAAGAAGCGCGTAGCTTCCTGCTGCATATCCTCGTCTGACAGGAATCGTCGACTGTTCAAGGCATTTGCACTATCTGATCAAAAGTATCCGGACACTTTCCTCAAAATGACTTACACGTTCGTGGCGCACTTCATCGTTAATGCTGGAATTCAATATGGTGTTGGCCCACCCTTCGCCTTCAGGACAGGCACACATTCAATTAGGTGCTGAAGGTTTCTTCGGGAATGGCAGCCCATTCTTCACGGAGTGCTGCGCTGAGTAGAGGTATCGATGTCGGTCGGTGAGGCCTGGCACGAAATCGGCGTTCCAAAACATCCCATTGGTGTTCCATAGGATTCAGGCCTGGACTCTGTGCAGGCCAGTCCATTACAAGGATGTTATTGTCGTATAACCACTCCGCCACAGGCCGTGCGTTATGAACAGGTGCTCGATCGTGTTGAAAGATGCAATCGCCATCCCAGAATTGCTCTTCAACAGTGAAAAGCAAGAAGGTGCTTAAAACATCAATGTAGGTCTGTGCTGTGATAGTACCACGCAAATCAACAGGGGGTCAATCCCCCTCCATGAAAAACACGACCACACCATAACACCGCCTCCGAATTTTACTGTTGGTATTACACACGCTAGCAGGGTGTGGGTATTCGCCATACCCGCACCCTGCCATCGGATCACCACATTGTGTACCGCGATTCGTCACTCCACAAAACGTTTCTCCACTGTTCAATGGTCCACTGTTTACGCTCCTTACACCAAGCGAGGCGTCGTTTGGCATTTACCGGGCCGTGCAGGGTACCCGTAGGCGTCTTGTCACGGTTCGCGCGGCTCCCCCCGTGGGAGGTTGGAGTCCTCCCTCAGGCATGGGTGTGTGTATTTAGCGTAAGTTAAAATGGTTCAAATGGCTCTAAGCATTATGGGACTTAACATCTGAGGTCATCAGCCCCCTACACTTAGAACTAATTAAACCTAACTGACCTAAGGACATCACAGACATCCATGTCCGAGGCAGAATTTGAACCTGCGCCCGTAGCAGCATCGCGGTTCCGGACTGAATCGCCTAGAACCACTCGGCCACAGCGGCAGGCTTTAGCGTAAATTAGTTTAAGTTAGCTTAAGTAGTGCGTAATCCTAGGCACCGATGACCTTAGCAGTTTGGCCCCATTGTCCTTCCCACAAATTTCCATTTTTGCGTTTATCAGCGTGATGTGTGGCTTCTGAGCTGCCGCTCGAACATGAAATACAAGTTTTCTCACCTCCCGCCTAACTGTCATAGTACTTGCAGTGGATCCTGATGCAGTTTGGAATCCCTGTGTGATGGTCTGCATAGATGTCTGCCTATTACACATCACGACCCTCTTCAACAGTCGGCGGTCTCTTTCAGCCAACAGACGAGGTCGGCCTGTACGCATTTGCGCTGTACTTGTCCCTTTACGTTTCCACTTGACTATCATATCGGAAACAGTGGAGCTAGGGATGTTAAGGAGTGTAGACATCTCGCGTACAGACGTATGACACAAGTGACACCCAATCACCTGATCGAGTTCGAATTCCGTGAGTTCCGCGGAGCGCCCCACTCTGTTCTCTCACGATATCTAATGACTACTGAAGTCGCTGATATGGAGTACCTGCAAGAAGGTGGCAGCACAATGCAGCCAATATGAAAACGTGTATTTTTGATCACAGAGTGTATTTAAGGGACCGAAGAAGTGATAATCGCATGGATGTGTGTGATGTCCTTAGGTTAGTTAGGTTTAAGTAGTTCTAAGTTCTAGGGGACTGATGGCCTCAGATGTTAAGTCCCATAGTGCTCAGAGCCATTTTTTTACGAGGCTGGCCTCCCACATCGACCGTCGTCTTGTATCGAATCGCGACAAGCACGAAACTTGTCGCACCATTCCACAATGGTGGTTTTCGACAGACATTCTGTGCCGTACACATTCTTCATCCCCCGATGAATTTCCACCAGTGTTTGTCCTTTGGCAGCCACGAAAAGAATTACGGCATGTTGATCCTGTGTGGACGCATTTGGTAATAACGTTATATTTGTTCATGTTTTTACACTTACTGCATGAACGTTGGAAAGAAACAAATTCCACACCAGTTTTCAGGCAGTTTCGTTTCTGTTAGCAAACTGAACAAATACTATTCGCCACAAGAAAACATCACAATAATACCTTGCAACACCGCTACATCTATGACAGTAGCCTCAAAACGGCGAGTAAGGCAGCCCACAAGATTCTTCATGTAATTCGTAAACATCTGAAGCAGCTCATTGATGATGAGGTCCTGTAGAACTACCAAATTGTGGGAATGTTCACTGTTACCACCCAAATAGTCGTATGCTTTTTCTGTGGGACTAAGACTGGGATTGTTGAAATATCCACCCTGATTCACTTCCTTAAAACTCTTCCATGTGTGCTGCCGCGCACTTAAAATCGTAAAATACTAAATTAACCGACTTTTCGGCCGCATTGCAGCGGTCTTCCCTAAAATTTTAACGAGACTGCCACCAACTGCGAAATCCCGCCTATGTATATCTGGCTTATGTTCGCGGCAATCTGAATGAACGGCCCCAAGGAATTGCATGAAGAAATGCTCTCAAAACATCACAGAACCACCTCCACTCTGAATTATACCCTCCATACACTGTGGGTTGAACGCCTTGTTTGACAGTTTGCGCCCTCAAAGACTTGCATCATTATAAAAGAGGTAAAGAGGTGACTCGTCGGACTACGCCACACACATCCAGTCAGCTACCATCCAGTTTCTACGTGGCTAGCCTTATCAGATACGTGCATCTTTGTGTATGTCTGAGAGCAATAGCCATTTGTGAGGTGCCCGGTTCTAAGTTCAGTTCGAAATGATTGCTCGGTATCTGGTTGACATGGACCTGCATTCCCTTACAGAGGCTTAAGCTGTCGGCTTTGAAACCGCTTGTCACTGACGAATCGAGGCAGTCATCTCCGGTCTCTACCGATCAGAATCTTTTTTACGAATCATTTATGCGGTGTTACATGGTTGGTTGGCTGGATTGTTAAAGGGACCAAACGGCTGGGACATCAGTCCTACAGCACACAGCTCACAGGTCTACATGACTGTACATCAGAGATGGCCTACCGCGCTAGACCCAGGGGAAGGAAACCCCAAGGTCTAATAAAGATCAACGAAGGCTAGATAAGGAACAAAAAAGGAGAAAAGGGAGATACAGGAATAAAGGCAGGGAAGATACCTTATCTAGGGAGCAGGATGTAACGTCCCCCATCCCATTCCACTTATTAGAGGTATCCCACTCAGAAATTGCCGAGAAAAGTTTATCAACATGGACAGGGCAAGAGTAGCTCAGATAGAAGGAAGACGAAGAAGTCGGACGGACAATGCGAGAGGGTAGGAGGAAAAGAGCAAGTAGAGTGAAGGTCGGGGTGGACCGCCAAACCCAGACAGCCACAGCCAGGTCTGGGCAGAGAAGGCAACAGTGTTCTTCCAACCCCTCAATAGGCCAATAAGGTTAAACAGCCTCCCCATAAAGAGAGTGGTAAAAGCCCCCTTCTCGAATAAAACGTAAAACTAAGTCAGCGGCTGAGGCATCGTCTCTTAATATCAGGGGTTGCGAATCAAGGAGGTTAAGAGTCCGCAGCAGGGCCGATGGGTTGGGACAGATTAGAAAAGTGAGGACCACGTTCAAACGGGAACCACAACGGCGGGAGGGTCCTCGCGACGGAGAAGATGGACGTGAGTCAGCCAAGTACGGTCGATGTGGAATCGGAAAAGGACGTAGACTCGTTGCGAGAGGCCTGCATGGTGGACCTACAAATATTTGAAGTCGCCTTTATCACACGTATTTTATTTGGTGAAGTCCGTCTGTTTAGCCGGATGGTGGCATGCTTGCTTCCCATGCAAGCGGGCCCGGGTTTGATTCCCGGCCCGGTTGGACATTGTCTCGGCTCGTGGACTGAGTGTTGCGCTGTCTTCGTCATGATTTGATCCTCATCACCGGCTCGCGAGTCGCCCAATGTGGCGTCGACTGCAATAAGACTCGCACTCGGCGGCCGAACTTCGCCAGATGAGACCTCCCGACCAGCAATGCCACACGCTCATTTCATTTTATTTCTTTGGTGAAGTCAGAGTGAGCCATTTCCGTATTCCAGATCCCAGAAACTTGACGGCATAATACCTATCTCAAGAGTCGGCTTACTGCTAGCGTGGTACGTGAATACGTGTGGTATAACATTCGAAGTAGACACGTTGGACATTCAGCATTCAGATGTTCAGATGTGTGTGAAATCTTATGGGACTTAACTGCTAAGGTCATCAGTCCCTAAGCTTACACACTACTTAACCTAAATTATCCTAAGGACAAACACACGCACACCCATGCCCGAGGGAGGACTCGAACCTCCGCTGCTGGGACCAGCCACACAGTCCATGACTGCAGCGCCATAGACCGCTCGGCTAATCCAGCGCGGCATTCAGCATTAATACGACAACGAAACAGTGTGGTCGCGGACATGTCCAAACACGATAATTCACTTCCGCCAGTCTGTCACGTTCTCATTTCAACCCTTCCTACTACACTGATTCCACGTAAACAACTTCACTTCTTAACAACTGTCACGTTCTCATTTCAACCCTTCCTACTACGCTGATTCCACGTAAACAACCACTTCTTAACTTCAGCTGTGTAGGGTCACATGATAACCAGGTAACAGTTCTACACCATATAATAGCTCCAAAGCGACATTTGTGCTCTTTTAACGGGGCGAATAATACATTGTTATTTGACATTTCAAATAGGCAGACGTTTCTCTGATAGCCGCAATACAGGACCTTCCTCGTACGTGTAGCTGATGTCGCGAGGGAAACGCCTTGTTTACATCTAGACATGGATTATGTAACTGTTACCACTGCCTTGTTTTAAAACACAAATGTAGCAATAGGAACGATATGAGCAATGCATATCTTCTACTATGTGATTGTAATTAAAGTGCATCTACTTACAAAGGTCCAGTGGGGCTGTAATTATCTATGGCAGCGAAAGTTGCAATATAAGCTAATTTGTTAACGGGGAACCGATTTATGCTGGGAAAAAATTGTTTCCAATTTTGGTCACAAGGTGCAAATCTGCCGATTTGAATGCAAGGAAAGCGTTCAGAAATGTTTCCATACATAATGGATTTTGAATGGAGCATGGGCGGAAAAGATCAAACAAGTGAGAAATGTATACTGTTGACTTTATTGTTAACGTAATGGCTTCTCACGTGACTGCAAGGATGTCATACCGTCATATGGTGTGCAGCGCCAGATTTGCACAAGGTGGCCAAAATTGGTTCTTTTTGTTTTCAGCGTAAACCTGTTCCACATTACCGCATTAGCAAATCTACCCAAGTCACATTGCGATACGATAGTTATTACCCACACTGGACCTACCTGAGTAGCTGTACTTTAAATACAACCACCCGGTACTTTATTATGTACATGACAACAATGGCGATCCAGCTCAAAAGATTACGATGATGTGTAATATCAAGCGGCTGATAAACACTGAATTAAGTAATAATTTTCATTGTTCTGAGATGATTCCTCAAAGAGTTGTAGCTAGTTATCAGTTAAGGAGCCTCTGCGATCTCGAATTAGTTTTATCCACACATTTTGAGCGACTAATGTTTAGGTCGGTGAGTTTAATAAAAATTAGTCTTGTGTTTTTGCCCCTGCAACAACAGTCTGTACAGCTTTGTGAGAAAGAATACTGGGTTGTTCCATTCAATCACTCCGTGTAGAGATGTGCATTCTGACTGTGCCAAATATTATTGCACATTGTGGTTCAAGTGTCTGTTAAGTCAGTTCAAAACCATTTGAGAGTGATTTGTTTTCTAACATGTCTCGTGCATTTGAACTGGGCATTATATCCCTCGTCAAGTGGCGAAAACGTGATGTCATAAATAAAGTGCGATTATTGAGCCAGCGAGGGTGACAGTCACTGCAAGGAGACGATAATTCACAGCTTTTAAATACTTCTGAAAATCTTGATTTGGTCACTATCTGTCAATTGTACGTCAAATTTATGGAGAGAAATAAACTATTTTTAACTGTAAGTAGAAAAATGTAGAAACGTATTATGTATACTATTGGAGCGTGCTGAAAAGTAATGTCTCCGAACATTTTCTGTGACAACTCTAAGAGCTTCTGAAACAAAACAAACGTTATTAACATTGTATATCTTGGTTATTCGTTTCTACATATTTGCAGCCCTCTGCCGCTAGAGGGCTCCGAATTGTAGAATGTAAAATGGCGGTGTGTAACGTAGCTATGTCGGTGCACGAGAAACAGAGTGCTGTAATCGTATTTCGAATTTCAGTTGTTCACAGTGGTCAGTTATGCCATGACTGTCTTTGGTATCAATATTTGGTTAAGAAATTCTCCGTCAATTACTTTAACGTATCACTTATTGAACAATTCATTTCGAAGCCTATGGCTTCATCATCAGGTGAATTTTAGCGGAAGTTCTATATTCGTTCTCACAATAACACACAAAATGCCACGGGTTTTCAAGGGCGTTGTGTAATGAACAATACATTAAAATGACTTATGGATTTCCTAACACATATGTCCAGATGTAAAAATAAATTGCTAATCGATGTCATTAACTTGGATTTCGTGTGTAGATGTTTTATTCTAATGAAAGTACGTGGGAACGAAATTATCCTAATATCCATAGGAAAATTGCCATAGCACATGTCTGATTCTTCTTCCATAATGTGCTAGCTTCATTTGGTACCCTTTCAGGTGTAACTGCGCCGTTATACGAAATAAATGATGTAACAAAGAGAGTGCGAATATCACAAACATAAACTCGAACTGAGATATGAAACGATGATCTGCGGAGGAAAGGTACAGTTGCTATGGGCATTAGTTCACTTACGCCCATTCATTCGAGAAATTTAGCAGCAGCAACAGCATTCGCAACTCGGTCAAGTGGCGCTTTGTTGTTACAGAGCCCAGTTGCCGGGACTGCGGTTGAAATGCGATTTTATGCGAGAGCAGCAGTGTCCGGAATCTGATTATAAAACCGTTCCGTAACTGTCCTCTGCTTGCGGATTGAATTACTTAGGTGAATGTAAGAGCGCAACCACAGCAGATTACTGCCTTGATGCCGCGTCTATAAAATTTCTTACGTCGATTAACAGTTCCACTTTACGACGGGGGGCAATATAAATGGAAAGCAAATATAAATATACGCGAGTGGGAAACCGGTTCATGGCAAGGATTCCGCACAAGTGAATTGCACCAGCGCAGCAGACGTGCACTAAACAAGTCGTTGCTACAATGTTGGGTACAGCCATAGAATGTTTGAAGTAATACCGGCCTCAGATGAGGAAGTGTACCGAACACTGCATAATTAAATTACCTAAAGAATTATACGGCTTTGCATCTTCGTTACAAGTTTCATTTATTTATTACCATCGACGCGTTACTTCCAGATCAGATGTCATGAAGCTTCTGCTTCGTAAATAAAGTACCGCTGGTCTCAAATCATCATTAATTAGTCATCCTTCGTGCTGCATTTATGAACACAACGGCCGGCCGCTGTGGGGGAGCGGTTCTAGGTGCTTGAGTCCGGAACCGCGCTGCTGCTACGGTCGCAGGTTCGAATCCTGCCTGGGCCACGGATGTGTGTGATGTCCTTGGGTTAGTTAGGTTTAAGTAGTTCCAAGTCTAGGAGACTGATGACCTCAGATGTTAAGTCCCGTAGTGCTTAGAGCCATTTGAACCATTTTTTGAACAAGACGTGTCAGAATTTTTGAAGAAAGTTGTATTTAAAAATTGCAAAAATGTGCTGATAAATTAATTCTGTATTAAGTATTGGCTTCGATCGTACATTCATCTTAGGTTTCATAAAGTTATTTACAACAGCATGCATGGTAGCGTTTTTAAATGATTGTTATCTAGGCTATTGTAACTAATTTTATGATACCTTTAGATGATGCTATAGTTTTCGCACTTAGAAGGGTTGATGACCAAGTATTCTGAAAATTAGTAAAATTTCTGTCCCTCACAGTTTCTTTACTTAAAATGGTAACATTTTGTGAACTGTTCCGAAAACTGTCTGTCATATTCGCAGAATTAACCGAACTGCACTGTCAATTATTTGATATTTTTAGGTAGTTGTTCTGCCTCGATGGTGAAACACAAACATGTTCACTATCGCAGATGTGTACATCAGTGCTAATTCATCAAATTACTAACGCGGGCTGTGTGGTTAATTCACGATCAAGTACCATGCTCTTGTACTAAAATTTATGTAATAATCGACCGATAAATAAATTTTGGGTTCAGGTCCTTACGGTCATTCCCGTTTCTCGTCTTTTTTTAGTGCTACATACCTCAATCCGCAAAAATGGAACCCTTATACAACAGGATCACTTCGTTGTCGATCTGTCTGTCTGTCTGTCCAGCTGTTAAGAATCTTTCTTCTCAGGAATAGGTAGGCGTATCATGCTGAAATGCAATTCACAGTCTAAGTCTACAGTTCCTTTGCGGTGTAAAGTGTTTAAGCTTTCAAGTCAATGTAATCAAAAGACACGATAATTCCTATCACATACTCAGTTATCAAAAACTATAGGATACTTTCCGTTGACTTAGAATTAGAATCATGAAATCTCGCAAAAGCAAGGTTTTACAGTATACATGAAGGAAAAAAACTTGAATATTATTAATCCGTAATTACATCACTCGAAAAATTTTTGTCATGTTATCTTTTGTCTGTACCTCCGTCCGTCAAGACACCTCTTTCTCAAGAACAGGTAGAAACATCAAGTTGTCATTTATCTCATGTACTACGAGGTGCGTTCAAGTTCGAAGGCCTCCGATTTTTTGTCTGCGGACTGGAAAGAGATAGAAATATGAGCATTGTTTTAAAATGTGGCCGCGTTCATTGTCAATACGTCCCAGAGATGAGAGCACCATACGGCAGATGGAATTTTACCGCCAGCGGCGAGAATGAGAACTGTTTTAAATACTTAAAATGGCGACGTTTTCCTTACTTGAACAGCGTGCAATCATTCGTTTTCTGAATTTGCGTGCTGTGAAACCAATTGAAATTCATCGACAGTTGAAGGAGACATGTGGTGATGGAGTTATGGATGTGTCAAAAGTGCGTTCGTGGGTGCGACAGTTTAATGAAGGCAGAACTTCATGTGACAACAAACCGAAACAACCTCAGGCTCGCACAAGCCGGTCTGACGACATGATCGAGAAAGTGGAGAGAATTGTTTTGGGGGATCGCCGAATGACTGTTGAACAGATTGCCTCCAGAGTTGGCATTTCTGTGGGTTCTGTGCACACAACCCTGCATGACGACCCGAAAATGCGAAAAGTCTCATCCAGGTGGGTGCCACGAATGCTGACGGACGACCACATGGCTGCCCGTGTGGCATGTTGCCAAGCAATGTTGACGCGCAACGACAGCATGAATGGGACTTTCTTTTCGTCGGTTGTGACAATGGATGAGACGTGGATGCCATTTTTCAATCCAGAAACAAATTGCCAGTCAGCTCAATGGAAGCACACAGATTCACCGCCACCAAAAAAATTTCGGTAACCGGCAGTGCTGAAAAAAAAGAAGGTGTCCATGTTCTGGGACAGCGAGGGCGTAATCCTTACCCACTGCGTTCCAAAGGGCGCTGCGGTAACAGGTGCATCCTACGAAAATGTTTTGAAGAACAAATTCCTTCCTGCACTGCAACATAAACGTCCGGGAAGGGCTGCGCGTGTGCTGTTTCACCGAAACAACGCACCCGCACATCGAGCTAATGTTACGCAACAGTTTCTTCGTGATAACAACTTTGAAGTGATTCCTCATGCTCCCTACTCACCTTACCTGGCTCCTAGTGACTTTTGGCTTTTTCCCACAATGAAAGACACTCTCTGTGGCCGCACATTCACCAGGCGTGCTGCTATTGCCTCAGCGATTTTCCAGTGTTCAAAACAGACTCCCAAAGAAGCCATCGCCGCTGCCATGGAATCATGGCGTCAGCGTTGTGAAAAATGTGTACGTCTGCAGGGCGATAACGTCGAGAAGTAACGCCAGTTTTATCGATTTCGGGCGTGTAGTTAACTAGAAAAAAAAAATCGGAGGCCTTAGAACTTGAATGCACCTCTTAAAGTCTACTGTCCTTGGAGGTATAAAACAGATTCTACGTCCACTAAATCAAAACATACAACCATTTATGTCATATCGTTTGATATCTTGCTAATATCGATATCGACAACAGGCAAGAATCGCCGAAATTCTCTATTTCCGGGGTGGATGAACTATATACATACAAAATTAAGTTCCTACGGAACTCTCGGTACTCAATTGTTACTTGCACCTGTCCGTATTTTTTATTTTGTCTCAGACAGTTTCAATAATACAAATAATTATGTTTTTTGTACAGAACAAGTTGTGATTCAGGAACACGTTGTCACATATCGGTCAATATCCACGTATTTTAAGAAGATTAATGCAAAATAAGCTCCTATTACAATTACCACCTTATTTTAAAACGTTAGCTTAACCAAGATTGTTGGTGATCAGCTTGTTCAACTTGAGTTACAAATTTCCACGTTTCTCCTCCATAATTCTCACGGTCGCAATCACCTCCCTCTGCAGCACATTACGCTGCATATATTTTAAACAGAAACACAAATGCCGTTTCACGTTGCGATGTAAGTTCAGCGAAGAATGAGATCACAAATTGCAGAGCTTTGCTCAGCTACAGTGAGGTTCAATTATGGAAATTATTCTCTGCAGGGCCGCAGAGAGAGAATCAGTAGTTAATGAGATAAGTTTCAGAGCATAGCTTACATTAAGTAAACATTTTAATCCAGTTTAGAGCTTTATTACAGTTCAGGGTTTTCAGACAAACACTTACATTCAGCTTTTGATTAGCACAATGTGAGCTATCCATTGTAGATAGCACTTTGAACGTCTTCTGGAAACTGCCCAACAAAATACTCAGCTCAATGTAGGTGGCAATATACAACAGTCCTCCAACGGATGGCGCCGAGACTGGTAAAGTTTCGATTAGCGCACAGTCTGTGCAGCGAGATCTGGTCGCCAGTACGCAGATACCCTCCTCATAACGGGAACACCAGCGTGAGTATGGAAATCCCGTCGCGCTCGGGCGAACGGTCGGCGTCATTTTCGACGAAAAACGGCCTTCATCAATAACGTAGCACCGCCCCTGGTGGCTACAATTGAGGTCTGATTATACACATTAGCCTCTTCCGAACAGGGTACCGATAGTAATGCTGTTTGCACGTGATGCAAAGCGGTCAGACAAACCGCGTCGTTTCTCAGAAAACGTTGCCGTATTTCGGAAATCACGCGGAGGTAAGAATGCCGCGCTCCGCAAAAGGCGTAGAGAGGCATTTCACGCTGAGTTCTGTAGGCGTATGGCCATTCGCCTAGCGCGAGCGGTGTCCGAGTAGTGTTAGCTTTCCCCACAATGATAACTGGTCGCTCCGAATAGTTGGGAACTGCTAAAATCTAGTACAGGTGAACAGACTATAAATTTCCATTTCTGCGATAGCTTCGGCAATGACTCGTTGCAAGGCTTCTCTTTAAAATTTAGGTGTTTTGCAGGTCTTCAGTTAGATTTCCGCGTGAAGGAAAGAGTATCTGTTTGGAAATTTCAAAGAGTAAAAAAGAGGCGGCCGCTCCTACTCTTCATCGTCGATTTCGCCCAAATTTATGGTGTATGCAAGGAATGGCCAGAAATGGAAGTGTGATCTCCAGATGGCCGAACTTTAGGAAAACAAAAGCATTTCTGACGCGTGTCGGAGGAGACATGAGCCTTATTTTTATTAGAGTAGTTTTCAGGCAGCAGTTAGCTCAGCGGAAAGAGGATAAAACAATAAACGGAGGGTGGTGAGGACGATACACTATGCGGAAACTATTTTTTTACTTCCGATTGTTGCGTTACTAACGTTGCAAATAAACAGAAATAATGCTCAATGATTTTATTTATAAATATTTTGATAAAGCTTGAAAACGGAAGGGAGAGGAAATTTTGTGGATGAGTACGGTGAAAAAATAATAGGAATGTCGTCATTACTTCATCAAAATCTGGAAAACTTATAACTTCTCATAAAAGTCTTTGGAGTGAGGTGATGAAACCTTACGTACAAAAGAACAAATGTCTTCTGTTAACTGATTCGTGGCGGGGACAAAAAAATCCACAGTTATGAGATTTTTTTTAAGATGAAGAAGGATTTCCATCAAGAAATATTAAAGTGATTGCCCATCCCCTCCGCAGATGGACTCACTAGTGCAAACCTCGATGTCCATTTTCATCGTCAGATAATAATTTCATCGGAAATCTTCAAAGCTGCATTCATCTCATCGAGGGAGCAAAAAAATCGCAGCCCGAGGAAACTGCATCAAAACACGTTCCATTGCCAACATGTGGTTTGCTGCCACACTCTGCGTTGAGAGGGAGCCTTTTATGAAAGTAAACCATTCTTTTTTTCTATAGGAACTATTAAATCATCTTGTAATTGCAAAAATCCGACCTTCTGACGTGTGCAATATGACAAGAAAACTACTGTTTCGCCAGTTTTACGATTAATATCACTATTCCCGCACCCCCCCCCCCCCTCTCCTCCAGCTTGTGTAAAAAACAATAAAATTATCTAATTTTATATACAAAGTTCTCGCATAGGCCTTATAACTCTTCTCGGAAGTTTACTTTCAATTTAAATTTTCGTTGATCTGTCCTTCACACGTATTACGAAAATATTAATAAATATAATACACTGAGGATAATTTCCGTTTATTTCCTGCGTAAGTAAAGCAAAAGTGAGAAATAAAAAAAAATCTGCAAAGCCATCCAACCCCACGACCTTCGCATCATCAATCTGTACCTTTCCTGACGCACCAACCGTTGCCTGGAACGTATAGTATCATAAATGGCTCATCCTTCCCCCGACCCGCGCCGAAGTTGCTATTCTTTCTAAACGATTCGGCGTCTGGATCTCCCACTTCTGTCACTTGGATTACTGGCCACGCCCTGCTACTGGCCACTGCTGCGACTGAGGTCAGCTGACTGTTCTGAACATCACCAGCTTCAGTTGACGGGTAATGACTCTTCGATTTTAATAAGTATAAATTATTTTAATCCTCTGACTTCTTCATGTAACTAGCACGATCTCTATCCTTGACAGTGCTATTCTGAAGATGGCCTAAGACTAGTCCGAAACCGGTCCTTTTAAACAAAATAACCATTGCGATGTAGACTGTTTTTCACTCATTTTAGATAGCTTACAAGATTGCTGTTCTCCGGAGATATTACCAAAAGTTTTGCATTTCTACACATTCTATAAGCATAACTGGCGAGAAGTCTGCGACATTTATATAAAAGGAAGAAGCACTTCGTGTACGAATTCCTTACGAAATCATGTTATCTGCACTCTTATTTTTCACTCTGTTTTCACCCGCTATGACACTTATCAACTAAAGTTCTACGAAGGACATATAAATGACGAACGTTTTTATGAATGGGGAGACTCTTGTCTCATTAACGCGTATGGGACATGTAAACAATGTCCACAAGACGACGGTGTCCTCTTAAACGGAACAGTTATGGACTGACGCGCTTCGTAGCGGGCTGACACTTGAGAATAGCTTAAAAAGCCGATATCGCGACTGTGAATAAAATTTAACACATTCCACACGGAAAATCTTGGCATTTGTAAATTATTCTTTGAAGAATCGAACTCCCAAGTATAAAATAGCTTCATTCTTCTGATTCGTATACGAATGAATTAATGTGTTAAATACTTGATATAAAGCATGTAAGCGAAAAAAATTTTAAAATAGATTTGAAATTACGATTAAAGTTTGTTGTAAGTGCTCTCATTGTCAAATAATGGATGAGTATAGTCTGGGTATATGGAGTGATGAGTTACGCTGCCTGAAGACATATACACAGTTTATATCTGTAATCCTTGTTTTACTGTGTTGAACTGTGTTCACATTAGAATATGCATCTTGATGAGAAAATAATTAAACAATGTTTTATTCTGTCAATAATCACACGAAACTGAAAATCAAATTTTTGTTGCCCGTAGAAGGCGTTAGACAAGCCATCTGCAACTGGGTATGTGTTCAATGCCCCGAAAATAGTCATTTGCTAGTATCAAAAGTATCCGGACACCCCCAAGAACAGACGTTTTTCATATTAGGTGCATTGTGTTGCCACCTACTGCCAGGTACTCCGTATCAGCGACCTCAGTAGTCATTAAATGTCGTAAGAGAGAAGAATAGGGCATTCCACGGAAGTCACAGACTTCGAACGTGGTCAGGTGATTGGGTGTCACTTGTGCCACACGTCTGTACGCGACATTTCCACACTCCTAAACATCCCTAGGTCCACCGTTTTCGATGTGATAGTGGAGTGGAAACGTAAAGGGACACGTACAACACAAAAGCGTACAGACCGACATCGTCTGTTGACTGACAGAGACCGCCGACAGTTGAAGAGGGTCGTAGTGTGCAATAGGCAGACATCTATCCAGACCAACATACACGAATTCCAAACTGCATCAGGATGCACTGCAAGTACTGTGACAGTTAGCGGGAGGTGAGAAAACTTGGATTTCATGGTCGAGTGGCTGCTCATAAGCCACACATCATGCCAGTAAATGCCAAACAACACCTCGCTTAGTGTAAGGAGCATATACATTGGACGATTGAACAGTGGGAAAACATTGTGTGGAGTGACATATCACGGTACACAATGTGGCGATCCAATGGTAGGGATGGGTATAGCGAATGCCCGGTGATCGTCATCTGCCAGCGTGTGTAGTGCCAACAGTAAAATTCGGATGCGGTGGCGTTATGGTGTTGTCGTGTTTTTCACGGAGGGGGCTTGCACCCTTGGTTGTTTTGCGTGGCACTACCACAGCACAGGCCTACACTGATGTTTCAAGCACCTTCTGGCTTCCCACTGTTGAAGAGCAATTCGGGGTTGGCGACTGCATCTTTCAACACGATCAAGCACCTCTTCATAATACACGGCCTGTGGTGGAGTGCTTACACGACAATAACATCCCTGTAATGGACTGGCCTGCACAGAGTACTGACCTGAATCTCGTAGAACTACTTTGGCATGTTTTGGAACGCCGTCTTCGTGCCAGGCCTCACCGACCAACATCGATACCTCTCCTCAGCGCAGCACTCCGTGAAGAATGGGCTGTCATTCCCCAAGAAACCTTTCAGCACCTGATTAAACATGTGCCTACGAGAGTGGAAGCTGTCATCAAGGATAAGAGTGGGCCAACATCATATCTGAATTCCAGCATTACCGATGGAGGGCGCCACGAACTTGTAAGTCATTTTCAGCCAATTGTCCGGATACTTTTGATCACATAGTGTACATAGAATGTACGACTGTAAAGTAAACAGCAAATAACTGTGTAGTATTCCTATTTAAGAGGTACTTTAATTTCCTTTTAAAATACGTTCGTTTTAGTTATCACGCTAAATTCCTTGGACACTGATTCTCTGACAGGAAATGCTGTTTTGAGTATTTTGTTCGATTTTTCTCGGTACATGTAAGCGAATTCTGGTCCTTGACCCGTTAGAAATACAGCTGTTACCATATTAACTGCTAGTATGTTTCTAAACGCGCGTGATGGCTTGGCAGATGTAAGCTACTCAGTTGGAGCTGTTAGATTCCCAACTCATGAAACAGACTATTTCGATGAGCCCGAGTATTGTTTTTACGTATTATTCTTGTGGCTCTTTTCTTTAGTTTGAATATTGGGACCGCATTCTGTGAACACGATTCCTAATAAAGGATACCTTAGGCAAGGATATGCAAAACAGATTGTAGGGGAAAGTAGCTGTCTTAGTTACTTAGAAAAAATAACGTTACCCTAAGTTAGGAGCAGAACGAGAACGGCTACAAACCAGACTAAAGTCTGATGACCTGATATAACACAGTGCTCTCAGAGGAATCTCTTGCTGACATTAAAACCGTCCTAACTTCCTCGTCTTTGTAAAATGTAGAATCAAAACGCCTTCAGCCATCTAAATTTCCAATTGTTATTTCATTCGAGCAACATTTTCAGAAGCCATCTAAATTTCCAATTGTTATTTCATTCGAGCAACATTTTCAGAGCTACATTACTCCATCTTTAGGCCCCTGACAGACGTGTAGGAAGAACATCTCATCTTCAAGTGATGGTCGAAGAATAAATCTATGGATACTAGTCATGAATGCTGGCCCCCATTTTGACTGGACCAGAGGTGGACTCTTCCTCCACGTCCGTCAGGAGTCCTGAAGATGGCGTAATGTAGCGCTGAAACTAGATTCCAAATAAAATGCCAACTGGAAATTAACACGCCGAAGGTGTTTTGATTCGACATCGTATATTGAACAGTTGAGGTCCCGCAATCATCTGTATAAAGATGGAGTTGAAGGTCTTCTTCTTTACTTTGACTTATTCCGATTTGGTACTGATGTTCCTTCAAGACTGCTTGTGAAAAACTTGCAGGGATTGTCATTCGGCTACGTGCTCTATAATGATTCCCACAGTTCTTACACGTATATACGCAGCGGATACCTTCCCCCAGCATGTTAATTAGCTCGTAAAATTTTGAAGTGCCTTATTGCACATAGCACGTAAAGGTTCCGCAGCAAAACGTTCACCAAAACTTCTAATCCAACCCCTAGATAGTTCTTTTTTTCTATCCTGAACTAATATGTCTCTGACATTATCAAGTGGACAGCGTCTATTTCTAAGAAAGATTGAGTGAGATTGCAGGTACGGAACACAAGCACACTTCAATCACATACAAAATCAATACATAAAAGTGAGACATATAAACAGATAAAATATCTACAAATATTGTTTAGCAATAGCTAAACCTGGATCACTGTTTGCTATTGGTGATGCATATTACGAAAAGTGTGTCATAAAACCTGTAAATTTGACGCGTATTGGCTTATTACTGATAGCAATTTAGCTCTGTCAGAATTCAGAATGTCCTTCGTGGAAAACTTTAATTATGAAGCAGTGTAATCAACAAAGAATTAGTTGATCGCTAATTGGCATAAAATTAATCTCAAGACTGAAGAATGGGTCATTATTCATTCCTCAGTGTTGACCTGGCTTGAAATAACGCCGCCGTAAACATTTTCGACTTCAAGTCCTTGATAACTGATCGTAAATGCCTCAATTGTTCCACGATCACTATCTTTAATAATGTGAGTTCACAGCATCAAGAGAACAAAATTGTTCAGTCTTTATCCATAGTGTTTTCAAAACACCGTTTTTCGGCTATAACCGTTGTTGTGTGACAACAACGTATAGCTCTGACATTGCCCTCAACAGCGGAAATCTAATTTTGACTTGACGTGTTGCTGAAGGACGAGAATCAAAATGTGAACTGAAAACTGTCTTGAAGCTATGTAACACACTTTACAAAATATTTGCCTTAGGAGTTTATTTGTGTTGATACTTCGCAGCAATGAAATGTATGTTAACAGTCGACAGCGTGATTGCAGAGATGTGCATTCGACAGCTTCCTACCTGAGACGACTGCTGCAAGATCTCTGGTGCCGACGCTCCGTTGTCTCGCCGATCGCCGATCCATCAGAATTCACCATAAATAAATCCCCAAAAGCGGAAAAGTGCAAGGGTAGGCCAGTCCATTTCATTTAATACCAAGATCGCAGATTTTCGTGAAACAACAATGGACTGCCGGCCGAGCATTAACCCCGACGCGCTGTCTGCCCCTTTATTTTTCACTTCACCAAAATCAAACTGTTCAGGATCTCGGAAATCCCACAGATCCCAGTATAGTTTTAAGTATACCAAACCAAACCATAAACAGCTCATTTCCCCAAACGAAGGCAGTCCGTTTCCAAATGGTTCAAATGGCTCTGAGCACAATGGGACTTAACTGCTGTGGTCATCAGTCCCCTAGAACTTAGAACTACTTAAACCTAACCAACCTAAGGACATCACACACATCCATGCCCGAGGCAGGATTCGAACCTGCGACCGTAGCGGTCGTGCGGCTCAAGACTGTAGCGCCACTCCGGCCGGCAGTCCGTTTCCTTGGACGTATTCAGCTTAATTCGTAGCTGCAACGCGACATAGCTCACTATCACTCCTCAACTGTCTCTTCGTAACGCTATTCACAGATATTACTTCTCGTAACGGGTGGAGCTCCTAAAACTACAATGAAATAACATACGTAACATCACAAGACAGCAATATAATATAATGTGTACACACAAAATCATTACATTCAAAGACGAGAAAAATTAACAGAGAAATTTAAAAAAAATACAAAATAAAGAAAAAAATACAGACCGGGTACGTTAATATTTTACAGAACTCTAAACGATTAATAGTAGTACATGTACAATACGATAGCATCAGCCAACATCTGAGAGAATGTAACCACCTGAAAATAATGACGTACAGGTCTCCTGTTCGATTATGAAGTTCGTCGCTCGTTAAGAAACTTTTACAGTTTGAATACTTTGGTACCGTTTTCAGATATCACCCAGGGCGCAGAAAGTTTTCAATTACAACTCTTTTACTTAAACTGGAGAGCATCCTGTACCACGCATAGAAAAACGTGGAAAAATGTGTCACTCTGTAACCATGGATACCGCCCACTGAACGGAAACCAGACATCTCGTCTTAAAATAATGTACTTTTTTCGACAGAAAGAAGGGCTTCCAGTAACCTGCGAAAATGAAAATAAGAAGAACACTTAAGATAATGTTATAGCAAAAGCCGAGGGCGGCAGTTATTTTTATTAGTTCACATAACAGTACTGGTGTGCTCTTGCGTTTATTATCTTCCAGGTTTAATGCCGTGATACGACTGCGTTTTAAGAAAGTAAAACAGGCAACTCTGTATTAAGCAGCAATAGAGCAGGAGCGCTTTACTTTCCTATACAACCTTTAATGGGCAATTATTCTTTGCAGAACGTCGATTGCATTGCATAGATAATTTCTGCTTACAAGTTTTTGTACTGTTGGAACTGAGCTGAATCTCTCTCGCTTCTTCTGGCGGATACTATTATGGCGCAAAGTCAAGTGCCGCCACGCCAGTCAGGAACGACAGAGAATAGATGGCTGTGAGACGACGTCAGCCAATCGCACGCTGACCAACCCCTCCCCATGACGACAATGCGGCAGCAGCGGCCCCTGTGTGAAGAGGACATAAGCGCCAAGACCGAATGCCGGCGCCCCAGTTGAATAGCAGGTTTAAGATTAGGCACTTGTTTAGCAGCGTCAGAGCTAATCATTTCGCTTGTACTGTCTATGTAGCACAGGCTTGTGATTGTTTATACTGAAGAATATTGCTTATTCCGTATGCCGTCCTTTGCTGGCGACACCTCTGTGTAATTTTGAAGTTAAGTATTGTCTCTTCTTTTTGTAATAAAGCTCATCAATATGATTTGTTTGTATGTTTGTCTAGCGAACCTAGTGTAAGCTTTGTAGAGACCCCAGATCTGACGACAAGGCTGGACGTAATATTTGACAACGAGCAGGGGGACATAATAGATACCAATACATTGCTGGCTGAATTTCGTATCTTACAACTGTCTAGAAAATAGTATCATTTGAGTTATTTTATTCTACAGTTGTAAATATTATTTTGAAACATTTCTCTCTCGACTGTTATTTCTTGGGTCGATATTTTGCAGCAGTGCTTGAAGCATTTATAAGCAACACTACAATTCACCACGAACCAAGACGCGTACACAAACGCTCGTGCAGGATAGAACAACAAATGAAGATGGCCCAATTAATTAATATCCGTTTAATATTCTTACGTAATGTTAATCTCTTCGTGACATTTAACACTCTGGCGTATTTACACTGATCAGGCAGAATATTACGACAGCTACCTAACAGCCGGTATGCCCACCTTTGGCACGGATAACATCGGCGTGGCATGGAAGCAGTGAGGCCTTGGTAGGTCGCAGGAGGGAGTTGGCACCACATCTGCAAACGCAAGACACCTAATTCCCTAAATTTCGGGAAGGAGGGTAATGAGACCTGACGCCACATTCAATCACATCCCAGACGTCTTCGATCGGCTTCATATCTGGCGAGATGGAGGACCAGCACATGAATTGGAACTCGCCGCTGTGTTCGTCGGACCACTCCATCACTCCTTGTGACAAGGCGCATTGACTTGTACTGCCGTCGGGTAACATGATCGTCATGAAGGGGTGTACGTGGTCTGCAACCAGTGTACGAGACTCCTTGGCCGTCATGGTGCCTTGCACGAGCTCCACTGGACCCATGGATGCCCACATGAACATTCCCCAGAGTATAATGGAGCCGCCGACAGCTTGTCAAGTAATAGTCTCCGTGGAAGACGACGGATTGGCGCACCCCCCCCCCCCTCCCCGCCCCATCGACATGATGAGTAAGGTATCGCGATCCATTAGACCATGCAACGCTCTGGCAGTGCGCCAACGTTCAGTGCCGGTCACGTGCCCATTTCAGTCGCAGTTGCCGATGTCATGGTATTAACACTGGCACATACATGGGTCGTCGGCTGCGGAGGTCCATCGTTAGAAGTCTTCGGATGCATTGTGTGTTCAGACACGTTTGTGCTCTACCCAGCATTAAAGTCTGATGTTAGTTCCGCCACACTTCGCTGACTGTCCTGTTTTATCAGTCCGCCCAGTCTACGACGTCCGACATTTGTAATGAGAGGTGCCCACTCAACCCCACGACGGTTGGACGTTGTTTCGTCTTGGTTTCGCCACATGCTGAAGACACTCACCACAGCATTCGTCGAACACCCAAGTCGTTCAGTTTTCTAAATGCTCGAGCCGAGCATCGGGGCCATCACAATCTGCCCTCCGGCAGACTCAGATAGATTTTTTTAATGGTTAAATTCTTTATTTCCTAAACTTATTAATTATACAATTTTAACCCACTGCCTTATATGATTAGTGTGCCGAAAAAGTGGTACAATAGTTACAATTGCAGATAATCTAAGTTATATTTAAGTAACTAGTTAGTATGTAAGCTACGGGATACGTGCAATGGGCAAATTAGTTAAGTTCGTTAATTATATATCAAAACAGGTAACCTAACTATTGACTAGTTACTAATGCCTACAGCGTTACATATGTGTCAGCTGAAAGTATAAACCTACTTATAGAGCCTTGCTCATTGAGCTGAACCCAATGAGCGTGCCCCTGACACTGGGCCGAGATGTTGATCGCTGCAGGTTCCTAGAAATAGTACCTAAAAACTAAGTCCAACAACTAAACTTATTTTAAGATCAAATTCGGTGCGTTGTCCAGATCGGTGAAGTTGTACCCCACTCCCCCTAAGTCCCGAGGCGCCCTCCCCCGTTTTACACAAGGACAGCACTCTCACTGATAATACATGCACAAACGCGTGTGTCTGACTAGCAGTCACTCCTCGCCAGGAGACGTTGCTATCGCCTGGACGATTTACATCGATAGCAACTCGGTGGTCATAATGTTCTGGCTGATCAGTGTAATTGTTTAATATTATTTCAATGTTTGCATAACTCTATATCAGATTTTCTCCTCCAAGAAAAATGGGACAGTAAAAAAATAATCATCGCTAGTTCCTCACCTACTGCAGAAGAGTACCCTGGAATTTGATTTAGTGTACGATCATCACTAGAAAATTCTGCAGTTTCTTCAAATTGGTGATAACCTTTGGAGCATGCTGAAAATTTGAACGGTATCTTATTCATAGATACGGAGTGATACAAAAAACGTCCACCTTTGCGTCGGTTGGCTCTTAGGATGGGAAACCTTTAAAGAACGAAGGCATTAACTGATTTCCATGTCCCAGACAGTGAACTTGGCTGCTGCCTTTCTCAGCAGTTGGCAAGAGACCTATTTTGTAGCGTCGAAGCCTTACTGAGGACCGGTCACTGCGAGGTCATAAAACAGTGTCTCGCCTCATTCTCCTTGTTCGGGCATCAGCGCCTGCAGTTAGATTGCACGTTCGAAAGACGCCAGTGGCTACCTCGTTCGACTGCAGGTACTTACGCAAGAGTCTCGTTATAGTTTTTCTGTTCATTAACTTGGACAGATACGAGTAATGACGCCTGCGATAAAGCGCCACAGTTTTAATTCAGAGCGCAGGAACATTGTAGTAACCGTCTGGATGCTGCAAGCTACCTTTGTCGTCGCCATATGGTGAGAAGCTAGTCAGTTACATATTCCAAACGTCATTTAAACAGTTCTTCTACCGAAATCATCTAGCGCCAGGATCTACAATACTGGCCATTAAAATTGCTGCACCACGAAGCTGACGTGCTACAGATGCGAAACTTAACCGACAGGATGAAGATGCTGTGATATGCAAATGATTAGCTTTTCAGAGCATTTACACAGGGATGGCGCCGGTGGCGACACCTACAACGTGCTGACATGAGTAAAGTTTCCAACCGATTTCTCATACACAAACAGCAGTTGACCGGCGTTCCCTGGTGAAACGTTGTTGTGATGCCTCGTGTAAGGAGGAGAAATGCGTACCATCGCGTTTCCGACTTTGATAAAGGTCGGATTGTAGCCTATCGCAATTGCGGTTTATCATATCGCGACATTGCTGCTCGCGTTGGTCGAGATCCAATGACTGTTAGCAGAATATGGAATCGATGGGTTCAGGAGGGTAATACGGAACGCCGTGCTGGATCCCAACGGCCTCGTATCACTAGCAGTCGAGATAACAGGCATCTTATCCGCATGGCTGTAACGGATCGTGCAGCCACGTCTCGATCCATGAGTCAACAGATGGGGACATTTGCAAGACAACAACCGTCTGCACGAACAGTTCGACGATGTTTGCAGCAGCATGGACTATCAGCTCGGAGACCATGGCTGCAGTTATCCGTGACGCTGCATCACAGACAGGAGCACCTGCGCTGGTGTACTCAACGACGAACCTAGGTGCACGAATGAATTCAGGTTCTGTTTACAGCATCATGATGGTCACATCCGTGTTTGGCGACATCGCGGTGAACGCACATTGGAAGCGTGTATTCGTCATCGCCATACTGGCGTATCACCCTGCGTGATGGTATGGAGTGCCATTGGTTACACGTCTCGGTCACCTCTTGTTCGGATTGACGGCACTTTGAACAGTGGACGTTACATTTCAGATGTGTTACGACCCGTGGCTCTACCCTTCATTCGATCCCTGCGAAACCCTACATTTCAGCAGGATAATGCACGACCGCATGTTGCAGGTCCTGTACGGGCCATTCTGGATACAGAAAATGTTCTAATGCTGCCCTGGCCAGCACATCCTCCAGATCTCTCACCAATTGAAAACGTTTGGTCAATGGTGGACGAGCAAGTGGCTCGCCGCAATACGCGAGTCACTACTCTTGATGAACTGCGGTATCGTGTTGAAGCTGCAGGGCAGCTGTACATGTACATGCCATCCGAGCTCTGTTTGACTCAATGCCCAGGCGTATCAAGGCCGTTATTACGGCCAGAGTTTGTTGTTCTGGGTACTGATTTCTCAGGATCTATGCACCCAAACTTCGTGAAAATGTAATTACACGTCAGTTCTAGTATAATATATTTCTCCAATGAATACCCGTTTATCATCTGCATTTCTTCGCGGTGTAGCAATTTTAATGGCCAGTAGTGTATAAGTAGGTGTCTCAATTAATTGTGCCTTTTCAGAAAGTGAGACCAGTGATACGCTTATCCACGACTGAGCCCGTTCATAACTTCCCAGGTACTTGGTACCTTGGAATCTTAATATGGCTTCCAGGGCATAAGATGTACTTCACCTAGTGAGTCAGGTAGGATGAAGCGAATGCAATATTGTATTAAAGACATTTAAAGGACCATCAGTGCATCTCCCCCAAGGACTGTATTTAGTGGCATCCGGGTGTAACGCATTCCGAGGGGATGCAGAGTTAGTGAATCATCTTTCACGATCATCGGCGATCACATGCCACTTAGGAGGCCTGTCTGTATGCACTGTTTTTTTTTCTTTCTTTACTCTGCAGGCAGTAACTGTGCTGCGTGTAGAGGTGAACAGTGTTCTAGGGTACAACCCCGACGAGCACGTACTCCTGCTCAACAGCTTCAGCCATTTGAACGGTGTTGCATTGTGTACCTGCAGGTAACTATATGGAAATATCGACGGATTGCTGCACATGTTGTGCACAATGTTTCGGCAGCGTGTTGCTGATTTCAACAGTGCTGTGTCGAACATTCCCACACCACTACAGACGCACGTCAAAGTGGACGCGTTTTGTGCGAACAGTGGTCGTCGACCGAATATCATACAGGGGCAAAATCCAGGAACATGTTGAAATTGCTGTATCATCAGGGACCACTAGGAACTGTCTACTTGCAGCAGCATTACGATCACGTGTGCCTCTGACCGCGCTGACACCTCGACAACGACATGTGTGGTTACTCTGGTGTCGTGAAAGTGTCGACTGCAGAGTAGAATGACGTTCTCTTGTCTTTAGTGATGAGAGCAGGTTCTATCTCTATGCGATTGATGGGCGTGCACCGGTGAGGTGCCTATTTGCCCACTACACGGATCCCACCACACGCTTCATAGTGGGGGAAGGGGGGGGGGACTTGCAGTCACATTTGATGTTTCTGTATGGTAAGATAATCAGTCACCGCTATGTTTCACAGGCTGTTATCCGAATGCTACTGTGATGTCTTCGTCGGGAAGATGTGTGGTGTCACCGCCAGACACCACACTTGCTAGGTGGTAGCCTTAAATCGGCAGCGGTCCATTAGTACATGTCGGACCCGCGTGTCGCCACTTTCAGTGATAACAAACCGAGCGCCACCACACGGCAGGTCTAGAGAGACGTACTAGCACTCGCCCCAGTTGTACGGACGACGTAGCTAGCGATGCACACTGACGAAGCCTCGCTCATTTGCAGAGCAGATAGTTAGAATAGCCTTCAGCTAAGTCAATGGCTACGACCTAGCAAGGCGCCATTAGCAGTATATTGTCTGAAACTATAGAGTCTCACCTGTATCGTCAATAGCGATGTACCAAAGAAGGATTAAAGTTAAGTATTCCAGAAGCTACGTACTTTTCTTTATAGCATTCATTACGTATCCTGTTTCAGACCTCACGCCATCCTGCGTGAGCTTATAGCGTGTATTTCGGTCTCCTCAAACCACACTGTGTCGGCACTTCTGTCGACACATCAAGATGATGTGGATTTTTAACAGGGTATTGACGTCCACAGCGACGCAACACTTTCTCCATGGTGTACAACTGTCCTGGCCAACAACACCAGATCTCTCGCCACACTTATAGAACACTTTGAAATGGGAACTTACTCGTTCTCTCGGGCCTGCAAGATCCGTTGTCGAATTGCAAGAAAAGGTGCAAGATGCTTGGGACAATTCGTAGCAGGATGCCATTCGGCACCTTTGCCTGTAGTCTGTGGTGCCGTAAGAGGTGGGGTACACAGTGTACTGATGCGACTATTTGGGTACCCTTTACTGTGGCATGGATGTTTCATTTGGTCTGAATGTTTAATCATATACTCCTACAATGACGAACTGTCTGTCACCTCAATAATCAGTTAAGTGATGTTGTCCTAGAGGGCTCTGCATTTCTTTTCTGGCAGTGTAATTGAGATGCGTTATAATCTGGGACGCGTAGTTTATACTACTCTGAGCTGTAAAATCAGCCAGATGGTACGCTGTACCGAAGCTAGTCGTAAATAAATAACACAGCAGCTTTATGTGGTGTAACTAATTTTCTTTAATACGACATATCAAATTTTAGAGCATAATTTAAAGACTCTCTGTAATTGAACAGACAAATAAATCATTATAATTTCCGAAAAATGGATTATTTATTCAAGAGAAAGAGAATCACAAACTAGTAAGTCAGTAACATGTTGGTCGATCTCTGGCCATTATGCGAGCAGTTACTCGGCTGGGCACTGAATAATAGGTTGTTGGATGTCTTTCTGAGTGATATAACGTCAGATTCTGTCCAGTTGGTGTGTTAGACCGTCAAATTTTCGAGCTGGTTGGAGGGCCCTGCTCATAACGCTTCAAAAGTTCTTAATTAGGGAGAGAGATCCGGCGACATTGCTGGCTAAATTAGGGTTTGGTATGAACGAAGACAAGCAGTAGAATCTTTCGCCGTGTACAGGCGGGTTTTGTCTTGCTGAAATGTCAACCCAGGGTTGTTTGCCATGAAGGGCAACAGAACAGGGCGTAAAATACGCTGTGCAGTAAGGATGCTGCTGATGATAGCCAAAGGGATCCTGGTATGAAAGGAAATGGCACACCGGACCATCACTCATGCCTTTCTGGCGCCTACTGGCGGGCGACAGTCAGGCTGTTTCCAACTACTGTCATATGCGTCTCCAGTCAATGAGATTCCAGGTCACACTGATAACCAGTTAATATTATCATTGGCGAGTCATGGTGGTCTAAAGGATGAAGCACCTGTCTCTGGCCCTGGAGATCTAGGGTCAATCTCAAGAAGGGATATGACTTTTCTTCCCCTTATACCCCCTACAAGGATTTTATTTTACGCCAGTGTAGATGATGTATTGATTTATATTATTTCTTCGTTCTTTTCTTTTCTTATACGCACAACAAACAAAGTTTTGCATCATCCCAGTTCCCAGAACTCCGGAAGATAGACGTTGACTGTGGATATTGTATCACAGACACAGTCCCTTTGACTATTCAGATATGTCACTAAAACCGCCCAAAGATGTAAACAATCATGCATGAGCAGTGCGTATTAAACGGAGGGGGTCTGACAGCCGATCAGTTCCAGTCATTCCTCCAGGATGGAGGTACACGGCTCTTATTGTCTGTAGTTCAACCATGCTTAGACGGTCAATACCGCGGTTCGATCGCCTCCGTATTGTTACTTTGTGCCAGGAAGGGCTCTCAACGAGGGAAATGTCCAGTCGTCTCGAAAAGAGATGCTGTTCGGACATGGAGATCAACTGTCGATGACATGTCTCGCTCAGGCTGCCCAAGGGCTACTGCTACAATGGATGACAGCTACCTACGGATTATGGCTCGGAGGAAACCTGACAACAACAACACGATGTTGAATAATGCTTTTCGTGCAGCCACAGGACGTCGTGTTATGACTCAAACTGTGCGCAATAGGCTGCATGATGCGCAACTTCACTCCCGGCGTCCATGGCGAAGTCCATCTTTGCAGCCACGACACCATGCAGCGCGGTACAGATTGGCCAACAACATGCCGAATGGACCGCTCAGGACTGGCATCACGTTCTCTTCACCGACTTGTATCGCATATGTCTTCAACCAGACAATCGCCGAAGACGTGTTTGGAGGCAATCCGGCCAGGCTGAACATCTTAGACACATTGTCCAGCGAGTGTAGCAAGTGGAGGTTCCCTACTGTTTTGGGGTGACATTACGTCGGGCCGACGTACGCCGCTGGTGGTCATAGAAGGCGCCGTAACGGCTGTATGATACGTGAATGTCTTCCTCCGACCGATAGTGCAACCACATCACCAGCATATTGACTAGGCATTCGTCTTCATGGACGTCAATTCGCGCCACCATCGTGCATATCTTGTGACTGACTTCCTTTAAGATAACGACATCGCCCGAGTAGAGTGGCCAGCATGTTCTACAGACATGAACCCTATCGAACGTACCTGGGATAAATTGAAAAGAGCTGTTTATGGATGACGTGACCCAACAACCACTCTGAGGGACCTACGCCGAACCGCCGTTGACGAGTGGGATAATCTGGACCAACAGTGCGTTGATGAAGTTGTGGATAGTATGCCACGACGAATACAGGAATGCATTAATGCAAGAGGACGTGCTGCTGGATATTGGAGGTACCTGTGTGTACAGCAATCTGGACCATCACCTCTGACGATCTCAAATTGTTCAAATGGCTCTGAGTACTATGGAACTTAACATCTGAGGTCATCAGTACCCTAGAACTTAGAACTACTTAAAACTAGCTAACCTAAGGACATCACACACATCCATGCCCGAGGCAGAATTCGAACCTGCCCTCCGTAGCGATCACGCGGTTCCAGACTGAAGCGCCTAGAACCGCTCGGCCACAACGATCGGTCTGACGATCTCGCTATATGGTGGTAGAACGTGCAATGTGTGGTTTTCATGAGCAATAAAAAGGGCGGAAATGATGTTGATGTTGATTTCTATTCCGATTTTCTCTCTGAACGGAAACTTTTTTTGATGTGTGTATATAAGCTATATGTAAACTGAATGAGTTATAGACACCGCTAAAGGTAACTAACGAGTTGTTTTGTGGCAAGGATAATGTTTTGATACATCGTTAAATATCTGTATGAAACAAAGCAAGAAATAAGCTCTTCAATTCATTAAGTCCTGCATGTTCACCATTTTGTTTCTATAAGTGGTAGCGTACGGACATATGCCTGGATCCGTCGTACCATCATTGATGAAAACGTGTATTTCAACAGTACATTAAAGGTGTTATAACAAGTCATTAGAAAAGCAAAATTTATTCGCACATTTAAAACGTCCACTCCTCTCTGTTCATCGTTTCACTCGCCGCCGAAATCGTGCATCAAGAGATTTGGAGCAGACAAGAAGAATTTACTTGAAATCCCGAGGAGCGATCCTGCATCGACATTGTTACAATCAAGACTAAGGACAACGGAATTAATGTGAAGCAGTACGTATCGCAAATTATGAATTTTGACCTTGAGCGTATTGATATTGTAGGTCTGTTGATATTGGGATCAGTTAAAGTTCATCCATGATTGGGTACAGATTCATAAATTACCTTCATATTTCTTTCAACTGTTCTTTACAATCATTTTTTCCACTTATTCAAGTAATTATTATTTGCATTTTCTGCCTGCCCACATACAACTGTTTAATGCTAATAATTAAGGGAATAAAACAGAATCCTTGCTGTGATATCACGTATCGATACCCCCCACAGGCTTCGTAGCAACGGAATTGCAAGTTTCAGTCTAACACCGATAGCGGTCGCGCCGGATGTAGCGCACTTACTGCTACAGACCCGCCGAACTACGCCCTCAGTGGCTCTGTACCACTGCCGCGATATAGGACTGCCGTCGGCGATGACTCAACCCACTTGTGCTCGGAGCCATTTCGCTACATAGACGCCGCCTAGTCGCGGCACCGACACCATAGTTCGTGCTTGATAGAGCGAGCTTCATGCTTCTTGACACTTTGATAGCTGGACTTGTGTTCTTGCCGCATTATTTGTGATGAGTCTTCGTTCGCCTCGAGAAATATAAGTGAAGTAAATCTTCTGTTCACTGTGTTAGCTCGCTCGCATTTCTGCTCCTGTTCAGCTTTCCTACGACCACACTTGCCGCACCACTCTCTAGCAAGCCTCTCCTTACCGTCGTGTACCAAGTCGTATATAATACACTAATTGCCATTAAAATTGGTACACCACGAAGATGACGTGCTACAGACGCGAAACTTAACCGACAGGAAGAAGATGCTGTAATATGCAAATGATTAGGTTTTCAGAGCATTCACACAAGGTTGGCGTCGGTGGTGACACCTACAACGTGCTGACATGAGGAAAGTTTCCAACCGATTTCTCATACACAAACAGCAGCTGACCTGCGTTTCCTGGTGAAATGTTGTTGTGATGCCTCGTGTAAGGAGAAACGCGTACCATCACGTTTCCGGCTTTGATAAAGGTCGGATTGTAGCCTATCGCGATTGCGGTTTATCGTATCGCGACATTGCTGCTCGTGTTGGTCGAGATCCAATGACAGTTAGCAGAATATGGAATCGGTGGGTTCAGGAGGGTAATACGGAACGCCGTGCTGGATCCCAACGGCCTCGTATCACTGTCAAGATGACAGGCATATTATCCGCATGGCTGTAACGGATAGTGCAGCCACGTCTCGATCCCTGAGTAAACAGATGGGGACGTTTCCGAGACAACAACTACCGGCACAAACAGTTCGACGACGTTTGCAGCAGCATGGACTAACAGCTCGGAGACCACGGCTGCGGTTACCCTTGACGCTGCCTCACAGACAGGAGCGCCTGCGATGGTTCACTCAACGACGAACCTGGGTGCACGAATGGCAAAACGTCATTTTTTCGGATGAATCCAGGTTCTGTTTACAGCATAATGATAGTCGGATCCGTGTTTGGCGACATCGCGGTGAACGCACATTGGAAGCGTGTATTCGTCATCGCCATACTGGCGTATCACCCGGCGTGATGGTATGGGGTGCCATCGTTACACGTCTCGGTCACCTCTTGTTCAAACTGACGGCATTTTGAACAGTGGACGTTACATTTCAGACGTGTTACGACCCGTGGCTCTACCCTTCATTCGATCCCTGCGAAACCCTACATTTCAGCAGGATAATGCACGACCGCATGTTGCTGGTCCTGTACGGGCCTTTCTGGATACAGGAAATGTTCGACTGCTGCCCTGGCCAGCACATTCTCTAGATCTCTCCCCAATTGAAAACGTTGGGTCAATGGTGGCCGAGCAACTGGCTCGTCACAATACGCCAATCACTACTCTTGATGAACTGTGGTATCATGTTGAAGCTGCATGGACAGCTGTACCTGTACACGCCATCCAAGCTCTGTTTGACTCAATGCCCAGGCGTATCAAGGCCGTTATTACGGCCAGAGGTGGTTGTTCTGGGTACTGATTTCTCAGGATCTATGCACCCAAATTGCGAGAAAATGTAATCACATGTCAGTTCTAGTATAATATATTTGTCCAATGAACACCCGTTTATCATTTGCATTTCTTCTTGGTGTAGCAATTTTAATGGCCATTAGTGTACTTTTAGAGGGCAACGTCACACTTGGCACGTCCATCGGAGAGAAATACACTCCTGGAAATGGAAAAAAGAACACATTGACACCGGTGTGTCAGACCCACCATACTTGCTCCGGACACTGCGAGAGGGCTGTACAAGCAATGATCACACGCACGGCACAGCGGACACACTAGGAACCGCGGTGTTGGCTTTCGAATGGCGCTAGCTGCGCAGCATTTGTGCACCGCCGCCGTCAGTGTCAGCCAGTTTGCCGTGGCATACGGAGCTCCATCGCAGTCTTTAACACTGGTAGCATGCCGCGACAGCGTGGACGTGAACCGTATGTGCAGTTGACGGACTTTGAGCGAGGGTGTATAGTGGGCATGCGGGAGGCCGAGTGGATGTACCGCCGAATTGCTCAACACGTGGGGCGTGAGGTCTCCACAGTACATCGATGTTGTCGCCAGTGGTCGGCGGAAGGTGCACGTGCCCATCGACCTGGGACCGGACCGCAGCGACGCACGGATGCACGCCAAGACCGTAGGATCCTACGCAGTGCCGTAGGGGACCGCACCGCTACTTCCCAGCAAATTAGGGACACTGTTGCTCCTGGGGTATCGGCGAGGACCATTCGCAACCGTCTCCATGAAGCTGGGCTACGGTCCCGCACACCGTTAGGCCGTCTTCCGCTCACGCCCCAACATCGTGCAGCCCGCCTCCAGTGGTGTCGCGACAGGCGTGAATGGAGGGACGAATGGAGACGTGTTGTCTTCAGCGATGAGAGTCGCTTCTGCCTTGGTGCCAATGATGGTCGTATGCGTGTTTGGCGCCGTGCAGGTGAGCGCCACAATCAGGACTGCATACGACCGAGGCACACAGGGCCAACACCCGGCATCATGGTGTGGGGAGCGATCTCCTACACTGGCCGTACACCACTGGTGATCGTTGAGGGGACACTGAATAGTGCACGGTACATCCAAACCGTCATCGAACCCATCGTTCTACCATTCCTAGACCGGCAAGGGAACTTGCTGTTCCAACAGGACAATGCACGTCCGCATGTATCCCGTGCCACCCAACGTGCTCTAGAAGGTGTAAGTCAACTACCCTGGCCAGCAAGATCTCCGGATCTGTCCCCCATTGAGCATGTTTGGGACTGGATGAAGCGTCGTCTCACGCGGTCTGCACGTCCAGCACGAACGCTGGTCCAACTGAGGCGCCAGGTGGAAATGGCATGGCAAGCTGTTCCACAGGACTACATCCAGCATCTCTACGATCGTCTCCATGGGAGAATAGCAGCTTGCATTGCTGCGAAAGGTGGATATACACTGTACTAGTGCCGACAATGTGCATGCTCTGTTGCCTGTGTCTATGTGCCTGTGGTTCTGTCAGTGTGATCATGTGATGTATCTGACCCCAGGAATGTGTCAATAAAGTTTCCCCTTCCTGGGACAATGAATTCACGGTGTTCTTATTTCAATTTCCAGGAGTGTATAAGAAAGTAACAGGCATATCCACCGAAATTCGCGGGACGGTAGCTGTTTCTAATCAGTCGGCTTATTCCCAGTTTCTGGTAAACAGGATTGTGATACGAGGTTGAAGCCACTCGGCAGAGTACTGGAATCAAATTTGTCGCTGTCCGTCGCGGCGCGGAACGTGTTATTTGGCGCAATTAGGCGGTGGCGGGCCGAGTTATCCTGTTATGCTAATGGCCCGCATGACTGGGAGACCGTCGCGCCGCGGCTCTTCCACGGAGCTGCCGCCCGGGGCCGCCAGTTTCGGGAGGGGAGGCTGCGGCAGGGTGGAGGATGGCCGCCTGGCACCTCTCCAGCGTCCAGCGTCCGGCACAGCTGACGCCGCGCCTGCTGCAACCCGGGCGTGGCCGCACTCCCTGCACATGGACCAGCTCTGGTTACGGGTCACTGTCGACAGCTTGTCCAGTGAGTGCCGTGTCCAGCAGTCCGATTTAAAAGTGTCTCCACGGGAATGCCGAGCTGGTTTTCTCGTACGAGGGCTATCCACAAAGTACATTACGTTTTGTAATTAAAAATAAATAAAGTATTGGGAATTTTTTTTACTATACACAGACGAAAGCCACACTTAAATACTACTTTTCTATATAGTTGCCATTTAAATTAAGGCACTTATCGTAGCGATGGACGAGCTTGGAAATTCCTTCGCCGTAAAATTCGGCCGCCCGCGCCTTCAACCACGTGGTTACCTCTTCTTGAAGCTGTGCGTCGTTATCAAAAAGCTGTATAGCCAACCATTTCTTCATTGCTGGAAATAAATGGAAGTCGCTCGGTGCCAAGTCGGGACTGTACGGCGGATGAGGAAACAACTCCTACTTAAAAGATTCGAGAACTTCACTAGTAGCATTTGCCGTGTGGGCCCGGGCGTTGTCGTGAATCAGCAAGATCTTTGACCCCAACTTTCCTCTGCGCTTGTTCTGTATTGCTCATCTGAGGTTGTGCAGAGTTTGGCAATACCTTTGAGAGTTTATTGTAGTGCCTCTTTCCAGGAAATCCACAAAAATCACACCTTTTCTGTCCCAAAAGACAGTCGCCATCACCTTTTTTGCCGACATTGTCTGCATGCATTTCTTGGGTTTTTGGGGGGAATTTGTATGCCCCCACTGCATTGACTGCAATTTTGTCTCGCAGTTCACATGCTTAACCCATGTTTCGTCACCAGTAACGATGCGATCGAGTAATGAGTCGCCATCTTTCTCGTAAGCGTCCAAAAACGTGAACGCTGCAGCCATTCGCTGATTTTTGTGAATCTCTGTCAAGATTTTTGGTATCCATCTTGCACAAAACTTGTGGTAACCAAGCTTTTCGGTAATGATTTCGTGCAACAAACTTCGTGAAATTTGTGGAAAACTCATAGAGAGTTCCGTTATTGTGAAATTACGATTTTCACGGACCGCGGCATCGACTTTTTCGACAAGTTCGGTAGTCACTATGCTGTGTCTTCCACTTCGCTCTTCGTCGTGAACGTTAGTTCGTACATTTTTAAATTTTAGTACCCATTGACGCACTCCACCTTCAGTGATTATGTTGTCCCCATACAGTTCATACACTTCACAAAGCTGCCGATAGATTTCTATCGGAGTACAGTTTTTTGCAGTCAGAAAGCTTATTACAGCACGCACTTCACACTTCGCGGCATTTTCAATTAACGCTGACATTTCAAACTGTCACAGTAACTCAACGGAGTACAGTACGAACCTCTCACTAGCACGGCAGGATGCCGACTGAGCGGCGTAATGCCATGACACCAAGATGGCCGCGCTAGCCCCGCCCCTAACGGACACAAACGAAAACGTAATGTACTTTGTGGATAGCCCTCGTATCATTGCAGTATACGATCTACACCTACGACTATATTCGGCAAGCCAGTGTGAAGTGCGTGGTAGAGAATACCTCTGCATCGATACCCACATACCCCACCAGCCATCGTAACGTGCGTCGCGGAGGGTACCTTGCCACCCTGATGGTCACTTCCTTTCCTGTTACATTCGCAAATGGAGCGAGGGAAAATGACAGCCTATACGTAGGCGTTTCTGTAGCTTTGTTCCAGGCCCACAGAAGTTATATCCAGGGATGTGTAATTCAACAGGCAATTTTTCGAGAACACCACCTCCACCTCTTATTATGATGTGCCTCCTATCGTGCATGGTACGCTACTGAGGTGATAGAGGACTAGGCCCCCTGTTATGTATCAACTTGTCGGCGTCAATCCAACTGTTTTCTGATTATGGACATCCTAACCATTTAACTAGCACTCTATTCCCGCGACGTCTTATCACGCGTTCGATGAGAAATACATCTGGTTCAGAACACTTCTGCAATTCCTCCGTGTAAAAGCATTCTGAAATTTCTTCACCCTTGCCGTCCTTTAAGATGTATGTCCTAGGGTTCGTTTTCTGCATTTTGGATACTGTGTATATCTCCGAGGACCAGTTTGGTAAGTACGATTTTTCGAACGCTGTCTTCTGTTTTGAAATACGTACTAAGTCACCTACATTGAATCTCTGTTTGCGAGGGTCCAGCATTTTAATGCGGAAATATACTGCGTCCATGAGTGAATTATCGCGAACATTGACATTTTTATTGTACTTTATACCATGCAATTATCTGTGGGAGGATATCTAGCCACTTGTACGAACCCTGAAGATTAAATCGCATCCACATTTGAGCTTTGACTGTTCTGTTCAAACGCTTTCAGGTGGGTAAAGTAGAGTAGTGATGTATCCCGCACCGCTCCATAGCAGTCTTGAGGTGGTCATTGTAAAACTCACCACCGTGATCGGTTTGAAGATTGTCCGGGCATCGATTCATTCCTAATACCTCTTGCATTGTGTTCGTGCTCCGTAAGTGACACGTACGTTGGCATACTTTTTTTTTCTTTTCTTCTTCTTCTTCTTCTTTGTAGTTCTATCTGTTCCTTCGTCATTTTTCGTTGTCTATACTGTGCAGCAGATGTCTTACGACACCTCTCACATTCCATCAGTGAAAACTTCACTCAGCCTTTTTATTACAGAGGGTTACAACTCCCCTGAGCTAAAATGCTGAGCTACCTTGTTGGCGCAGTAGAATCGTTCTGCAGTCAGCTGTAAATGTCGGTTCTCTAAATTTTCTTAATAGTAGTTTCTGTGAATGTATTGAGATAATAAAAGTCATACTACTAATATCGTGTCGGATCTCTTTTTGCTAGGTGTAGTGCAGGAACTCGACATGGCATGGACTCAGCTAGTCGTTGGAAGTCTCCTGTAGAAATATTGAGCTATGCTGCCTCTTTGGTCATCCATAATTGCTAAAGTGTTGATGGCGCAGGACGTTGTGCACTGACTGACCTCTCGATTATCTCCCATAAATATTCGATGGGCTTCATGTCGGGTGTGGCCAAATCATTCGCTCGGATTGTCCACAGTGTCCTCCAAACCAATCAAGAACAACTGTGGCCCAGTCAAAAGACATCGTTGTTTGGGAACATGCAACCATGAATGGCTCTGGATTGTCTTCGAGTAGTCCAACAGAACCATATCCAGTCAATGATCGGTTCAGTTGGATCAGAAGACGCAGTCTATTCCATGTAACAGCCACACCATTATCAGTGCCTTGTTGACAACTTGGATCCATAGCTTCGTGGGGTCTGCACCACACTCGAACTTTACCATCAGCTCTTACCAATTGAAACTGGAACACCTCTGACTAGGCTACGGTTTTCCAGTCGTCTAGGGTCCAATCGATATGGTCACGTGGCAAGGACAGGGGCTGCAGGTGATGTCGTTAGCAAAACCACTCGCATCGGTCGTTTGCTGCCATAGCCCATTAACGTCAAATTTCGTAGCAGTGACCTAATGGTTACGTCCGTCGTTCTTGATTGATTTCTGCTGTTATTTTACTCAGTTTTGGTTGTCTGTTAGCACTGAAAACTCCACGCATATGCCGCTGCTTTCGGTCGTTAAGTGAAGGTCATCGGCCACTGCGTTGTCCGTCGTGAGAGATAACGCCTGAAATTTGGTATTCACGGCACACTCTTGATACTGTGGATCTCAGAGTATTGAATACCCTGACGATTTCCAAAATGGAACGTCCTATGCGGCTAGTTACACTATTACCATTCCGCGTTCAAAGTCTGTTAATTCCTCTCGTGCGGATATAATCACGTCGGAATTCTTTTCACATAAATCACCTGAGACAAATGACAGCTCCGCCACAGCACTGCCCTTTTACTCCTTGTGTACGCGATACTGCCGCCGCCTGTGTATGTGCATATCGCTGTCCCATTACTTTCGTGACCTAAGTATCATACCTTCCTTCCAGGGAATCCCACTTACGTTCACGGAGCTCATCTGAAATACTAGTGGTAACAAATCTAGCAGCACGCCTCCGAATTGCTTCGATCCCTTCCCTTAATCCGACGTGACAGGGATCAAAATACGCAAGTCCCCACCCACTGATAGTGTAACTTCTACCTTGGACAGATTTCCTCGGTCGGATCTGACGTGTCTAACCCCGTAACAGACCCTTACTTAGACTACAATACTAATTAAAAGAGTTGCGTAATCGATTTTAGGATAATGCTATGTGGTGGTAAGACCCCTTAGTGATGTACCCTGGGTGTGGTCTCTCTAACTCTTCTCCAACTCTATGCTATGACAGAGGGTTTAATATGTGTGAAATCAAAGTCATCAATTACAATATCTAGAATTTCTTCCAGTTAACCCGGGTTAAATTGTCTAGAAACAAAACTAAAACAGCCTGAATAGGCGTAGTCAGGCTGTTATAGTTTTATTTCTAGACCATGCCCTCTTAGACAAATTATAAATACAGGTATATCTTCTGAAGAACGCTCAATTATTTGAGCTGAAACCTAGGTAAAGGTTGGTTTCATTAGCGCAATCGAGGCTGATAGTTTCTTATATATTAGTTTATCACGATTGCTGACTGTGCTGCAATGTTGAAAGAGCAAAATTTTACCTTTACTTTCTGACCAATTTTCATCTATGAGATCATCTTATAGACGCATCTACCTTCCTAAACAACTAAACAAAGCAGAAACTTGAGCCTAGACAGGAACCGTGAAAATAAGTGGAAAATTAATGAAACTGTAATAAAATGACCCAATAAATGTGCAGTTAAATAAGCGTTAAGGTGCTGACTGTCTTACCAGTAACAAACACACATCGAAAAAAGTTTTACATCACCCCGGTTCCCAAAACTCCTGAAGATAGCTGTTGACTGTGGGTATTGTATCACAAGCAAAGTCGCTTTGTCTATTCAGATATGTCACTAAACCCGCCCAAAGATGTAAACAACCATGTATGAGCAGCGCCTATCAGACGGAGGGGATCCGACAGCCGATCAGTTCCAGTCATTCCACCAGGAAGGAGGCACACGGCTCGTGTTGTCTGTAGTTCAACCATGCCTAGACGGTCAATACCGCGGTTCGGTCGCGTCCGTATTGTTACCTTGTGCCAGGAAGGACTCTCAACGAGGGAAGTGTCCAGTCGTCTCGGAGTGAACCAAAGAGATGGAGGCGATACAGAGAGACAGGAACTGTCGATGACATGCCTCGCTCAGGCCGCCCGAGGGCTACTACTGCAGTGTATGTCCGCTACCTACGGATTATGGCTCGGAGGAATCCTGACAGCAAATCCACCATGTTGAATAATGCTTTTCGTGCAGCCACAGGACGTCGTGTTATGACTCAAACTGTGCGCAATAGGCTGCATGATGCGCAACTTCACTCCCGGCGTCCATGGCGAAGTGCATCTTTGCGACCACGACACCATGCAGCGCGGTACAGATGGGGCCAGCAACATGCAGAATGGACCGCTCAGGATTGGCATCACTTTCTCTTCACCGATTTGTGCCGCATATGCCTTCAACCAGACAATCGCCGGAGACGTGTCTGGATGCAGTCCGGTCGGATTGAACATCTTAGACACATTATCCAGCGAGTGTAGCAAAGTGGAGGTTTCCTGCTGTTTTGGAGTGGCATTACGTGGGGCCGACGTACGTCGCTGGTGGTCATAGAAGGCGCCGTAACGGCAGTCCGATACATGAATGTCTTCCTCCGACCGGTAGTGCAACCACATCACCAGCATATTGGCTAGTCATTCGTCTTCATGGAGGACAATTCGCGCCCCCATCGTGCACATCTTGTGAATGACTTCCTTCAGGATAACGTCATCGCTTGACTAGAGTGGGCAGGATGTTCCCCAGACATGAACCCTATCGAACATGCCTGGGATGGATTGAAAAGGGCTGTTTATGGACGACGTGACCCTGCAAACACTCTGAGGAATCTACGGCGAATCACCGTTGAGGAGAGGGACAATCTGGACCAACAGTGCCTTGATGAACTTGTGGATAGTACGCCACAAGGAATACAGGCATGCATCAATGCAAGCGGCTATGCTACTGGGTATTAGAGGTACCGGCGTGTAGAGCAGTCTGGACCACCACGTCTGAAGGTGTCGTTGTATGGTGGTGCAATATGCAATGTGTGGTACCCATGAGCAATAAAAAGGGCAGAATTTTTCTGTACAGGTTCCGGAACTCTCGGAACCGAGCTAATGCAAAACATTTTTTTCACGTGTGTATGATGATTGCTGGGCGCCGTAAAAAAAATTCTTCTAGATATATAATTATTTCACTCACGTAATAAATAATTAAGAAACAAACATTACTAATTTAAGATTATACCAGTAAAACTATAATTTTAATGGTTTTAACTGTAATGGGACATATTCACATTAAATCAGGTGATACTGAGGTTATTAGATTAGGAAACGGCACTATAAGCAGTAGACGAGATCTGTTACTGAAGCAGCAAAATAGGTGACGAAGGTCAAAGTAGAGAGAATCTGCGAAAAAGCGAAATTCGTTAACATCGAAAGTTAATTGATAGGTAGCCTTTTCCGAAGGCACAGAAGTGTAATTTAGGCGATTAAGTGTTCAGACAAGAAAGAATTACAAGCGTTTGCAATGTGACGCTAGAGGAGAATGCCGAATGTTACATAGGTATGTGAAATAACTAATGAAGAGGTACAGAACCGAATTTGAGAGAAGTATTATTTAATTTGTTATTGGGTCCAGTATCATACAACGTATCATTAGCTAAAACTTATTACAAGTTATCTATACAATTATTTGAATACATGTCCGAATTTAACGATGTTACCAAAAATCTCGAAAAATACTTGTCTGATTTACTTCATATTATGCACGATACTCTAATAAACATTTGGAGGAATTTAGCGAAGACTAATCATCCTTAACATTATGATCAACCTACGTGAGCGGAGTGAGCGCTGTTATGAAACTTCCTGGCAGATTAAAACTGTGTGCCCGACCGAGACTCGAACTCGGGCTGCAGAGTGAAAATCTCATTCTGGAAACATCCCCCAGACTGTGGCTAAGCCATGTCTCCGCAGTATCCTTTCTTTCGGGAGTGCTAGTTCTGCGAGGTTCGCAGAAGAGCTTCTGTAAAGTTTGGAAGGTTGGAGACGAGGTACTGGTAGAAGTAAAGCTGTGAGGACCGGGCGTGAGTCGTGCTTTGGTAGCTCAGATGGTAGAGCACTTGCCCGCGAAAGGCAAAGGTCCCGAGTTCGAGTCTCGGTCGGGCACACAGTTTTAATCTGCCAGGAAGCTTCATATCAGCGCACACTCCGCTGAAGAGTGAAAATCTCATTCTTATTCCGGAATCTTTTGTCAAAGGTGAGCTCATCATGTCACTTTTCCAATTAGAGGCCACTGTCCTGTGGATACACGTTAAGGTTTTTTAATGCAGTGGTTTCCATTGCCTTCTGCATCCTCAGGCCGTTGATCATTGCTGATTCTTCCGCCTTCAGGGGCAGTTGCCCACCCCTAGGACAAGAAAGTGCAGTGAGGCTCTGTCCGCTCCTCCACCCTTTTCACAAGGCAGTTGGCAAAATGAGGGTGGTTTCTTATGTAAGTCTTCGGGCGCCAATGATGATTATTCATCAAAATTTAAGCAGTGGTGGGATTCGATCCCGGGTCCGAGGACGATATCCCTAGACCATGGGTAGAATCTGACACATACAATGCAAAAAGTGTTTGATATAGCCTTTCAATGCAGCGAACAAAGATGTACATCTACCCCAATAAACATTTTACAGAATATGGCGTGTGATTTCACATGTTATAAATAGTGGCTAGCGTTGCTGCCTCTGGATGACGGGGCTCCCGGCTTCGATTCCCGGCCGTTTTTGAGATTTCCTCTGCCAAGTGACTGCATGTGTTTGTTGTCCTCATCATTTCATCATTATCATCATCATCATCATCATCATAATCATTCCTTACAGTGGCTAAATTGAATTGTGTGAAAATCGGACTCTGTAAAAATTTGGACTTCGTACGGGCGCCGGTGACCGCGCTGTTGAGCGCCCCACACACCAATCATTATCATCATCGTCATCATGTCTTAGAAGCTAAGGGTAAATCTATTTTGTGTCAAAGCACTTCTGAATAAAGTAGGTACATATGCTAAACTTTCACTCACAATAACAATATCTCACCGTCCTCTGATAGCCGTGTGGTCTAGGGCACCTTGCCACGGTTAGCGCAGCTCCTCCCCGTCGGAGGTTCGAGTCCTCCCTCGGGCATGGGCGTGTGCTGTCCTTAGTGTAAGTTAGTTTAAGTTAGATTAAGTACGGTGTAACCCTAGGAATCGATGACCTCAGCAGTAACTTACCACAAATTAAATCCTCTGATAGTCCCACCTTTCTTGCGTTACTATCATACTCACGATCCCGCAGTGGACGTATTAAGCATTCTGTCACACGTGTCCGTGCCGAGACGTCCGAGCATCGGCCATCTCCCGCAGGATAAAATAAAGCGTTAAAGAAAAATAGCGGTCCAGACACAACCAGGCAGGAACGTCTGTGACCAGAGAATGTGCCGGCCGAAATTTATGAATTTTTCACGTGACGGATGACGCGACGGTAGAATTGTTTTGTAGGTTGTGCAAGACTGTTTTGCATACAAAAAATGGATGCAGACAGACTAATACAAAATGTTTGAAGGCTTCCTGTGCTTCACGACCAGACAAATGAAAAATATCGGAATACCGAGTACATAGACAGCCAAGCGTTCTTTGTTTGGAATTGGTAGTTTCCTGAAACTGACATTTTTTTCTCAGTCTTGTTTCTAGTTTACTTAAAAGTTCACAAAGGTGTGTCGCACCATCTTAAAACATATATGAAACTTTTTCACATCATCATCCAAATAACGTTCGAAACCTTCCCTGCACTGGTTTCGTTTTCCAGACACTGTGGATCCACATATTTCTTAATTTTCTGCCTTGCTTCTTTTTAGTTTTCCTCTAAAGCAAGCGCCATAAGTCCTAAGGCAATATTACGAAAATTTGCGAACATATTTACAACTTTCAGAAACAGAAACGCAGATCACCCGCCACTCCTGAGTCACCACAAGGAACAACAGAAACGTTGGTGAGCCTCGCTTACATGCAGTACTTAGAGGAATGGACCGGTGCACAGGTGTCACTTGTCCCGCACAGTCCTGAGACGGCCCGGACATGCCAGACCGGAGATCAAAGTTCTGGCCATATACGTCCGGGCTGCGTCGGGACCAATCGTCGGACGAGTACACCGTGCAGCGGCCCATTCCTCTAGGAGCTACTCAGAAACGAGGGTCACCCACGTTTCTGTTGTTCCTTGTGCTGACTCAGGAGTGGTGGGTGGTCTGCGTTTCTGATTGTGAAAGTCATAAATATGTTCGCTATTTTCGTAATAGTTTATTTGGTGTTAAAGCATTTGCTTTACAGAAAGTAGAAAAGGAAGCAAGGCAAAAAAAGAAAAAAATGTGGATGCACTGTGCCTGGAAAACGAGGCCATTACAGGGAGGGTTTCAAACGTTGTTTCCTCATTTCACTGATGATGAGGCACACCTTTGTCAACTTTTAAACATACTACAACCAACCTGAGAAAAATGTCAGTTTCTGGAAACTATCAATTTCAATAAAGAACGCCTGACTAACTGTGTACTCGGTATTCCGATATTTTTGATTTGCCTGGTCGTTAAGTACAGGAAACGTACGAACTTTTTCTGTTACTCTTTCCACGTCCAAGTTTCGTACGCAAAACATTTTTACCCACTTCTAGAAACTCCAAAACAATCCTACCGATTCTGTCGTTGCGTCGTACTTCACGTGATAAATTAGGGAAATTTCGCCCGGAAAGGAATCACAACCTCACAAACATTTACTCTTTGTTTTTCCATATCCATTAATTTTATGCCAAACAGTTTAGCATAGTTCTACACGTGGGGTGAATCGTTAGTACAATAATGACACTTCAAGACCCAAGTTCCACATAATACAATGCATATACCAACTGTATAGTAAGTTTCTCCTGCGAGTTTGCTTCTCTCTCTCTCTCTCTCTCTCTCTCTCTCTCTCTCTCTCTATGGTGTTACAAAAAGGTACGGCCAAACTCTCAGGAAACATTCCTCACACACAAAGAAAGAAAATATGTTATGTGGACATGTGTCCGGAAACGCTTACTTTCCATGTTAGAGCTCATTTTATTACTTCTCTTCAAATCACATTAATCATGGAATGGAAACACACAGCAACAGAACGCACCAGCGTGACTTCAAACACTTTGTTACTGGAAATGTTCAAAATGTCCTCCGTTAGCGTGGATACATGCATCCACCCTCCGTCGCATGGAATCCCTGATGCGCTGATGCAGCCCTGGAGAATGGCGTATTGTATCACAGCCGTCCACAATACGAGCACGAAGAGTCTCTACATTTGGTACCGGGGTTGCGTAGACAAGAGCTTTCAAATGCCCCCATAAATGAAAGTCAAGAGGGTTGAGGTCAGGAGAGCGTGGAGGCCATGGAATTGGTCCGCCTCTACCAATCCATCGGTCACCGAATCTGTTGTTGAGAAGCGTACGAACACTTCGACTGAAATGTGCAGGAGCTCCATCGTGCATGAACCACATGTTGTGTCGTACTTCTAAAGGTACATGTTCTAGCATCACAGGTAGAGTATCCCGTATTAAATCATGATAACGTGCTCCATTGAGCGTAGGTGGAAGAACATTGACGAAACTAAAATGAGCTCTAACATGGAAATTGTTTCCGGACACATGTCCACATAACATCTTTTCTTTATTTGTGTGTGAGGAATGTTTCCTGAAAGTTTGGCCGTACCTTTTTGTAACACTATATATATATATATATATATATATATATATATATATATATATATATATATATATATATATATATATATTCTGGTACAAAAGGGAAGGAATTCTTTAAATTATCTTTTAGTTCTTGCTACGTACATGTGACATCATTTGATTTGTTCATTTTTGCTGTTGGTGTTTTTCGATGCCCAAAGATATATGCAAAGAAGTCCTCCTTATCTTACGATGGGTGCGGATAGTATCTAATACTACAGTCTCTGCTGTCGTGGATTTTGCTGAGGGGGGGTTCAAATGGCTCTGAGCACTATGAGACTTATCATCTGAGGTCATCAGTCCCCTAGAACTTAGAACTACTTAAACCTAACTAACCTAAGGACATCACACACATCCATGCCCGAGGCAGGATTTGAATCTGCGACCGTAGTGGTCGCGCGGTTCCAGACTGAAGCGCCTAGAACCGCTCGGCCACAGCGGCCGGCAGTGAGAGGGGGTGACTGTTTCTTTTACTTTATGTGAACATTCACTAAAAAGATAATTGACGCTTACTGACAACTAATCGGCTTGGATCAGAAAGCTTTCCAGAGAAGGGCAAGTAAATTCATAGCAGTATAAAGAAAAAATAATCAAGTAGTACTATAGTTCAATTCTTTTATCTTGGCGGCTCGCGCATGCCCGGCCAGACGCTGGAGATTGCTGCGTTGCCAGTTGCACACGACGCACGCGCCAATAGAAGCAGCGCCATAGTATAGCATAGTTCGCAAGCTTACGTGTAGGGGGGAGCGCGCAGTTCATGAAGTAGAGCCACCACGGCCGCATTAACCCTTTCGGTGCTACAAAGACGTGCTCCCTGCATTCCGCGCTGTGGGCGATTTTGTCACTGCACTGCTCGCCTGTGCAGACACATTGTGTTCCGACTGCTTTGACACTCTTTATCATTCGATTCCACAAAAACTATTTGGCTCAAAAATTAGATTTTTACCTATCTTCTTGACTGATACCTTCCCCCCATAAATGACTTAATTTTGTTTCGATGTTCAACGCAGTTATTATGCAGCATTAAATATAGTAAACCTTTGCACGAAATTTTGAAGAGTTTGCAGAGGTAAAAGTCCATAGAGTATACTTTCCGTATGGTCGATTTTAGTTGCCACAATGTTGAGAATGAAATGTGGACAAGATACCTATACATTTCATTTAATTTAAGTACCACATAAGTGTCGTATGTAATATTGAGAAATATTCCACCTTTAGCGACTGTAACAAAAGTTTTACTTACACTGGGCACGTTTGGCTTTATTTTAAACCACTTCAATCAATCAAAAGGAAGTAGACAAAATACATTAAACAAAACTGTGGACTTACAAAAACATTAGGACTTGAATATACCGTCTGTCAGTGAAGTGCTCAGAGCTATGTCAAATATAATTTTGTGTGTGGCACACACAAGCAGCATTTATTTGCTAAAACACTGATGAGCCAACACAAACGTTGAATATTGAGCTACCGTAGCACAAAACTACGAAAGGTGACTTGGCAATAGAGGACACAAAATACAGTCCTCTTATGATGCTTCAAAAGAGAGAAACGCGTCTGGTCTAAATAAGTCGCTTATTACAGTTGCAGAAGAGGGATATATTTCAATACCATTGGTAAAACTGCGACTGTGGAACAAAAACAAGAAATAGAACATGAATACCATTGTGTATGTGCCATACCTTTCACCGATGGAAGTGCTTTAAAATAAAGCCAAACGTGCCGTGTGTATATAAAACTTTTATTACAGTCGCGAAAGACGGAATATTTCTCAATATTACATACGACACCTATGTGGTACTTAAATTAAATGAGATATTGTTATACAGTAAATATTATATGAAATTTAGGTATCTTGTCCACATTTCATTCTCAACATTGTGGCAACTAAAATCGACCATTCGGAAAGTATACGCTATGGACTTTTACCTCTGCAAACTCTTCAAAATTTCGTGCTATGGTTTACTACATTTAATGCTGCACATCAAAACAAAATTAAGTCATTTATGGGGGGAAGGTATCAGGCAAGAAGACGTGTAAAAATCAAATTTTTTGGCCAAATAGTTTTTGTGAAATCGAATGATAAGTGTGTAAAAGCAGTGGGAACACCATGTGTCTGCACAGGTTAGAAGTGCAGTGATGACAAAATCGCGCACAGCGCGGAATACGGGCAGCACGTGTCTGCAGCAGCGAAAAAGTTAATGAAGAGGCAAAGCACTAGAAATTTCATTCAAACGAATAAAATTCGTGAAGTAAGCACTCCAATATTGTTTTTAAATAAAGAAAATATTAAGCACCACACAAGGTTTGAACTCATAACCTTTCACTTTGCAGCCCTACACCTTAACCGTTCCGCTACGTCAGCTCATCGTACATTGTAACTCCATAAGGACTATAACAGCTCACGCAATTCCTTATAAACACTGTTGGTACGACTATGAATTACTCACGCTTCGTCGAAGTACAATAGGAAATAAACAATTACCGCTGTTCTTTATTGCGAAAAAGCAGTTCGTGAGACTGAAACAAACACCTTTTCTTGCTATCGCCTGAATTAGGAGTCTTATTGCTTGTTTGGTTTAATTAATTAATAGAATATGAAGCAATTGGTATAAAGAATGCTTTTTCCAAACTTTCTGTAAAAGAAAGTCTGCTATCAAGACATTGCTTTTGTTCTATTACTTTATTTATGACTGAACGTTTCTAAAACTGAAGACACTCGTCCGTGCTCTGCACTGCTGTCGAGATCTGGCAACGTCGTTCTCTGTTCATTGGCTGACTGTGTTTTGTGACATCAGATGCGCAGAACGAACCTAAACTCGGCCGCCAAGATATATGACGCGCACTTTAGTATTATCAAATTAATCAACTTTCAATCGTATTTCATCACAACGCCCGATATTCTGGATGATTTTAGTAAATCGGGACATGCTCTAGTTAACGATCACTAAGAGGATGAACAGAAAAGGTCATATTGAAGTATGGCTGGAGATGAGTTCCGAGGGAGGTACACACACTTGAAGGAGAAAATAGAAGCGCAACGGTAGGTTTCAATGAGAACACAGAAGAACGCACCAGGCAAGTGGGGATGTTTTGCCTGTACTGGTGTGTTCGTAGTAAGGAGGCATCCGCAGCCGTTCAGCCTCCAGGTGTGGGAGAGGGGTATTGGCGACCGCATCGTAGGACCAGCCACCCTTCCACAACGCCTGACAGACGAGACATGTCTGGACTTCCTGCAGGTGATCCTGACTCCCTGCTGGAAGACGTGCCTTTGGTTGTACGAAGGGTTATTTCGGTACTACATGTTGGTATTCCAGCTCATTTCAGCATTTCAGTACCGAGGCATCTAGGCAACATCTATCCTGGCCACACACTGAGGCTCAACTGGTGCTGACGGTTCGCTGCCACCATACTAGGGCAGCATACTACTTGATAAAACATCGATATTTTTCCCCAGAAACATAAATATACATCGAAGTCCTTCTTACCCCCGGTATATCGATATCAAAATGGCATTATCAAGTCCAATATTTTTATTTTATATATTTTTTCACGATTTTAGATACATATTTGAAGTTGTTCTTTTGAATTTGCAATAGAACATAATTTTACTTTCACTCCGTGAAGAAGTATTACTACTTTTTGAGCTTTCATCACATCCAATCGTTCTCTTTGAGTGTGTCAATCAAGAATATGAGGCACACAATGAGGGGAGGCGGAGGGGTAGGGGCTGGTGTGGCGGTATGTATGGAATAACAAGACTCCGATGCGAAAAAATAGCACGGCAGTTGCGTTAAAAATCATTTCTTAACGCAAATAGCGGTTACTTCTTCACATCGGCATTCTTCAAAAACAATTACTGAAAATGATGAACAGTAATCTAAATGACAGGACTGATCTTTGCGGTGGGTGGAGACGTGTGAGGGGAAATGCTGACGTAATCGGCGCTCGGCGCTACAAACAGAAACTGCAATATTTACCTTCACCACGAATTTTTGACACTACAACTGCTAGATCTCTCACGTTGGCAGAAGTGAAAAACAAGGAAGTCGACATGATGTGTTCGGGACAAATGCGATGTGTGACGAAATCGAGCAACAGACCCATCGGACACCATTTATTGTGCCACTTACATTCAGATGCCATTGCTAGCAAAGTCTTTATCGCCAAACGTCAACGTACGTAGGTTTCTCCGCGCGGTTTGAGGCACCATGTCACGGGTTGCGCGGCTGCTCCCGCCGGAGGTTCGAGTCCTCCTTCGGGCATGGGTCTGTGTGTTGTTCTTAGCATAAGTTAATTTAAGTAGTGTGTAAGTCTAGGGACAGATGACCTCAGCAGTTTGGTCCCTTAGGAACTCGCACACATTTGAACATTTGAACATAGTTTTCCTTTCAATTCTTGCTCTAAGAGGAGTAGGCAACCTGTTAGTTTGCTGCTGGTCAGAATATTTAATAATAAATCAATATTTGAATATACAGCTCTAAAAGCAGCAGTATGTTTATAATATGAAGCCGATATATTTATGGTGCGGTACGTCGATATTCTTACCGCCGGTATATTCACATATCGATACTTTTCGTCAATACATCAAGAGTCAATAATGTTACATTTTTAAAAATCGATTTACCCGATTCCCGATATTTTTAAAAATATCAACAGTCCTCCAACATACTACTGAAATAGCAGTACAGACAGGATATTCCCAATTGTCTAATGCGTTCTCATGTGCGCTTTTAGTCACTGAAACCTACACCACCGTAGAATTCTCTGCAACGCATCTCCAGGCATATATCTGTATGCTCGTCTTTGCTTCTTAGGTTCTCACGGATGGTTTCCTTTAGTTAGTTCCCATGAAGCAAAACCACGCTGCATGACTGTAAGAGATCGTTTCTTCGTTAAACAAAAAAGAAACATATAAAGCAGTTATCTGTGCAATGCTTTCTCAAAAGTGCTCCAGGCATCAAAAAATTCCGAGACTGAATTTTTACTGGCGTATAAGCGACAGCAGCGCAGTAACTACCGTGGCAGCTTAAACTAACAACTGCAAACAATACATGTGCATTCGCTTAGATAGTTCTGAGCAGGCAGTGCTACGCAGTGGACGTGCAGCCGTAGTGTGTCAACGCTGTCGTGCGGTACACTGCAATGAAGTAACATCTCTAAATCAAACGTTCAAGACACTCTCCAAAATGTTGTGAACAAGAGAAAATTGTGTCAAAGTTTGTCCCGCACACCTTGACTCGCAAACAACGCGTTGACGCCTGCAGAAAATTGATTGATACGGAAAATGCGGACAATTCTTTTCCGTAAACTATCATCGCCGGTGACGAGACTTGGGGTTATCAATACGAGCCTACCGCGAAACGTCCAAGTGCAGAATTTCACATGAATGGTGAACTCTTCGACGCATAACCGACATTGAAGCAACTATGACGTGCGAACTGAACAACATCTCAAAGACGAACTTTTCTGACAGCCTGACATTGTTGTATGAATGTTTTGTGTCGCGTTAGCATCAAAACCGCCATGTTAACTAACCTCTATTTTTTATTAATCCAATCGTGAAATTTTATAAAGTGATAGTGTCTTATTTAGTAATTTATCGTTTCTCATCGTCGTTCAGTAAAAAGCCACATTTCTCCGTCATTTATATCTCCCACATCAGCTCCTCTGTGCCCATAAATCGCTAGCAGACTTCCAAAGACAATAATCACTTGTAATCACACCTCCACCTTCGTAAGCCTTTTTCACTACCTGTTAGTCTTTGAAATGTTCAAATATTCATTTGCTATATCTTGAAAAATCTCAGATAAAACTCTCTCTCTCTCTCTCTCTCTCTCTCTCTCTCTCTCTCTCTCTCTTTCTCTCCCTCCCCCCCTTTCTCTCTTTTCCGATTCCTTCAACTGTCCGTCCCTCTGATTTTACACAGACATTAGTCAGCTCTCGTGGTTAGCATTGCCGACTCTCGATCACGGGAACCTATTCGGCCGCGTCGGGGATTTTCTTCGCTCGGAACTGAGTGTGCATGTTGTCATCATCATTTTATCACCATCGACCCACATGTCGCCGAAGTGGCGACAAATAGAAAGACTCGCACCAGGTGGCCGAACTCACTAGAAAGGGACTCCAGGGCAAGAACGCCATACGAACATTTCATTTAATTGTACACAGACATAAATTTCGCTGGGTACGCCATCCATGCAAGAGAAATATACATATATATGTACAACACTTACATACATTAAAAATTACATATTTCACATAGCATAATACACACTGCCGAAAAAAACTCATAAATGCCAAAAACGATTACCGTATTGCAATGAAATTTCGGGAATACATTTTTCTGTGTAACATATTTAACTGATTAACACTGCAAAATAACAGGTTAATGTAAGCGCGAGGTAATCCATTGCAAATGAGAAATAATGGTACGTTAATAACCGGTGAACAGCCAGAATGTTGAATGAAAGTATGCAAACGTGCGTGCATTTTGTTTTATGGGTGCCGGATGTCAGTTTGTGGAATGAGGTTTCATGCCTGTTGCACTGGGTTGGTCAATACAGGGACGGTGAATGCTGTTTCTGGTGAAGCTGGATTTGTCATCCAATGATATCCCACATGCGTCCAATTGGAGACATATCTGGTGATCGTGCAGACCAAGGCAATATGTCTGCACTCTGTAGAACATGTTGGATTACAACAACGGTATATGGGTGAGCATTATCCTGTTGGAAAACACCTCCTGTAATGATGTTCATGAGTGGTAGGTCAACAGGTCGAATCACCAGATTGACTCACAAATTCGCAGTCAGAGTGTTTGTGAGATAGCCACGGCAGTGCTGTTGTTGTCATACGAAATCGCACCCCAGACTATAAATCCAAGTGTAGGTCCAGTGTGTCTAGCACACAGACAGGTTGGTTGCAGTCCTCAACCAACCAACACACGGTCATCACTGGCACCGAGGCAGAACCAGCTTCCATCAGAAAACATAATACACTCCTGGAAATGGAAAAAAGAACACATTGACACCGGTGTGTCAGACCCACCATACTTGCTCAGAACACTGCGAGAGGGCTGTACAAGCAATGATCACACGCACGGCACAGCGGACACACCAGGAACCGCGGTGTTGGCCGTCGAATGGCGCTAGCTGCGCAGCATTTGTGCACCGCCGCCGTCAGTGTCAGCCAGTTTGCCGTGGCATACGGAGCTCCATCGCAGTCTTTAACACTGGTAGCATGCCGCGACAGCATGGACGTGAACCGTATGTGCAGTTGACGGACTTTGAGCGAGGGCGTATAGTGGGCATGCGGGAGGACGGGTGGACGTACCGCCGAATTGCTCAACACGTGGGGCGTGAGGTCTCCACAGTACATCGATGTTGTCGCCAGTGGTCGGCGGAAGGTGCACGTGCCCTTCGACCTGGGACCGGACCGCAGCGACGCACGGATGCACGCCAAGACCGTAGGATCCTACGCAGTGCCGTAGGGGACCGCACCGCCACTTCCCAGCAAATTAGGGACACTGTTGCTCCTGGGGTATCGGCGAGGACCATTCGCAACCGTCTCCATGAAGCTGGGCTACGGTCCCGCACACCGTTAGGCTGTCTTCCGCTCACGCCCCAACATCGTGCAGCCCGCCTCCAGTGGTGTCGCGACAGGCGTGAATGGAGGGACGAATGGAGACGTGTCGTCTTCAGCGATGAGAGTCGCTTCTGCCTTGGTGCCAATGATGGTCGTATGCGTGTTTGGCGCCGTGCAGGTGAGCGCCACAATCAGGACTGCATACGACCGAGGCACACAGGGCCAACATCCGGCATCATGGTGTGGGGAGCGATCTCCTACACTGGCCGTACACCACTGGTGATCGTCGAGGGGACACTGAATAGTGCACGGTACATCCAAACCGTTATCGAACCCATCGTTCTACCATTCCTAGACCGGCAAGGGAACTTGCTGTTCCAACAGGACAATGCACGTCCGCATGTATCCCGTGCCACCCAACGTGCTCTAGAAGGTGTAAGTCAACTACCCTGGCCAGCAAGATCTCCGGATCTGTCCCCCATTGAGCATGTTTGGGACTGGATGAAGCGTCGTCTCACGCGGTCTGCACGTCCAGCACGAACGCTGATCCAACTGAGGCGCCAGTTGGAAATGGCATGGCAAGCCGTTCCACAGGACTACATCCTGCATCTCTACGATCGTCTCCATGGGAGAATAGCAGCTTGCATTGCTGCGAAAGGTGGATATACACTGTACTAGTGCCGACATTGTAAATGCTCTGTTGCCTGTGTCTATGTGCCTGTGGTTCTGTCAGTGTGATCATGTGATATATCTGACCCCAGGAATGTGTTAATATAGTTTCCCCTTCCTGGGACAATGAATTCACGGTGTTCTTATTTCAATTTCCAGGAGTGTAGATCTACACCCTTGGCATCCAAAGAGCTCTCGTTTGACTCAACTGAAGTATGAAACTGTAGTGCCTTGGGGCCAGTGGAATCTACGGTACATGGCATTTGGCTCGGAGCTGTCCTTAAAATTATCGATTTGTAACAGTTCATTGTGTCACTATGGTGCCGACTACTGCTCAAATTGCTGTTGCACATGCAGTACGGCGCGACAGAACCATAAGCCGAGCACAATGGTCTTCGCTCTCAGAAGTGTCACATGGCCATCTGGAGCCCGGTCTTCTTGCGAACGTACATTCTCTTGACCACCGCTGTCAGCAGTCATGTACAATTGCTACATTCCTGACAAGTCTTTCTTCAGTATCTCAGAAGGATCATTCAGCTTTTCGTAGCCCTATTTGTAATATTTCTGGCTTAGTCAGCCATCATATTAGGCTCCAAGAAGCTGTTCCCAGAGCAGTGGAGAAGCAAGAAGTACGTAGATGACGAAATGTGGTGTGAGGTACCTGTGAGAGATGTTAGATTGGGTACCATTCTCGTGAGAAAGACCGCCTGCATAATGCTACTGTTCTGTGATTGGCTGCTGTGTTCGGAGCAAGGGCGCCAAAACATTAAAGTATAGTTATTATAGTTAGTTAAACTACTCAATGGAATGACTTCACTTTTTAATATAAATATCTCTCAACAGCTGACTATCAATCAGTCATTTTAGAATTATTAAAAACAATTTAAATCAAAAACAAAGTTGCACACGAAGCACTTCGGAAACGTTCGGGTCACGCCTTTTTTGGTATGGCGCGCGAAGTGTTTCGGGCTGTTCGTCACTCTGGATTAGGCAATCGAGAAGAACAGACATCTTGTCTGTCGTAGGATGTGTTTCCAATTTTTATTTAAGTTCCTGTTCGTCACTCTGGATTAGGCAGTCGAGATGTACAGTCACGTTGTCTGTAGCAGCATGTGTTTGCTAGTAGTCAGTATTAAAAGATTCGCTCTGGTAGTCATGAGGCACAGAGACGTGCCACAAATAGTGTAAAGATACATTTTCGTAAACATTGTGTTTGATCATGTACTTTGCTGTATCAGAAGGTATTGTATTAAGATCATGTAGTCTTCTCGTGTATACTGGAAAAAATCGCAACACCGAAAAGGAGTTGTTCGATGTAAACGAAAGTGCGCAGGCCTGTTCTACATCCGAAAGGTGATGTCTACTCAGATTTCGCGTCGGTCGTACAATAGCGGCGTCAGTAGCCCCACTGCGAGGATGCAAATGATGTTTGCTTTAAGTACACGATGTACCAGTCGCTAGCGTAGTTACACTTCAGCAAGAAATTCCGCCGTTCAGCGGAAGGCGAGAGGGGGGGAAGCAGTGTTGGGGAGAGAACTGCAGAGGGACCGAGGGCTGACTGCAGTAAACAGATCCAAATGAGTGTTGCACATTATAGAGTAGCGTGTTGAGCTGCATGAAACCAAACCGCCGGCTGAAGGCCACAAAAAGAATTGCTACAGTTCCCTAAAGCCGTTCAGCGATAGGTCGATAATGATCTGTGCAAAAAAGGGTCTCGGTTGTATAGGCTTCATCGTACAGATGCGTTAATCTCATTGCGCATTAACAAGGAAAGCTACGAGGTTGGTTTCTCTATCGGATTCCGTGAAGCTCGGTAATCAGAAGAATGACTAAGTGCTCGCACATCCTCCCAGCGGCGCGCCGCGTGGTGTGGGAACCCTGGAAAAAGGGGCCAGTCATTTCCTGTTTTGTATGGCGCCCAACGACCACTTGCACTTCTCGTGGCCGGAAATGGGTCTCACCTGCTACAGCGTACGGGGGACGTGCGGTGGACACAAAAGCGGCAACGCCTCTAAACGGCTATCCCATATTGGTTCAATCGCTTATATGGTGTGGCTTTAAAATTAAAGTACTGTTCCTATTGCGCGCCAGACCTGAGGCACAGTAGTCGCAACGGTATCTGCAGCTGTTAACGATCTTTCGTCAGTGGAGTAATAATTTTAAATCGCAGTTCCAGTTAAATCTAAACAGATTTGCACGTTTGGAAGAAGAAATATTGGCGTCAGTGTTCGTATTTTTCGTCGTTCCTGAGATGATTCTATATTCTTTGGATGTGCCTCCTTATTTAGTTGCATTAGACGAATCACACACCACGAGTATTATATGTGTTGTTGTTGTTGTTGTTGTTGTTGTGGTCTTCAGTCCTGAGACTGGTTTGAAGCAGCTCTCCATGCTACTCTATCCTGTGCAAGTTTCTTCGTCTCCCAGTACCTACTGCAACCTACATCCTTCTGATCTGCTTATTATATTCATCTTTTGGTCTCCCTCTACGATTTGTACCCTCACGCTGCCCTCCAATACTAAATTCGTGATCCCTTGATGCCTCAGAACATGTCCTACCAACCGATCCCTTCTTCTAGTCAAGTTGTGCCACAAATTCCTCTTCTCCCCAATTCTGTTCAATACCTCCTCATCAGTTATGTGATCTACCCACCAAATCTTCAGCATTCTTCTGTAGCACCACATTTCAAAAGCTTCTATTCTCTTCTTGTCCGAACTATTTATAGTCCATGTTTCACTTCCATACATGGCTACACTCCATACAAATACTCGCAGAAACGACTTCCTGACACTTAAATCTATACTCGATGTTAACAAATTTCTCTTCTTCAGAAACGCTTTCCTTGCCATTGCCAGTCTACATTTTATATCCTCTCTACTTCGACCATCATCAGTTATTTTGCTCCCCAAATAGCAAAACTCCTTTACTAGTTTAAGAGTCTCATTTCCTAATCTAATTCCCTCAGCATCACCCGAGTTAATACGACTACATTCCATTATCCTCGTTTTGCTTTTGTTGATGTTCATTTTATATCCTCCTTTCAAGACACTGTCAATTCCGTTCAATTGCTCTTCCAAGTCCTTTTCTGTCTCTGACAGAATTACAATGTCATCTGCGAACGTCAAAGCTTTTATTTCTTCTCCATGGATTTTAATACCTAGTCCGAATTTTTCTTTTGTTTCCTTTACTGCTTGCTCATTATACAAATTGAATAACATCGGGGATAGGCTACAACCCTGTCTCACTCCCTTCCCAACCACTGCTTCCCTTTCATGCCCCTCGACTCTTATAACTGCCATCTGGTTTCTCTACTACTTGTAAATAGTTTTTCGGTCCCTGTATTATACTCCTGCCACCTTCAGAATTTGAAAGAGAGTATTCCAATCGACATAATATCTGCAAATTAACTCGGCCCTTAAGCGCTCACATATGTAAACTGTTCAAGCAACGGTTTGTACTACTCTTACCTCTCGCATAGTCTGAGCTCACTGAACACTCTCTTTTCGTGCTTATTGGCACCAGGCAACTCCTGTTTCAGCAGACAGAGTTACGCCACATAATGAAAGTAAGAGGACATTAGTCTGGCTTGATTACAAAAAGTGGCAAATACGTTTCGCAACGGACGTCCTCTAATAGAGAAATATACTTAATTTTTAAAATACTGTATTATGTGATGGCTCGTGCATGATTATTGTGTTTATCGCAGTTTAGAAAGTGGTGGTGAAAGTCATGGAATACCTCCTAATATAGGTTCTGATCTCATTTTTCCCGGAGTAGTGCAGAAACTCGACCAATGCATGGACTCAACAGGTATTTGGAAGTCCCTTGCAGAAATATTTGCCTCTATAGCAGGAGTTTGTGCACGAAATGACTTCTACATTATATCCCATAAATATTGAAGTTCGCAGCTCGTGGTCTTGCGGTAGCGTTCTCGCTTCCCGCGCACGGGGTCCCGGGTTCAATTCCCGGTGGAGTCAAGGATTTTTCCTATCTCGTGATGACTAGGTGTTGCTGTGTCGTCTTCATCATCATCATTCATCCCCATTACGGTTGGAGGAAGGCAATGGCAAACCACCTCCACTAGGACCTTGCCTAGTACAGTGGTGCGGGTCTCTCGCATCGTCCCCTATACTCCTCGGAACATGGGCCGTCATCATCATTTAATTAATGTCGGACATCCTGGGTGGCCAATTAATTAGTTCGAATTGTCCATAACGTTCTTCGGTTATCTGTGACCAATTGTGGCCCAGTGACATGACATCGTTGTTTCGGAACATGAAGTCCATGAATGGCTGCAGAATTGTGTGCAAGTAGCCGAGCATAACCATTTTCAATTAGTGAGGACCCACTCCATTCCATGAAACTTTCCATAGCATTATTGAGCCACCACCAGCTTGAACAGTGCCTTATTGAGAATTTGGGTCCATGGCTTTGTGGGCGCCGCGCTCGAACCCTGCCATCGGCTCTTACAAACTGAAACTGGGACTCCTATGACAATGCCACGGTGCTCCAGTCTGGTGTGCAACCGACATGGTCACGAGCCCAGACGAGCCGGAGAGGCGCTGCAGGCGATATCGCGCTGTTAGCGAAGGCACTCGCGTTGGTCGTCTGCTGCCATAGCCCATTAAAGCCAAATTTTGCCACTCTGTCCTAATGGATACGTTCGTCGTACTTCTCACATTGATTTCTGCTGTTACTTCATGCAGTGTTGCTTGTCTGCTAGCGCTGAAAACGCTACGCAAACGCCGCTATTCTCGGTCGTTAAGTGAAGGCTGTCGGTCAGTGCGTTGTCCGTGGTGAGAGGTAATGCCTGAAATTTGCTATTCTCGGCACACTCTTGACACTGTGGATCTCGGAATACTGGATTCCCCAACGATTTCCGAGATAGAATGTCAAATGCAGCTATCTGAACCAAACATTCCGCGTTCAATGTCTGTCAATTCCCGTCGGGCGGCCATAATCATGTCGAAATATTTTCATATGAACCAAGTGAATACACATGACATGTCCGCCAATGCATTGCTCTTTTACACCTTGTGTACGCCATACTGCCACCATCGGTATAAGTACACATCGCTATCCCGTGAATATCGTCACCTCACTGTGCTAGTGTGCACTATCTGATTGAAGGCCGCAGTTCGCGGTCTAGTGGTTGGTGGCACTGCCTCTAGGCGATTACCTTTACATGAACGGCGACTGTGTGAAACAATTCTAATGTTTTTATTCTCGGATGTATATCTGCAGTTTGGATCCTCTGGAACTGTGTTTAAGATGTTCATGCATCGGAGACACCACTGCTTCCTAGGAAGCTTTGGTTTCCGGAACTATGCTTATTAGGATTATTTGTTTGTTTGATTGTACACTACTCGACCCTTTCGTTTGTACCTGTAATACTTAAACACTATGTATAGATAAGTATCGTTAGGACATCGTCACATGTGCACTGAGACATTATATTCTCTTAGACTTCTGGACAACTCAGTACAGAATTTTTCTTTGGCAAAATTCAATTCAGAAACATATATTTTTAAGGCTGTACGATCCGAAAATATTATGCTAGCAATTTAATGGAAAAAATTAGTACAGCAAGCATGCAGGCTCACCTGTGTTGCGAAATGTCGAAACTGAAATAGAAATGTCGAAACACTATATTCATTCGAAACCCATTTTTATCTTCTCCCCCCCCCCCCCTCTCTCTCTCTCTATCTATCTGTCTATCTCTGCATACCGCAGTGCTTCGCGAGGTATGGCCCTATCTGGTATAATACGTGCTTGCCTTCCTCCGACCTTTGAATTAACAGCGACTCCGTTATAGGGGCACCTAGGGCACCTAGTGTTTAACGTGAGCTCCGAACGACAATTTTACTCAAGCGTAAATTGAAAGGACGAATTATTTTTATTTTATTTTAATTACAAGCTTTTTGCCGCACTCTTTATTTATTTGCTCGTAGTGACAAGTAGCAACAAGATACAGCATTTTGCCATTACCAGATATGCCTGTGAAGATAGTACAATATTGTTCCTTACGTCTATGTTAGTAAATGTCTACATATGGCGCCTGATGATTACGTCTTAGTTGGTATGACGTGGTCCGTATGGCATCTTGGAGCGTACATATCGGTTCTCTTTTAGTTATGAAATAATAAAGTAATTTGGGTGTTTACTTTTTATTTGCGTGATTTTGTAAAGTTATCTTTGACAGCTTTTTTGACTGCTTCGGCTCCAGCGATGCTATACGTTTCCAACGGAATTTCTTTTGCGCGAAGTCATTGACAACGTTCAATTTTTCAGAGATAGTATTTTTGTGGTTTTTACGTAAATGAGAAGTGTTCGTTTTGTATTTATTCCGATGATTGACCCTTTCTTATAGTTTAAATAAAATTTACGAGGCAAGCTTTTCTATTTAAAATGTATTTGTTCGTTGAGTATGTCTTCGGTGTATTTTTCTGTATCAATATACATCACCTTTTCTTCCAAACTGTACATTGTGTGTCCTTTAGGTACTTTGTGTAGAATTTTTAGGGCATTTTCAATACGTTCTGCTTTATATTCCTGGCGTTTTAAATGCAAGTGAAATGTAGATTTGTTACTTTCGCATTATCGTGTGTGCTCTTTAAATTTTATTCCGAAACTCCTGTCTCTTTGCCCGATACAAAATTTACAGCAATCGTCACAAGAAAGTTTGTAGACGCCTGGATTTGAAAAAGGCGGCATATTATTTTTTGTTGATCGTATTTTAGCCTTAGAGTTCATATTCGTACGAAATACTAATTTTATTTTTGTTTTTTTAAAAAAGTTGTTGGTATTTTCCGATATTTGGCCTATGTATGGCGGTGTAACATAGGCAAGTTTATTTGTGACTTTTTCTTCTCTTTTTAATGTTGTTTATTATTATTACAAAATCACGCGAATAAAAAGCAGAGATATAAATAACGTTATCATATCATAACAAAAAGACAACCGGAATTTATCCTCTAAAATGCCTTAAGGACCACGTCATACCAACTAATACGTAAGCATAAGGGATCATACGTAGAAAAGACCAACATACACGTAAGGAACAATGTTATACCTACTATACCACCTTCACAGGTGTCATAATGGCAAAATGCCAAAAGGAACTCTTCGTGTAACTTGTGTCACTGCGAATATATGCGATTAATGGAGCAGCAAAAAACTTGTACTTAAAATATATCGTTCTTCGACCTCATGCCCACTGGAATGGAAATTGTAAACTGAAAATTATAGAGATGTTCAACTTGGCCACAATTTAGTTTTCACATCGTGCAGTCGTCCTAGTTGCTAAAAGTTTCGCCGTGTACTCTTGCCTCATAGAACTAACTATTCGTTTTGTTTATGAAAACCTAAACAAAACTTTCTGATTGTGGCATTGAACGATGATGTCAGAGCTGGCTCGAACCGAAATCCTTCATAAGCCGTTTGCTACACCATTCCAACAGCAATTTCGAAGTATTAACCTCGCCATCTCAACGGGTTCATGCCCGCAACAGGCCTCTTTGTGCCCGCGCGAAATTCTGGAACGGAGGGGAGTGAGCTAGGCGCTGGCAGAGAGCAAGGCCTGGTGGGGAGCAGCGGGAGGGGGGAGGGGGTGAGGAACGAAGAGAACCTAGTATAACGGCTATCACGCAGACCCAATTTGCAGCATAAATTCGAGTTTGGCCGGCTGCGGCCGTTATTTACGAGCAATCAAAGATTCGGAACTGTAAATGCAGTCATAATACGCGGCTGTCGCTCGTGTTATGATATAGGGCGCGCTTTCTGCTCCATCCCCCATAAACGTTTTGTGTGCGGTAGGGGAGAGTGGCACGGGAGGGGGGTGGGGGGCTGGGAACGAAAGGATTCACGAATGTGGTGATGGAGGTCATAAGAATCAGATGAGAGGGGAACGGGGCAGAGCATGTTTGTAGCCGCGGAGAACGACCTGCCGGAACGATTATTAATTTATACCGTCAGGGCTAATGAATAAAATATCAGAGCAAACAGGAATTAAGTTATTGTAAATCACGAGCTACAGCCGCCGGTAAACCGGTTCGGACTTTAAAGGGACGCGAATGTGTTTAAGTGTCGCAGGCCGCGTGGGCCGGCGTAACGCGTTCCGTCTGCTGCCGGCTACCGTTGGCCGCTGGCGGCTCCCTTGAACTGCTATCCCGCCCGTTTGTCGTAACTTTTCCCTCAACGCCTCCATCTGCCGCGTGCCACTTTTGTCTCCCAAAATGGGCAGAGCACAGTTCCTCTCGCCGTTTTTACAGTCGATTCTCATTGCTCGTCGACGGGGCGAAACAGAACGTAGCGGAAGCCAAGATCACGGTCAGGTGTTACGTTCACACTAGACATAACGTCAACACAACGTCACTTCTCTCAGCCCAACACCGAACGGTGAAAATGAAGATGTGTAATACAATCCGTGGTACAAACAAATAGAAATGCAGTGACACAGTCAAGGAACAAGCAATGATGTTTGTGAATGAGTGCATGCTTAAGAAAGGGAGAGACTGAGTATCTACTATATCTATACGAGGGACGTTCAGTAAGTAATGGAACAATTTTTTTCTCGGCAAGTTTCGGTTGAAAAAATGCAAAATTTGCTATGGGACAGTGTGAAATGCTCTTCAGCCCATATACTTTCATGAAGTTCTTATACATGGCAGCGCTATTCGCAGCCTTCTAAAAGGGGTCTGTAATGGAGGTTCGTGCCAGCCAGGGAGCTGTCATTGAGAACATCGCTGATATTCGTAGGTACTTGCAGAATGCCTATGGAGACCTGACTATTAACAAAAGCTCGGTGAGTCGTTGGGCGAGGCATTGTCATCATCGCAGTAAGGACACAAAAACCTGCCTGATCCCCACGTGCCGAACGTCTGCTCACAGCTGTGACTCCTGTATGATGATGTTGATGTTTGGTTTGTGGGGGCGCTCAACTGCTCGGTTACCAGCACCCGTACAAATTCCCAACCTTTGCTCAGTCCAATCTCGGCTCTTTCATGAATGACGATGAAATGATGAGGACGACACAAATAGCTAGTCATCTCAAGGCAGGTGAAAATCTCTGACCCCGCCGGGAATCGAACCCGGGACCCCGTGTTCGGGGTGACTCCTGGACGGATCGCAATCAAAAACCTATTGAGGTACTCAAAGTTGTGTGCACGAAGGGTTCCTCGCCGCCCTACAGTCTAGATCTCGCAGCTTTCGACTTTCATGTGGAAGAAGTACGTGGATAACGGGGAGGTTATTGATGCAGCAAGACGTTGGCTTTGAGGTCGACCATCAGACACATAGGCCCTCCCACTAAGGCGGCGTAAGGCTGTCGCATTGAACGGAGACTATGTTGAAAAATAGGGTTTTGCGTCCAGAAGAGTGGGGCTTAATAATATTGGATAGTATTGGAAACCTGAATTTCAGAAATAAATGTGATACATTACTTACTGAACACTTCTCATATACATAAGTTAAAGTCCCGTGCAGCTTTTTTCTGTCTACACGTGAAGGCTAATCTCAGGAAGTACTGTAGGGATTTTGATCGGTGTTCATTTATATATGTACTATGCCAGATGAGGCGTCCGACCATAGACATTTGGCACTATCCGTGTGAATCCACGACAGGTCGCTAGTGGTTAGGTATAAATCGATAAAGCACTCATGTAGGGTGTAGGCCTTACAACCAGAGGAACTGATTACATACTGTTCTTAGAAAAGGTGAAGTTTCCAGTGCATCGTCACTTTTCTTTTAATTTCCTCATCCGGCTTCTTCTTCCAGTCCTCAAGGCCCGATTTTTCTTCGTGTTTATCCTTTAATACCAGTTCTATTTTCAGCGTGTTTGCTAACTATCCTTCACCTCCTATCCTAATTTGGTTTTAAAGCTCACATGATTCTATGAAGGGCCGGCCGCGGTGGCCGAGCTGTTCTAGACGCTTCAGTTCGGAACCTTGCATCTGCTACGGTCGCAGGTTCGAATCCTGTCTCGGGTATGGATGTGTGTGATGTCCTTAGGCTAGTTAGATTTAAGTAGTTCTACGTTCTAGGGGACTGATGACCTCAGATATTAAGTCCCATAGTGCTCAGAGCCATTTGAACCATTCTATGAAGCTCCGAACACCAGATGTTTGCTTTGTAATCATAATACGTAATCTGCTTTGTTGTTATAGCCGATTCCGTCTCGTTAATGTGACCACTGTCTAAAAACCACTCTCAGATGGCAGGTGGCAGCATTAGCAGTGGAGGGTATATAAAGCGCGTCGGTGGGACACGAAAGAGACTGCAGTTGTTGTCGTAACGCGGAAACGGAGCGATTATCTGACGTCCAGAAGGGCACGATTATTGGCTTTCTGCCCAAGGGTGGAAGCATTTTCGAAACGGCTAAATTTGTGAACCATTCGCGTGCCGCCCTGCTTAAAGTATACCGTGCATGACAAAATGGAGCTACCCGAAACCAGTGCCGAGGTAAGTCAGGTGCACCAAGGGCTACAGATGACAGGGTTGAACGACAGCCGTAGATTTAAGTGTGGGCGAATAGACGTGCAACTGTTGAGTAACTGACCACCCAGATGAACCAAGTGGCCACTAACAGCGTCTCTTCAACGACTGTCTGGCGAACTTTGCTGCTTCAGCAGCAAGCACATCTTTCATTCACCAATGCTGACTACTCTTCATCGGCGGCGAAGATTGGAATTTACACGCCAGTACTGTAAATGGACGTCCACTGAGTGGTGAGAGTTGTACTTTTCAGATGAATCACGTTTTATGCTCCATTGGACACCTTGCAACAATCCTCAGAAGGTTCCAGGCCGAGCAGCGAGTGTTATGGTCTGGGAAATGTTTTTGTGGCATTCTCTGCGTGATCTCGTCATTCTGGAGGGCAGAATGGATCAACCCAAGCAGCATCTATCATTGGAGGCCATCTCCACTAATACATGTTGTTTGTTTTCCTTGGCATGATGGCATCTACCAGCAGGACAATGAAACGTGTCACACACCTCGTGTATGTGCGAGTGTTGATGAGCACCAGTATGCATTTACAGTACTTCTGGTACCGCACGCCACAGATCTTGAATCCGCTCCAGACTGCATGGACGTCGAAGACCCCTCCTACCTTTTACAAATGCCTTCAAATCCTAGAACGCAATGCGCTCCGCCTCGCCTATCACATCCGTCTCCCCTCCCCCACACGGATCCTGTATGACCTTATTCCATTCCCTCACCACCTCCTTTTCCTCGAACGAATACAGATCCTCTACACCTCCCATAAACTTGACCCCCCTCACCCTCTTGTCTCTCCCATCCTCTCCCACCCCCGTCCGCTGCCGCACCTGTATTCCCACGTCCTACCTGCTCTCCATCTCTCCACTCTCCATGCCCTCGCCCAAAATGGCTTCCACCAACTCCCCCTCCCTGATGATGCACTCATCCCCTCCATCTATCCCTCATATCAACTTTGATCCTCCCCGTCCACACGCTGTATTTTTTTCCTTAGAGCATCCTCTCTCTCTTCTCTCCCTCCTCCCCTCCTCCCTTCCTCCCTCCCTCCTCCCCCCGGGCTTCCCCTTCCCCCCCATACCTTCTTTCCTCCCCCGCCCATATCCTTTGCCACTGGCATCTACACCCTCCCCTCTCCCTCTTCCCCCACCTTTTGCTGTTTTGGCAGGTCCCCGGACTCGTACACATCAAGTGAACATTCGCGCGCCGGAGATCATCGCCATCGGTTCTTTGTGTGTGCCGTCTTGTTAGTGCTTTAGTGTTTTCACCACCAACGCTCCATCGTTAAATTGCGTCGTTTCAGTCCTCAGTGTCTGTCTACTAGTGCTGAACGTTATATTTTATTTTACTACACTTGTGAACAGCTCCATGTTTTTTACTCAAGTATCTATTGTTTTTTATCCACCATTATGTTTTGTTTTTCTGTGTCTCCGTTGTGTCTATTTGTACAATCTGTGGCCGAAGAGCAACGTAATATTGCCTTTTGTATAAGGTTTTCTAATAACAATAAAGAAAAAAAAAAGCTCAGCCAGTCAGTCTAATCTTTGTGTGCTTCTATTGACGTCTCGCCTCAAACAGCGTATTTACGTTACTTTGTTCCCTGTACGAGTGGACGTGGCTGATTCATTAGGTTTTCTTGTACCTCCGTTGTTTCTTGCTTGTTGTGATTCGTAAGGTCTCGCTCGGTTGTCCTTCATTGTTAGTGTCCATCCTCTCCCGTCTGTGTTGTTGTTAGCGGGTCGTTCCGGTCGCGGTTACAACAGTACTCTCCTGGCCAAGAAACTCTAAGGATTTAAAGACATTCAAGAATCTGTGGGACCACCTCGATCGGGCCGTTCGTGCCATGGGCGTTCAACCGGGGAAACTCGCGCAGCTGGCCACAGCCCTGGAGTCGGCATTGCTCCAAATCCTTGTCGGTCCCTTCCACGACCTCACTGATTCTCTTTCTGCGTGTCTCGCAGAGGTCTGTGTCGCAATAGATGGTGGTATTCGGGCTTTAGGCAGGTGGTCACATTAATGTGACTAGACAGTGTGTTACTCATTTGCTGTCAGTTTTTTCAACGCTCAAAAGCGTTTGCAGTAAATGTGAGGACTGCAGTGACATTAGGAAGTAGACTGAACTCCTTTAGGAAATGATTGCATGTCTGACAGTCATTAATTTACATCAAATTCGACACATATCTTGTGAAACCTAAGACACGTATTATCAGAAAATCTACCGCACTCAGTCAGAGGTAGCATATTTCCAATAACGCAGATTGTATGTCTATTTATGTCGAAAACGAATCTATAAATAAATGCTTGTAGAATTCAGCCTGAAGTAGTGCTAAGTTAGTGTTATTTGCTGGAACTAAGCTGTGGGAAGTAGCAAGGAGTGAAATCATGGTTTTTTTTGGCGTAAATTGTAGACATGTAATACACACGAAGTCACGATGCAGTTAGGGGCTGGGCAAGCGGTAAATGCAGTGATGGATGCTTATAAAACTTTGCGCACTTACTGGACACTGTGATCAGCTATAAACGCTAAACGCTGAAATTTTGAGACAATGCTTGCTGCACTACGGTGATCGAAATATGTAACAAAAGTATCTGTCTCAAACTAACATAAATTTGTTCAGAGAATCGCTTCCCGTACTAACAAACTCCGGTCCTACATTATTACGGTAAGTTCCAACTCATACTTAACCCATGCACTGACATTTCTAAGAACAGATGTTATTCCATGTAAGTAGGCCCAACGAGGAACTGCTAGCTGCAACGCACGCAAGAGTAATTAGAGGCGAGAAGACTTCTTGTAATGTTGCCAAGTTGCTGTGCTGAAAGACGTTTCGTGCAAGACAACTTCACTAAAGGTTCTGTAAGCTAACAGGCGATATTACCACAAGTGAGAGCAATTTAACAGCAGTCAGTAAAATCTGAACCAGTACCATACTTTGAAAATAAGTATGAACTGCAGCAAGCAGCCTTTCAGTGCAAGTGTGCCACCTGTCGAGTAATAGGTGGCATTAATACTTCCATTTGATCCGGTGCAGGCAAGCGCGATTTGTTTTCACTGTAGTTAACGGTCTGCGGCTCGTGGTCTAGTAGTGAAAGATGGACTTGATATTAGTTCATGATAACAAACTACGTCAGACTGCTTTGACTTTCTCCATATTGTCGGGAAAAAGACTTCGTTTTCTTTTCGAATATGTGTCGCCAAACATTTCTTCGTTTGGTTTCCTAACACCGAAGAGGAACGTGGTACGAAAACTGGAAGTAGGACGGTAGTAAGGTTCAAACCCTAGCCAAAGAATGGGCAGTATCGTGCGCTTATGCTGTGAGGACAACTGACAAATTAAGAATTTGGGTTGGAAAGGAAGCGTGTCTGGATACCTGAAGCGATTAAGGCGACCGCTCGCCTAAAGCGGGAAATCCGTGTTCGATTCCCGGTGTGGTACAAATTTTCAATTGTCGCCAGTGAATATAATTCAGAGCTCAAATGCGGCTGAGGTTTGTATTTATTTTAAATCACACCTTATTGCCCAGTGTGGTCCTATCCTCCGAAGATTTGAAAATTCCGCCACCTGCCGTGTACGGCTGTATTCACGACCTGAGGCGTGCAGCGGACAGTGACTGGATCTCCTCTCTTGTGACAGCGAGCAGTGATGAACTAGCTAACAGTTTGGGCTCCTGTAGAGGTTGTGTGATAGTGTTTTCCATGTTGTATCAAAATCAAATTTGTGTGAATTCATAAGGGATGAAACTGCTGAGGTCATCAGTCCCTAGACTTACACACTACTTAAACTAACTTACGCTAAGAAGAACACACACACCCCTGCCCGAGGGAGGACTCGAACTTCCGGCGGGAGGGACCACGCATTCCTTGTTGTATTGGCGAGGCATACAGTCACATGTGTTTTCAGTTGTCCTTCTTTCAGGTAGAGAGGGACTGCAGATAGTTTCGCTGCTATCTGCAAACAATTGTAAGTGAGCAAAACTTGTCGACTACAGCTAATATGATTGCACATAGAATATCTAAAAGGCAGCTGCTTAACTTTCAGTATATAAGTTCAAGTGGACGCTCTGAATACACATCACAAGAAGCTTTTCCTTCGTTATAGATAATGGTAGGCATATATAAGTTTAATTAAGAGAAACTTTAAAATACAGATATATGTAACTAAATAAGAATCATATTTTCAAAAAGGAAGGAAAGAAAGAAAGACTGTTACGGCCTCCCCATACGTACGTGTAGACTCGAGGATTGCCGAGGCTTACAATATGGGCAATGTAGAATAGTGTAGCAACAACACATTTGGAAACGGGTATTGTTGAAATTAATCGGCAAACCTGGAGTTATTCCACGGCTGCCAGTAACATATCTACACTGAAGAGCCAAAGAAACTAGTACACACGCCTAATATCGCGTAGGGCCCCCGCGAGCATGCAGAAATGCCGCAACATGACGTGGCATGGACTCGACTAATGTCTGAAGTAGTGGTGGAGGGAACTGACACCATGAATCCTGCAGGGCTGTCCATAAATCCGGAAAAGTACGAGGGGTTGGAGATCTCTACTGAACAGCACGTTGCGAGGCATCTCCGAGACGCTCAATAATGTTCATGTCTGGAGAGTTTGGTGCCCAGCGGAAGTGTTTAAACTCGGAAGAGTATTCCCGGAGCCACTGTGGACATATGGGGTGTCGCATTGTCCTGCTGGAATTGTCTAAGTCTGTCGGAATGCACAATGGACGTGATCAAAGGCGATGCTTACGTACGTGTCACCTGTCAAAGTCGTATCTAGTCGTCCCATATCACTCCAACTGCACACGCCCCACACCATTTAAGAGCCTCCACCATCTTGAACAGTCCCCCTCTGACATGCAGTGTCCATGGGTTCATGAGGTTGTCTCCATACCCATACACGTCTATCCGCTTTATACGATTTGAAACAAGACTCGTCCGACGAGGTAACATGTTTCCAGTAATCAACAGTCGAATGACGGCGTTGAAGGGTCCAGACGAGACGTAAAGCTTTGTTCTGTGCAGTCATCAAGGGTACACGAGTGGGCCTTTGACTCCGAAAGCCCATATCGACGATGTTTCGTTGAACTGTTTGCATGCTGACACTTGTTGATGGCTCAGAATTGAAATCTGCAGCAATTTGCGGAAGTGTTACACTTCTGTCACACATTGAACGATTCTCTTCAGTAGCCGTTGGTTCCATTCTTGTAGGATCTTTTCCGGCCGCCGCCATGTGGAATGCTCGTACGGAAAAATCCCCACGTCATCGCTACCTCTGAGATGCTGTCTCCGTCGCTTGTGCGTTAACTATACACCGCGTTCAAACTCACTTAAATCTTGACAGCCTGTCATTGTAGCAATGCTAACCGATCTAACAACTGCGTCAGACACTTGTTGCCTTATATAGGCGTTGCCGACTGTAGCGCCTTATTGTGCCTGTTTACACATCTCTGTATTTGAATAAACGTGTCTATACCAGTTTCTTTGGCACTTCAGTGTAGTGATACAATGGAAGTTATTTACTTGGAACTTGAGCTAACAACGTTTATTTAAATATGTTTTTAATTGATTGTTATTTTCAATTTTCTGTTTTATTTTTACATTGATATTACAAATGATTGCTCTTAACATCATTTACTACTACATACAAATATAGATTATTGTATATCACCATGATTATTGATTACATATGTGTTCAGAGTGTCCGGTTAGGAGGTAAAAAATTTGTGGCAATAAATTGAAATGAAGAAAACTGAAAGTTACATATGCAGAGATTGTTGCGACAGGCTCGGTCGCGCTGTCATGGGTATCCGAGGTCAGCTGTAGTCCGTTTGGTTTTCTCCCATGTAACCGAAGTGTTTGGAGGAGTTTCTTCAGTTGCTCGATCGGCTAGCGTGTTACATTCTCCCACCAGCAGTAAGTTGTTTCTGCTATAGTTACTGGTATGTTGACGCGTGCACGGTTTCGCAATGATTTTAGAGTATGTGTTCCTAGTCAATCATGTATCACGCGTTCGGAAATGGGTCTTGGCTCTGTCGTGTTCCTGCAATGACGTGTGGTTATTGATTAGAGATACGTATTGTGGTTGTTTCGTGACCTGCTAGGGTAGCCGAGAGCGCTAACGCGCTGCTTCCTGGACCCGGTAGGCGTGCCGGCCCCGAATCGAATCCGCCCGGCGGCTTAACTACGAGGGCCGATGTGCAAGCCAGCCTGGATGTGGTTATTAGGCGGTTTTCCACATCCCACTAGGTGAATACCGGGCTGGTCCCCATGTTCCGCCTCAGTTACACGGCGCGCAGACATCTGAACACATTCGCACTATTCCATGGATTACACGCGACGCAGACAGTTGGGGTACACTAATTCCGTCCCGGGGGGTACGGGCTGGCGATAGGAAGGGCATCTGGCCACCCATTAACATGCCAAATCCGATTAACTATGGCTGACCCTGCGTAACTGCGGGACAAGGCTCAAGCGATAGAATTGTGGTTGTTTCGTATGCAAACTGCGGGCGGGATTAGTCGTTAATATTTTTTAACATTTTTATGCAGCGACAAAACCAAACGGACTACAGCTGACCTCGGATACCCATGACAGCGCGACCGAACCTGTTGCAACAAACTTTGCGTATGTAACTTTCAGTTTTATTTGTCGGTTTGATGTCATCTAGCGAAATCTGTCTTGGATCGCTTAACGAGTTTCGACAGTGAGGTGCGGTTCCTAAGGGGACATTTACGTTCTCTGTTCGTGAAAGCGTCTGGAGATTTAGTCACTGATAGCTTATTTTCCGATGCTTGGTGCTGTCAGCTGTATATTGAGATCTTATTTCTGCAATCTGACTGTAACTCTTCATTGGATTTCTATAACAATGACTCAACCATTCCATAGTGAGTTACGCATGTGCGACGAAACCTGCACAGAGTTAGATATATGCAGGGTGCTCCTGGAAGTGGAAGTGATTTTGAAGTGTTTCCTAAACTGTCAACAGGCTTGATATCGCACGTACAAGTGTTTGGCGAGACCTGTGTCCGCGAAAGAATCTTGCTCATTGTCTGTTATTCGGCGAAAAAGGGTGCATTTAGCTACGTTATCGCCTTGTGCTGGTCTGTATTTTCCTGAAGTATTTTCGTGGTGTTTGGTATTAATTGTGCATGAGACACGCGGCTGTGTATAGATCAGTTTGAACTGCATTTTGTTGTGGTATGCTGGCTGGTTGATAGAAACGACGTCGATGCCCGTTACGTGAGGTGAACCTTTGGGATACTGCAGTTCTTTTAATTGTATGGACGGGCGCATCTTTTAGGTTGTTCTCTTGCATTGAGTCTCAGGAAAAACGGACATGAGTTCGTTGTCGAGGTTGCCCGCTTTCCTTGGGGCATCCTGAGCTCCCACAACAAAGTCACACAGCGAGGATGGATCGAAGTCTTTTAGTACTAAATTAGCCTAGAGCGTTGACTATTACGAAGGGTACCGCCGTATACTTCTGTAATAATGTCCATTTTGTTCAGGATAGTGCCTGTTTAGTTATAAAGAGATTAAGTCTCCTCTATAAACTGAAACTCACATGAAGCTGAGGGTACTGCCCATTACCAAAAGAGGGTTAACACCTGTTGGTTGTGTTGAAGCGCGGGATTAGCCGAGCAGTCTGGGGCGCTGCAGTCATGGACTGTGAGGCTGGTCCCGGCGGAGGTTCGAGTGCTCCCTCGGGCATGGGTGTGTGTGTTTGTCCTTAGGATAATTTAGGTTAGGTAGTGTGTAAGCTTAGGCACTGATGACCTTAGCAGTTAAGTCCCATAAGATTTCACATACATTTGAACATTTTTTTGAACCTGTTGGTTGAGTATTATGATAAATGCCTACTGGCATAGTTGTAAATGACGTTAACAGTGAACCTTCTAGCTTATGTAACATCAGTATAGTTAGAGAACGGCCGCCACTGTCTACTAATGTGCAGTGAATTTAAGTACTGACCGGGTACGTGAAAGTGTCTGTTATGTAAGTAGCTCTTTTGTTATAAATGTCTGTTACATAGCTAACTACGTGGTTGTCAACGTGGTTTCTTAATCGTAATTCGTAATGCCTCCCTATTTCATACTTTACGAGACCAAAAATTTTTAACTCACAACTGAATGATTAGTCAGTGATGTCTAGACAGTTGTTCGAGGTTCTAAAAAGTTGCCAGTCAGCTGTGTCCGTTGAAATGAGGTCACCCTTGTAACACAGGTCTCTGTTTCAGAGCTTCAGTTTTCCACAGGACGGGTACCCTCCCGCAGCTGAGGGGCGCGCGCCTTTGTTGCTACCGATGGCTGGTCGAGATGGCGGGAATCTCACATCTGGCTCCTAGCTCACTCGAAGTACGGCGGGTGTTGCAAATTGGCATCGGATCGGAAGACTTATTAATGAAGTTTGGATTGGGAAAAATAAAAAAAAAGTTGAAAAATAAATTACAACACTCAGTCGTAAACTACCCAGTGCTCCTCTCCCCAGCCACCTTCCTGAGCCCAGTGATATTTATTCTTTGTCGCTTGCCTAAATAAGTTTTAGGACACTAAGATATTTTGAAATCTGTGTCAAGTCTGAGAGCAACAGATATTTATTTGCTCTTAATGACTGACATAATTCACTTAAAATTAACACAGAGTTGTTCTTTAAAAGCTCGAATGAAATTGCAAAGTGACTCACACTGTGGCGAGGTACTAAATTATATGGAAGGCTGTACGTGGAAAACACAACAAGATCTCCTCAACTGGACAGCACTCAAATTCAAAGCTAATAAGACAGTAGGAATGTAAGTATGTGTTGTTGTATGAAATTTAGCCTAAATTTACCTCCTGCTCTATAAAAGGACCATGTATTACCAAAACTATATGCTAACAAACTGTTGTCTTACTTAAACTGACTACAAGACATCTTGATTATTATTTCGCCTAGAAATTTTGTATTTTTGTGCTTCTTGTGCTTGCTTTGTGAATGCGATTCCGAAGTACTGCCATGCAGTTTTTACGCAACGTATTCTGCATGTGCTGTATTGTCAAGCCTCACTGTAAGTCATCAATCTTATTTCCATTAAATTTTATCAAATTATATTTTCTATTTTAAACTATTTCTTTTCAGAACAACACAGGTTAAAGTACAGTGCACGTACAACGTGTGTTTGCATTTTTGCTAGTGGCAACGTGACTCGGCGTCCGATTAGCTTGCGGTCGGCATTAAATGTTAAGAAAGGTGTTCTACATTTTTTTAAAAATCGATGCACACGTCATCTTCAGTCGGGCAACTGTTTGCTCTGAACTGATGTTGCTGACCTGTCACTGGGGTTGTAGAAGCAGTCACTGGACGCCCATGTAGTAGCGTGATACGTCGATCATCCGTGGTAGCTTACCTGAAACAATAGGAAATAAAATTTAGGTACATGCCAGAGTGTACAGGCAAGTAGTTATACATAAAAAAAATCACCGTTACCGAGGTTCACTAAATTGTGTGTTACTTTTTGAAGGACTTTCGTACCATAAGGAACCTTTTTGGACACACAATGTGGCAGAGTGATTTATTCTGGGAGAACGCACATACTATGACTGTTTTCCCTGCAGTATTCTTCCTCTCAGTGATGCCAGTTCTTTTAATATAAAATTTGTGGTGTTAGCAAGATTGGGAAAGATAGACTGTTGGGCTGAATTATTACGCAGAGATTACTAGAGGTCATCAAATATATTAATGGCTCTAAGCACTATGGGACTTAACATCTGAGGTCATCAGTCCCCTAGACTTACAACTACTTAAACCTAAGTAACCTAAGGACATCACACACATCACATCCATGCCCGGGGAAGGATTGAAACGTCCCCTTTGAAAAATTAGTGAATTACTGTGCTGGTAAATCTCTTACATTATTTGATTTTCAAACAGCTGAGCAAAACTGAACGTACTCAGACATTTCGCTCTTTACCTATTCTGATCAACACTAAACTGACACACAATATTTTTTAGCGCAACACAATCTGACTTTCAATAATCCCTACAAAAGAATGGCCCTGACTAACATTAACCTATACCTTTCACAAATCACTTACCCCACAAAAATTTTTGCTACTCGAACTACTGCAATACAGCGAGCGCCACTACTGCCAGCTAAATAAAAGATTCAATCTACTGAAGGCACTAACTACTGATAGGCACAGTCAGCAAAAGAAAGATTTTGATAGAGAACAAACAGTGTATTTACCTTAATAGTGTTCAAAAGTCATATTATATACATCAGTTCATGACATCCAGTCTTACAAATGTACTGTCTCTGATGGACACACGTCCAGATCATCCGCTCTCAAAAATCCGTCATCTCACTTCCTCACATCCACCACTGCTGGCGGCTCACCTCCAACTGCGCAACGCTACGCGCTGTTAATGTCCAGCTGCCCAACACTACAATAGCCAACAACAATGCAAACCAGCCACAGACTGCACACAGCACAGCCAGTGATTTTCATACAGAGCGCTACGTGGCGTTACCAATAAAAAAAACCTATACAGCCTACTTACATAGCCCCCATGCTCCCCAAAAAAAATTTTACAAATTGTTTTGGGCAGTGGCCAATAATGATTTGATAAAATTTTTCATAATTACAACAACAAAGATATCAAATGCACACACTTATTGATACAATGTTGGTCAAAAGCTAAAATTTCTCACAGTCCATAAAGACAGTCCTGATCGTTCATCACAGTAAAATTGCAGTGTTTTTCTCAAAGTCTGAGCAGTAAAAGAAAATGCACATGGAAGTAGTGGATTTCCATGCAGTCTTCAAGAATAAGTGTTGTCCTTCCAACGGAAAGACATGCAGACATGCAGACAGGTAATGGGCCACAACAGCGCAAACCCACTGCAGAGCCACTCGAAGTTTTGAAGAATACTGGTAGGTAGGTCATCACAGAGCAGAGCCACTGTAGTCCTGGTAGAGATTATGGTATTGGTGGATCATCAAAGGTGTAGACCCACTGTAGTCCTTGTAGAGATAGCCAGCAGCCATCTGTTGCGACTGTGCAGGTGCAAAATCACCATCGAAGAGTCTTGTGGACACTATAGCAAGTCTATAAACCACCACTTGTGCACTCACAAAGTTTTTGGAGTTGACTTTAGAACCAGCAATGCTGTTATCCAGTCCCTTGCTGAATTATTAACACATGTGGAAACACTAACAGTCCTCCTTTTGTTTCACATATTGTGCATATAATATGACCAACAGAAATGTGTGCAGTGAGATGTATGCTTACAAGTTACCTAATTTGATGAACTGGTGTCCATTACAATTTTATAACATGAGAATACAATTACAAAGGTACAAAATACATCATTAAAGAACATAACAATACAGATAACATTTGTAGTAAAACAGGCTTTACAAAAGAATAGAAATAAACATGTACATCAGTTTTACAAGAATTATGACATAAGTACATACATAAAAGCTCAGAATAAATTTTGAAACATCAACTTCACACATGAGCATTAAAACAAATCAGAATAAATAATGTCTAAACATCTTTACAAAATAAAAAACATATTATCAGAAAAATTCTACAACGCAAATCTTATTAGCTAAACACACAAATTCACATAGCGTAATAACACAAAAGTACAGGCAGGGTTTGGTTTCAGTGTGACATTTGGTACTGCAGTCCAACCCAAAACTTCATTCTGTAGATCTTTCCTCTTATTTCAACAAGTGTTTCCAAAAAAAAAAAAAAAAAAAGAAAATCCTATCCAAGCATGCTTACTGTATTCTGTTCACACCCTCTTTCAAAAATAGTTTTTCTCCACTGTACACAACTTTTTTTTGGCCAAACCATTTTCTTATAGCTTCTCAATGCATTTCTTCCAATTCAACATAGTTAGTTTCTTATATAGTCTACCCCCTTTTAAGCTAACTTAAATCTACTGAGCTCAGATGCTAAACTAAGGGACGAGGCAATGCAGCAGCACAAAACAATTAATACAAACAGCAATGTAAAAATATGGAAATTGTCAAACCAAGCAGCAGCAAATCTAAATTAGCAGAGCAAATGCAACATTATAACTAATATGAGCCAATGTGCAGCAACAAGAAAAAATTATGTATGCAAGTCCTATGAAGGGAAATGTCTTTTTGTGCTCCTTCGTTTTTTTTAAGTAGATCATAAAGTTATTATTTACCGGATCTGTAGGCATAAAATATCTATATTAGTACATCTATAAAATTTTATTTTAACCAATGCTGCAGTGCAGCTAGAAACTAGATATTAAACGAAATGAGCAAATATATATATGAAGCAATATATGAAACGTCATTCACTAGGCAAATGGCGTCTCCAAAGGCAAAAAAATCTCTCAACTAAAAAGACAATAGATGTAAAAATGTTTCTCATCATTTCATTAGGCATTTTAGTAAATATCATAAATTAAGAGCTCCACAGTATAATCATATGTTTTCAAGTTTGAGCGTGTCGTATTTGCGATGCTTTCTACAAAGAAATATCAATAGCGAGGATAATGGCCTCCTTTTTTCTCCACCTGTGCCTCTGAAAGGCACACACTAACAACTTTTTTCCAGGCGACTGTCGCACAGCTGGGTGCCCACGACGCATTACGTGAAGGTCATTTAACTTTCTTACCGAAATATTTACGGCACCAGTTCGCACTACAGTGACAGTCTCATATAAAAATTTTCACAGGTCGAGAATTTGCGTTGCAAATGTGTTGAAACAAAATCCTATGAATATAAGAGTGTGCAAAAAATTTTTGCCTGCATTGTGATACATTCACGCATTTACACACATTTCATAACACTTAAAGTACGATTCTCAGCTTATTGATCATAAACATACCTCAACAGCATAACACACATCGTCATCGTAATAATAACATCATAACAGATAAATCACATCTCATAATTGTCACAGCTTCTTTCAATAATTTTAAGACCTTCAATAAAGTCATCTACCTCAAACGTACTTCAAAAATCATGGTCCCTTACCAAATACATCATTCAAAGCTCTCATAGTATCACAATGGTTCCGAAAAAATATGAACAGTTCACAAAGTACAGACAAAATACAATTTCATAAGTGTGAAGTTATCCAACTGTGTAATTACGTAAACATCTGTCACTGATGTAGTAAAATAAATGTTTGTCTCTCCCAGTTAAATGATCAGATATCTGTGTAATTTGTGTGTTAGAGAAATATGGTACTGATGTGTAAAGTTGTATAAGCAAATGCCATATTAGCTAGGGCTCCTTGTGCTTGCCAAACACATGGTACACAAAGTAAGCGTGTACCCCCCTGAGAATTAATGTAATTATACCCTCAGGTGTTACAGATTACAGCAATGGAATGAAATGTATCACGGAAAACTATCTTTGTACCTTCGTGATTCAAAAATCTTTAAAAGTAAATGTTTTATGTGCAAAATTAATCACTCTAATGCGTGTCCTGTAGCGCTAAATGTGCGTCTTGCTGTAAGATAATGCTGTGGAAGTGTCGTAGTTATCGTCCTCCGAAAGCTAAGTTCTGCAGAAGTCAATGTACTTACCTCATCGTAAACAAAAGTGAAATGCTTTGCATATAGATATCGTAGTTATTACGTACATTACCGTGATCGAGAAAGTACTATACTGTAATGTATTGTTGTGCTACGAAAAAGGCTGTCTCATTGTAGCTATACCACAAAAGTTACTACTAAAACATGTTTTACTTTCCAAAAGAATTCAGAAAAACTGTGCAGATATGAAGCAGATACAGCACAAAAACAACAATGAAAATTGTGTCACACATTAGTAGCGTTGTGGTATAATCGTGGAGCTGTCAAAGAAACGAAATACTAAGTCGTCTTTAATCTCACAGAAACTACTTCAAATAAGGAATGTCTTTTCAAGTAAACCAAAATGTTGCTTTGAAATCTCATTAGCAGTATATGTTCTAAGTATGTAAGCCTTATAGTCGTTACGTAATCGTGCAACTAACAAGCAAGAATGTACACACACAGTAACACTGTGTCCTCTGTTCACTATCACAATGCAGTGGTAATTACTGTCTAAATATGTTCCCTAGGTTCTAGACTGGATAGTTAACTTCAAAATATTGTTGCATGATAACAGTTTCTAAGTGTGACAACGTGTACTAGTAGTGTGAAGTGAAAAATTTTATAGCAAAGACTAAGTTAAAAAGACAGATTATGTCTCAAGAAACGGTTTTACATGTGAAATGTGGTGCAATCCTTTACCCTTTCTACTGCGCAAAGTTTCAACTTCAAAGTAATTATCATGTTGTATACGTCGGTAAGGAATGCTAAAATTTTTTTCAATGTTAGCGTCTGTTATTTTTCGCTGAGCCAGCCAGCACACGTGGCTGCCTGCAGTGCGAGTCATTGTCTGTCTCTTTGCTGGCGCACGTCGTTATTGGGATTAGGAGACCTAACTCCTACAAATTCACCTTGTCGAGAGGGCCCCGCCCTGTTTGAATCCCGCCAGTTCTGATGCAATTCAGGTCTGTCGTTATGATCATATCCTCTGTCATCATGTCTGTAGATTCCATAGTTTCTTTCTTGTCGGTCACGTGGTGGAGAATTTCTCCCTGAATCGTAACTGCGTACTGGACCGTTGCATCTGAAGTTATTCTGTCTCCCTTGATAATAATTATTTTGGTTCCCATATTGTCTATTTCTCTGATTGTCTCTGTGATAGTCATAACTGCAGAGAGGTGATCTTTTCCTGTAATTATTACTACTCTGCCAACGGTTGTCATATGGGTGGTGTCTGTTTTGGTCATGATTTACGTTGTAAGAATAGCCTTGTCATGTCCATTTATTATTTCTGTCATCTCGGAATTGTGACAGATGTGACCTACAATTGTCGTGCTCCTGTTTTTGCGTTCCGCGATTGCCAGTGTCAATTTCCAATTCTTGTAACAGTCCCTGAAAAGCTTCAATGTCATCTTTGCAACGTCCTGCCAAAATAATATGTCGTAAATGTTCAGGCAATTTAATTAAGCAAATGCAGATGAGTTCTGAGGAGCTGTAAGGGTTTGACAGGTACTGATTCTTGTGCAACAAGTCTTCAAAATATTTAACAAGACTGGAAAATTCAGATTGTTCGAAATGTTTCATCATTATGATGCTATGTTTTACTCGGTCTTGTGTAGCTTGAGACCAATATGCTGAGATAAAGGCATGATAAAATTCTCCTTCACTGTGACAATCGTGAATGACCGATCGCATTCTTTCAACTGGTTCATTCTCTAAGTAGCCACACATAAATTCTAATCTGTGCTATAATGACCAGTTGGGAGGAAAACAATGAGAGAATTGATGGAGCCACGTTTGTGGATGAATGTTGTTGCCAGAATTCTTAAATGTTTTGAATTTACGTGTAGTAATGAACAGCTTATAGTCAAAAGCGAGTAGCATATCGGTGTGTTTTTCTGAACCAAGTTTCAGAGTGTCCATTTGTGTTGAAATCGTGTCGGCGAGTAGCATGTCGGTCATTGTTACGTCGTGTCGGCGGTTCCATCTCAAAATTCGGTGCACCTTGCCAATTTCTTTCATAATTTCCGAAATGCCCTGTGTTATTATTTTGTGGCTTTTCCGTATTTCTAACTCCCTCTTCCCGTGTTGGAGCGCGATTGTCCTCTCAAATATGTAATTTTTGTATTACTTGTGCCAACTGCTCTTCTACTTCCCGGATTTCTCTTTTGTGTTGCGTATTAATTTGATTCTGATTTTGTTTGAATTTCTTAATTTGTTCGTACTCATCTGTGTCAGTGATGGCTACAGGCATTGTGTCATTCAGATCATCATCTACCTTTGCAGATAAGTTAGTGAACTGATCTGAAAGTTCGGTTACTTTCTCCGATAGTGTACTTATTTCCTCAGTGTGTTTTTCTGAACCAAGTTTCAGAGTGTCCATTTGTGTTGAAATCGTATCTACTGTGTCCTTTAAGTTTTCCTGAGTTTTTGCAAGTTGCATAACCGAATCGGTAGATGCAACTGAGTCAATTTTAGCTTGCAAGGTCTCATGATTTTCATGAACAATAGTTTGCAGTTATTTTATGGCTGCTTCGTGATTCTGTAATGCATTTTCATGCCGTGAAAAAATAGGTTGGAAATGCTCACAAATTTGTGTTTTCACGTCATTACAGACTTTTTGACATTTCGATTCGATTTTATGTAACTCAGTAGTTAAATCTTCACGTGTTTGTTCAAGCGTATGTTCCACTGAGTCTAACTTTTGAAGCTTTTGTTCCATTGCGTCTAACTGTTGCTGTGTTTGTCTCTGGTGTTGTTCCATTGTGACTAACTTTTGAAGATTTTGTTCCATTGTGTCTAACTTTTGAAGATTTTGTTCCATTGTGTCTAACTTTTGTAGCCTTTGTCCCATTTGTTGCATTAATTGTAATAACAATGCACTGGTGTATGAAACATGTTCCTCAGTGCTTTTCGCCAGTGAACTTGCACCGGCAACATTCACATTTTGACAAGCAGAAAATGTGTCTTGACTTATTTGAGAAAACGGTGAGGACCCAAAATGTGAATCTGCGGTATTTGCAAGATTGTGTCGTTGCCGACCAATCGATCAATAATACTTCCCTGTTCACTAATTGTTTCACTGTCTACACCATTGTTTGCCGCCCACTCCATTTCCCTATGCACAATTACCAAATTACTATGTTGAACATTAGTTAATTCATTACACAGTGGCGCTAACACACTGCTTTCGTCTTCACTGTCATTTCTCAGTATACTTTAGAGCCTGGTACTACGTTTTTACACGCCATAACTGTCACAATATTTCACAAGATAACACAGAAAAGCACAGTTTGAAGAGCAAAAATAAGAAAACACATTAACATAGCACTGAAAATAATATCTAGTTAATCGCAAGCGCAGCTGCGAAATACTTGGTGCAAATCTACATGCATGCCACAACTGTTTTACTGTACAACAATGAAAGACTGCAACTACAAAGGAGATTCTCACTACAATTACGTGCTAGCAATAAACAAAAGCTACACTAATTACACAAACTACAAGAAAAAGTCAGAAGATTCCAGTGGGGTATCCTCGGCTAAAGGTCGACATATGAAACGTCCCCTTTGAAAAATTAGTGAATTACTGTGCTGAGTAAAACTGAACGTACTCAGACATTTCGCTCTTTACCTATTCTGATCAACACTAAACTGACACACAATATTTGTTTGCGCAACGCAATCTGACTTTCAAAAATCCCTACAAAAGAATGGCCCTGACTAACTTTAACCCATACCTTTCACAAATCACTTACCCCACAGAAATCTTCGTTACTCGAACTACTGCAATTCAGCGAGCGCCACTACTGCCAGCTAATTAAAAGATTCAAACTACTGAAGGCACTAACCACTGATAGGCACAGTTAGCAAAAGTAGGATTTTGATAGAGAACAAAGAATGTATTTACCTTAATATCGTTCAAAAGTCATATTATATATATATATATATCAGTTCATGACATCCAGTCTTACAAATGTACTGTCTCTGATGGACACACGTCCAGATCATCCGCTCTCAAAAATCCGCCATCTCACTTCCCCAGATCCACCACTGCTGGCGGCTCACCCCCAACTGCGCAACGCTACGCGCTGTTAACATCCAGCTGCCCAACACTACAATAGCCAACAACAATGCAAACCAGCCACAGACTGCACACAGCACAGCCAGTGATTTTCATACAGAGCGCTACGTGGCGTTACCAATTAAAAAACCTACACAGCCTACTTACAGGATTCGAACCTGCGACCGTAGCTGCAGCGCGGTTCTGAACTGAAGCGCCTAGAGCCGCTCGGCCACAGCGGACGGCACTAGAGGTCATCAGATAATTCAGATGGTAGGAGCAAAAATAATAGAAAAGGCAGGTGTTTAGTTTTAATATGTCAGAAGTTCCATTTTAAGAAAAGTGTATGTGTTCACTAGTACTTGCTTTCTGAAACACATTTTATCGCTTTGCTGCAGTCAATTAATAATTAGATTAATGCAAAGAAATTCAAACTTTCCCGTTCTGGCCCTGCAGGGCCAATCGGGACCGACCGTCCTCCGTGTCATCTCTGCCAATGGTGTCATGCGGATGCAGTATGGGCCAGCACACCGCACTCCCGGCCGTTGTATGCTCTCTTGGCTTTGGGGCCGTTGATTTTCACTCACGTAGCTACTCAATCGGCACCACGACACTGAGTCCATCCACTCCTCCCACCAAGAAAAACTCCTCCCAGTTTCGGAAGGACTATTCGGTTTAACGTCCCGTCGACATCGAGGTCATTGGAGACAAAAAATGGTTCAAATGGCTCTGAGCACTATGGGACTTAACATCTGAGGTCATCAGTGCCATAGAACTTAGAACTACTTAAACCTAACTAACCTCAGGACATCACACACATCCATGCCCGAGGCAGGATTCGAACCTGCGACCGTAGCGGTCGCGCGGTTCCAGACTGAAGCGCCTAGAACCGCTCGGCCACATCGGCCGGCTAGAGACAAAACACAAACTGCGATGGTGCAATGATGTGTAAGGAAACTGGGAAGGTGCTCTTTCAAAGTAACCATCCCGGCATTTGCCAGAGGCAATTTAGGGAAATCACGGAAAATATAAATCTGGATGGCCAGACGCAGGCTTGAACCGTCGTCCTCCCGAATGCTAGTCCAGACCCAGCGTGGTAACCACCGCGGCAACTTGCCAGGTGCCAGTTCGGAAGTCTAATGAGGCTCCTCGGTATAGCAGATAGACACGCTGACCACAGAGCTACGGAAGCGAAGAGCTAAATTAGTGAGAGTCAATTACATACATCCTATTTCGGTTGGACAAGACGCAGTATAGATATTGAATGCAATCGACTGGTACAGATGGTTTTCAGTTTCAAGACACAAAGAAATGACTGACATTAGCTGCTAGTGGGTACTGATTTGAATCAATGGGAAAAGTTGATAATTTGTGCCAGACCGAGATTCGAACCCAGGTTTCATGCATACTAGACAGATGCGCTGACCACTGCGCCATCTGGACACAGTGGTCACCGCAATTGCACGAAAACCCTAGCAAGCGTCCCGTGAGACCAAATTCTCAACTTTTCCACAGACTATTGATGTAGCGCCCCTTGCCCGTTATCTTCACTACTCGCGGCGTTTCGTTGCTTCTCGTAAGAGTTCTAGCGTTGTGTGCATCTGCACCGAAGTGATCAGTTGGTCGTCCTCATTTTAATCATACAGGGCGAAATATAAAAAACAAAAACCGACGAACTGCAGGGACGGATTCCTGACCATAAACAGAGGATAAAAGTTGCTATGAATATGTGCTCGGAAACTCATCGTGGCCACTGTAGGTGACACTGACGAATGACAGTTCCTCTGACCATGTGCAGTGCGTTCCGTGTGTCTTGCAGGCTGTGTGACTGACGCAGCGTACTGTAAGTAGCGTAATGGCCCGGTATTTACGACGCGAACGAGCAAGAGATAGTGTTTGTGTACCGCCAAGCAGATAAAAATGTAAATGTGTGGCTACGGCCTCGCGTCGGGTAGACCGTTCGCCGGGTGCAAGTCTTTCGATATGACGCCACTTCGGCGACTTGGGCGTCGATGGGGATGTAATGATTATGATTATGACAACACGACACACAGTCCCTGAGCGGAGAAAATCTCCGCCCCAGCCGGGAATCGAACCCTGGCCCTTAGGATTGACATTCTGTCGCGCTCACCACTTGTTTATTTTATTCATTTATTTATTTATTTATTCATTTTGTTCAGTATAGTTCGTTGCGTTTGGTCTGTGCGGACGTCACATGGCGTCAGTTCAAGTTTATCGTTGATTCCTTCACTCATTTTTTTTATTACAGAGGATACTCGGCTCTCTGACCGAACACGCTGAGCCACCATGCCGGCATGAATGATGATGATGAAATGATGAGGAGAACACAAACAACCACTCAGCTGCCGGGCGCGACGCCAAGCAGATGGAAACGTTCGAGAGGCATCTATACCAAAACAAGTACCCTCACAGACACCACCATATCATACAACATTCCAAGTCCTTTTTGGGCGTTTGTGTGATCATGGATCCTTAGAAACCGGTCCTCCAAATCTGATTTACGACTACGCACAGTCGGCCGCCTGCCTGCACGTTCATTTGTCTGAAAGGTTGCATGATCACACAGACGCCCAAAAAAGGCTTGAAATGGATGTGGTTGACGAGGGTACTTCTTTTGGTATAGCCGTGCTGCCTCTTGACAGTTTCCATCTGCTAGGCCGTACACAGACACCACCTCGGCTTGTTCCCTACATGAACATCGGACCATTCTGCTGCTTACAGTACACTTCGCCAGTCACACCACCTTTACACTCAAGGAACACACGGCACGTGGTCGGAGGAACTGTCATTCGTCAGCGCCATTTTCCTTGGCAACGACGCATCTTCGGACACATGTTCATAGACACTTTTTTCCTCCAGGAAATCCGCCCCTGCAGTTTGTCCGCTTTATTAATGTTCTCCACATATATGTAATCTGTTCATTCGGAAAGTCCGAAAGAACAGACATGACGGTTTTCCATTTACTAGCTTCAATTCGTGTCATGGGAACATGTACGGAACTGGCGATTTCAGGTGTTCCCCATTTTGCGGAGAGTGTATAATATTTATGGCTAATGGCTCATAAAATTGTCACTTCACCTAACAGTATTTTTCTGTTGTAAGCATTATTATTTACGATCCTAATTTCCTTACTGTCCGGCATTCCAAGGGTAACATACAAATAAGGACAGCTACTGATTTTTTTCTTCCGCACTGACGTTGCTAGCGTAGCTACTCTCTTTGTAGAGAAAAGCATTGTTTTAACAACACGACCTTCACATGTGGAGCTTAAAAAAGACAACCCTTTCCTTTACATTCCAGAAAAGGAATAACCTTATTACATGCTCCCCTCCCCACCCACCCCCTGCCCCCCTCCCCACTCTCCCTCTCTCGATTCCAAGCGCAATAAGCGCGCGACGTTACTTAACGTTCTCAGTTCTAATGGGGCAATAAAGACTGCCTCACCATCTAGTAGGGATATGGAACACTGCTAATACGTGGTGTCTCTCTCTCATCTCATCAAGCTGCAATGTTAGTGATGGAATAAATCGTCGACTCTCAGGATTTGTCATGAGTTGCGAAAGGTTGTAAACGACCAGAAGATACGTACCATCGTAAAGCATACAATGAACCTCTAGTTCATGAACCTCTTACGATAATGAGAGTTGCTGAGTATTAACAAGCAACACATCGATAAAAAGTACCGTTGAGGGCCTATAACTCCTTAAAAGCAACAGTCTTATTGATGAAAATGAGTGTTGTTTCAGACGTGTTTCAGCGCTCGATAAGCGTTAGTGTTGTAGACAACGCACACAACTCTCTTTGCTTCTCTTACAGTAGTTATACAAATGGCCGAGGTGCCTAAATCACCTCATACGATACCACATTGATGCCACAGAAAGGTTAAGGCCAATTGCTTCCTTGAAAATTTGGAAATTTGTGGTAAGTTCCTTTGGGGCCAAACTGCTGAGGTCATCGGTCCCTAGGCTTACACACTACTTAATCAAACTTAAACTAACTTACGCTAAGGACAACACACGTATCCATGCCAGCGGGAGGACTCGAACCTCTGACGGAGGGAGCCGCGCGAACCGTGGCAAGGCGCATACCCCAGTACTTCTGTAAGGCTTCAAAGTGAAAGCACAAGGACAGTACTTCGAAAGGATATTACCAGAAAAGTCTTAATACGGTTTAGGAAATTCATAAAATTGCCATTTTTGTTCGTCCAATGGAAACGATTTGTGTACTAACGATGCTGAACAAGTGTTGATACATTTACTGAACAAAGTCACTTGCCTGTCAGATATGCTTACTTAAGAAGTCAGCCATTTATATTGTTGATGGTAGTATTCTATAGACTGCGAGAATTCACTCCACTCTAAAGTAGTCACTTACTTTTGCATATTTAAGAATGTTTCGGTATCGAGAAAGTCATCGAGTTACATATGCAAAGCATCACATAGATGCCAAATACCAGTGCCTGCTAATAAGTCCCCACTTCATACAGCACAAGTGAAGTACATATTTCCCATTCTTGTCGCTAACACGTAGATGATGTAGGTAGCGTTAGCAGCAATCTTCGTGACATGCAATCCCATGTGTTAATTGATAACTGGTTCAGGCTGTACGATAGAGTCGAATTATAAAAAGTTCCACGTAGGCTGCCGGTCACTACTAATTGCTCCATGCAGCAATTCCCTTCTTACAACGACCACAGGCTGAATTACATTGCTACGTTCGCTTGCGACGTACGTAATTGGAACTGTCGGTATTCACACGTAATTATTGTAGAAATCGTCAACGAAACTAGAGCAGGATATGTTCATATTAGGTAACCTGTTCTTACGCAGTCGCGTAGACCAGCTCCAAGATATCGGACAAGCATAATAAAGTTACAAGACGTGCGATTCCTGCTGGAAAATCAAGGATTTTTTTAATTATCGTTCCAGCGTTTCAGGCTCTAAGTATGTCTGAATCCAGGGATGACATAGATCGCTGCAATTTGTTAATGACCACATGTGAATCGTCTACAGCATTAACATAAAACTATCCAAAAAAACTTAATCTTTGCTGTGTATGAAAACAGACCAAATATCTCACAGGTGAAAGATAATAATATACTCATACCTCAGAATTTGGAAACTGGGAAGACGTCTTAGAATACGCTTTAGATTTTCATAAAATATTAAATTTTTTCCCATATTCTATTTTCCTCTTTTCTCACACTAAATTAACGTCTGCACTGATACGATTTCACACTGCTACGCTACAGACAGAAATTACAGGAAAATAAGCGAGTCCGCAGCTCGTGGTCGTGCGGTAACGTTCTCGCTTACCGCGCCCGGGTTCCCGGGTTCGATTCCCGGCGGGGTCAGGGATTTTCTCTGCCTCGTGATGAGTGGGTGCTGTGTGATGTCCTTAGGTTAGTTAGGTGTAAGTAGTTCTAAGTTCTAGGGGACTGATGACCATAGCTGTTAAGTCCCATAGTGCTCAGAGCCATTTGAACCATTTTTGAAAATAAGCGAGTTTTAAAAGACAATAAAAGTGACTTATCGTATCACGAATTGTATTAGTCATTTCAAGAATGTGGGAAGTAAACTACCATACTTTTTGAGTTATCAATAAGAGATGTGACTGAAGCACTGACTTTTATTGTCTTTTAAGTACTCTCAGGCAGTGACCTCTTATATGTTCATTATCTTTTGATCATGACATCAGCGAGACGTGCAGGAAGCGAGTCAGTGTGATTAAGGAATGTACCAACAGAGATGTGGAGCCATGCCGACTCGGGCGCGGACAGCTCGATAAAGGCGGTCCCACAGATTCTCGATTGAGTTTAAATCTGGGCAGTCTGGTGGCCAAGAGAGTATAGTAATCACATAAACCAAGCACGTACACTGCGAGCTGTGTGACACGTTGCATTGTCATGATGGTAGATGCCATCGTGCAGAGGAAAAACAAACTGCATATAGAGGTGAATCTGGTACCCAAGGATAGACGCGTGCTTGTGCTGATCTACTGTGCCGTCCGGACTTACGAGATCACCCAGGGAGTGCCACGGAAACGTTACTCAGGCAATAATGCTCCCTCCTCCGGCCTGGACTCTACCGACGATAATTGCTGGGTTTTTGTTTTCAGATGTTTCACGCCTTACACACCAGCGATCATCTGTCCGATGGAGCACAAAAGGTGATTCATCCAAAAATGCCAACTGTCGTAGTTCAGTGGACGTCCAGTCACAATACTGGTGGGAAAATTCCAGCGAGGCAACAGCAGTGAGCATAGGTGCCTGAACCAGGTGACTGCTTTGTGGTATCATACACAGCAACGTTTCGCTGGACGTTCGTCCAGGAGACACTGATCGTAGCCCCTTGGCTCATATCTGAGGTCAGGTGCTCAGCAGTTACATTTATATTCGCCCATCGTAAACCCGTGTCGTCTATGAACCGTGGTGCACCATAGTAGCTTCAGGGTTAGCTTTTGGATAGCACCATTTTTCCAGCACCTCAACCATGGCGATATGCGAGTAGTTTACAAATTAGTTTTTTTTTCTGAAATGCTTCCACCCACCCTCGGACAGAAAACCAATGATCGTGCCCTTCTGGACGTCAAATACAGGGTGTTTCAAAAAAATATATTTATCACAAAGTATTATTTTGTCCAAACTATCGATCGGTGCGCCTCCGATCGGCTATTGGAGAAACAAATACATAGTCTGGTTTATGTTAATAAAAAAATGGCTCTGAGCACTATGGGACTCAACTGCTGAGGTCATTAGTCCCCTAGAACTTATAACTAGTTAAACCTAACCAACCTAAGGACATCACACACATCCATGCCCGAGGCAGGATTCGAACCTGCGACCGTATCGGTCTTGCAGTTCCAGACTGCAGCGCCTTTAACCGCACGGCCACTTCGGCTGGCTTATGTTAATAGCCGCGAGATGTCATTTGTCTTCTGTTTTGCTTGGTAACCGTCATATGTTTAAAATGGCTACCCCGCAGCAGAAATCATTTTGTGTTCTCGAGTTTGCGAAGTGCAATTCCGTGATTACAGTGCAAAGACGTTCCAGATTGAGGTGCCAAATTGATCCTCCAAATGGGTGGAACATTCGCAGATGGTATTGACAGTTTCTAGATACAGGATGTGTATGTAGAGGAAAGAGGCCTGACCGCCCTCGTGTTTCTGAAGAAAATGTTGCACGAATTCAAACTGCTTTCCAACGTAGTCCTTCAAAATCAACTGGTCTTGCCAGTCGGGAGTTACAACAATTTGGCGTGTTTTGAGACGTTTGCTTATGAAGCCGTATAAGTTACAGCCGTTACAAGCTCTACGTCCTCATGACAGACGCAAACGTGTGGCATTTTGTAACGAGATTCTTGATGCTATTGACAATGATAAAACTTTCGCACAACGCACCGTGTTCAGTGATGAAGCGAGCTTCCATGTCAGTGATCAGGTAAACTAACACAATGTTCGAATTTGGGACCTACAGAAGCCATATGCAGCCATTGAACATGTACGAGATTCGCCCAAAGTCAATGCGGTTTGTGCGGTATCCCGATCATCTGTTTACGGCCCATTCTTCTTTGATGGATACACGGTTAACAGTCAGCAGTATCTCACTATCTTACAAAACTGTTTGCTTCGGAGGCTGCACGAAGACAACTACATTTTTCAACAAGACGGGGCACCTCCTCATTGGATTCGCGAAGTGCGTGAATATCTGAATGAAACTCTGCCGAACCGATGGATTGGTCGTCAAGGAGCTGGCGACTTAGCATCTCTCAGCTGGGCTGCACGTTCACCGGATTTGACACCCTCTGACTTCTTCCTATGGGGTTTCGTGAAAGACGACGTTTATGTACCACCACTCCCACAGAACTTGGAAGAGTTGAAGAACCGGATCCGTACTGCCATAACATCAGTGACGAAGGACATGCTTGCCCGAGTACAGGAGGAATTTGAGTATCGATGTGATATTGTTCGTGTTGTTGATGGAGGACATATTGAACATCCGTAATCTGAACTTGTGTAAAGTTTCATACTCGTATGTCTTATAGTTTAATAAATGTATGCATACGAAATACGTATATTCTTTTTGAAACACCATTTATATCGCTTCCTTTCCGCGTTACGACAACGACTGCAGTGTTTTTCGCGGCCCTGAATCGCTTTGTATACCCTCCATTGCTAGTTCTGCCCCCTGCCATCTATGAGTGGCTGTTACAAGTTGATGTCGAATGTAAGTGCTGGTCACATTAATGTGACTAGATCAAGTGATTGAGATATGTTCTACCCTCCCACACGAATGATTATTTTGTGCTGCCTGTATCACATAGGATTTAAATAATTAGAGAAAGTCATTTCTATATATAACATCACAAGCTGCTAATAAATAAAGCTTCTTCTATTGCGTTTCAGTCTTCGATCTAACTGGTCATCATTAGGCAACGCAATAATAGTTATTGCAGTCTACAGAGGGGTCCAAAAAAATGTATCTACTGTTTAAAAGTCCATAACTGGCAAACTAATTAACGGCGTTTTCTCATCTTTGGTAGAGTAATAGTTTGTAGTTCCGGAAATCGCCACACAAGCATTGTATTGCGTTGTTTTGTTTTGTCAGATGACAGTCGCCAGATAGTCAGTGTTTTGTTCTTAGTTGCACCTAGTTACTCGAGTAAACATGGCCGACGCAAGGCTTACATTCGATGAAAGGAAGTCAGTTTTGAAGTGGTACTTTAAGTACGAAAACATTAATGAGGTTCAACGGCAATGGCGAAATGAGTATCAAACAGAGCCACCGACACGTTTAACGAATGGAGTACTGCGAGTGATTTACTAACATGGTGCGCAACGATGAAGAGTTTGCAGAGATGATTGTGTGGTTTGATGAGGCATAGTTCAAAGTCAATGGTACAATAAATCGCCACAATTGCATCTACTGGGCCGCAGAAAATCCGAACGTCCATGTAGACAAAGCCGCGAATTTGCCAGAAGTAAATGTGTGGTGTAGGTTGTCTTACCGGGGCTTGATTGGGCCATTCCTCTTTGACGGCATTGTTACCGGTGATGTGTACCTTCAGAAGCTTCAGACATCCATTTTACCTCTCATCCGAGACTTGTATGGAGACGGAAGAGTTTACTTTCAACAAGATGGTGCCCACCCCACATATATGCTGACTTCAACGACGATTGGAAGTTGTACCAAGGCCAGGATTCGAACCCAGGTCTGCTGCCCACTATGTAGATGTAATAACCACTACACCATCCTTCCACAGTGGCTTTACACAACTGCTCTGACCATCCTAGCACTCCTCCCTCCTGCAGTCCTTATAGTTGTGCAAAGTCACTATGTCAAGTGTAGTGGTTAGAGCATTTGTCTAGCGGGCGGCAAACCCAGGTTCGAATCCTGGCTTTGGTATAAATTTTCATTTGTCACATCATTCTTCCTATATACATCGTAGATGTTTGGGACTTGGAAACGTCTCTGGAACCATAGAGGTTCATCTGAAAACATAAAGTGCTTTAGAGAAGAATGAAATGTCAGAGACAGACACAAGAGAAATAAGATGCTACCAACAATGTTAACAATGTCCTTACGTTCAGAAGAGTTTACAGTGAAATTTGTGTCAAGAAGTCTTTACCCTTCATAGTTTAGCCACGCATTTTCAGTGGACCAAACAACAACGAAACTGGAAAATAGCCGACTGGCGGCCTGTCGTGATTTTCCCTTGAAAATGATGCAAATCCACGAATACACCGACAGCGCAATGAGCAGTTTTCCGCAGCTTCAGGTGTGCGTAGTTCAGGCCGCAGTTACTGGGGTTTGACAAAACTATGGAAACACCACGAGAAATGCATGCTTGAAAATAAATACAGATAAATGCCACGGCTGGAGGTTGCACTGTTTTATTTGACAACGAACGGCACCTGTGCAACGTCCTTAGATACGTTCCTATTTTCAGTCGAGCTCACAACACTGCTCTGCGTAGTTGTGAGTGCGTCATGTCGGAGCTTAGTGGCCTGGTAGCTGGTGCTCGTGTGGTTGGTGCTTCCATAACCAAGTTTTCCGTACTTAAGATTTCTACCGCGTACAGCGAAAGCGGAGGAAACGTTATCCGGTAAGTCATAACGCGGACGAAATCCTATGTTGAGTGTACGCGACGAACGGTCATTGAAGAGGAAGCGGCGAGAAATAAGAGAACGACAGCTGCAAAAGTCACTGTAGAACTGAAATTCGGAGCTTGCCCTGTTAGCACCAAAACAACGCGAAGGGAGCTCCATAGTTTGGGAACTACAAGGAGAGCTGGAATTCCAAAACCACTAGTCAGTGATGGTAATACCCGAAGTAGGAAAACGTGTTGCCAAAGTCATAAAACCTGGACGTTGGGGCAATGGAACTAAAGTCATTTGATCGGATGTGTCTTGCCTCGTACTGTTTCCAACTTCTGGCCGAGATTACGTCCCAATAGTGAAACAAATCAAGGGTTCGGTTGCGATTAGGGCAGCCATATCGCGGTTCTCCATGGGCTCCACGGTTCTTCAGTAAGGTTGCATTACTACTAAGAATTACGTGACCGTTTTGGCTGATCAAGTACATCCCATATACAGTGTTTGTTCCCCAGTGGTGCTGCTGTGTTCTAAGACGAAAAAGCCTCTGTTCACACAGCTATCATCGTCCAGGATTGGTATTGTGACTACAATGATAAATTGTTACATCTCCCCTGCCCTCCATCTTCGATGTTACTTCTCTTCAAAGTAGAACTTTAAACCCATTCAGTAACCTTATTTATCCAATCCGAGGCGCCTGGAAGCTGATTTGAATGCCTATGTTATTCCTGCACCGTATTAGGGATGGTGATGTGTTTGTGATGCTTCTATATTTTTGTCCACCCCCGTGTATTTATATTATACACTGAATCGGCTAAGAATCTGGTGTAGGCATGCGTATTCAAATACAGAGATATGTAAACAGGCAGAATAGGCGCTGCGATCTTCAACACTTGTATAAGACAAAAAGTGTCTGGCGCAGTTGTTAGATCGTTACCTCTGCCACAAAGGTAGGTTATCAAGATTTAAGTGAGCTTGGACGTGGTGTTATAGTCGGTGCACGAGCGATGGGACACAGCACCTCCGAGGTAGCGACAAAGTGGAGATTTTCTCATACGACTACTTCACGAGTGTACCTTGAATATCAGGAATCCGGTAAAACATCAAATTGCCGACATCGCTGCGGCTGGAGAAAGATCCTTTAAGAACGGGACCAACGACGGCTGAAGAGAATTGTTCAACGTGACAGAAGTGCAACCCTACGCAAATTGCTGCAACTTCAGTGCTGGGCCATCAACAGCTGTCAACATTCGAACCATTCAACGAAACATCATCGGTATGGGCTTTCACAGCCGAAGGCCTATTCGTGTACCCTTGATGATTGCACTACACAAAGTTTTACGCCTCGACTGCTTCCGTTATCATCGAAATTGGACTGTTGATGACTAGAAATATGTTACCTGGTCAGACGAGTCTTGGTTCAAATTGTATCGAGCAGATGGGCGTGTACGGGTATGGAGACAACCTCATGAATCCCTGGATCCTGCGTGTCAGTAAGGAACTTTTCCAGCTGGTGGAGGCTGTGTAATGGCGTGAGGCATGTGCAGCTGGAGTCATAGGGACCCCTGATACGTCTAGATACGACTCTGACAGGTGACTCGTACGTAACCATCTTCTTTGGCCAACAAACTCCCCAGACATAAAGATTCTTGAGCGCATGTGGGATGCCTTGCAACGTGCAGTTCAGAAGAGATCTCTACCCCCCTCGTTATGGATTTATGGGCAGCCCTGCAGGATTCATCATGGTGTCAATTCCGTCCAGCACTACTTCAGGCATTAGCCCAGCCCACGTCGTGTTGCTGTACTTCTGCGTGCCGTGGGGGCCTTACACGATATTAGGCCGGTGTACCAGTTTCTTTGGCTCTTCAGTGTATTCCAGAGTAGTTATTCAGGCCACGACAAGAGGACACACATTCAGGTTAGTCTGAACATGAAGCAAGATATACTTTTAAACATTTTCGATGAAAAAGTGTCGCGCTTTGTTGTACATTAGCATTGCATGCACACTTCCGTCTTCTAAGTTGACAACGGCTGTGTTCGGATGGCTGCACGCATACGCTCCTGACTTGACAAACATTAGAGGCACCTTACCGCACCTCGACTGGCCCGCTAAATTACCAGACCATTACCTCAAATATCTGAGTGTATGTAGAATTGGTAACAATCGAAATCCCCAGAGTTTGGTTCCTTCATGTGATCTAATCAATATCTGAAGGAAAGTGTGAATCCTATTTTTCATCTAAGTGCCATGATGAAGTCTAGAGAAGATGATAATGATATTACAGTGATGTTTCCTGCGGCGACTAAATAACTCTCCGGTGTTCGTACGTTAATAACAGCTCTAGGCCCCGACAACCTCGTTGACATGCTTTTCAACCTGTGGAGAATACACAGATACGGTAAAACTGAGTGTATCATCCTGACAATGTCTTAGAGGCCAAAAAGGCATCTAGTGAATGCCAACATGTGGCTGATTACAATTATATGTGTGTTAGCCGACCTGTTTCGGGAATCATGCGAGATGCTGCGGGCAGTGAGGAAAAAGGACAGGGGCAGCTACGGAAGTTGTGTGCGACAAGTGGAGAACTGGGGTTGGACGTGAACCGTTCTCCGATGGCTGAAGCGATTAAGGCGACCACTAGCGTAAAGCGCGAAATCTGGGATCGAGTCCCGGTGCGGTACAAATTTTCACTTGTCGCCACCGAATGATATCAATGTCCTTATGCGGCTGACGTTGGTGTTTCTCATTTATCACGTAAATTGCTGCTTTTTACATGAAGTTCACAGCCGTGGTGGACTTATGACTCCGTAGCCGAATGAGTGGGACATCCCAGCACCTTTCTTCTATATTAGCCAATTCTTCCTTGAATTAAGCCACATTTACACCGCACTACTACTCACACGTCTGATGACGACGAGGGCGATATATGCTGCCATGCAACTGAACAGGACGCCGAATGTGACTGAAAGCAAACACCCCACTACAAAGTGGAGTGCAGTGTGGCAGACAGTGAATGCCACCACCCTTGATACTGACGTGCAATCTGCAAGGTCTATAACTAGTAATGGGAAACAGTTGTGCTAGTCCCGCCTACATCACATCCACCTCGCCGACTCACCCTTGTGTGCCACATGCCAAGTGACTGACACGGATGACCATTGTTTCGAATGCGGGTCGGTAAAGTACGTTTGGTATTTGGTGCGTCAGATATTGGCTATTCTCACCCACACGACTCCCGACAGGATAACTACACGATCACTTCTTTTCCCAGATGGAGTGTATTTCCTAAGCGCAAAAATGAACTCTGTGACGTGGATTAGCGGCCACGCTGTTCACTGCCTATTTGGCAATGGCGAAAAGACAGTACCCGATTTTTGGTATTACCTCAACGAACGACAATGTGCGATCGTCAAGAACCCTAAATAAGGCCAATATTTTTCTAATTTTCTTTGGAGCGCATTCCATAACCCGCCTTGCATCTGGATTATCCAGTTCCTTTTATTAATGAGATTCAAAACAATGGAAACAACACAGCAACGAGACGACAGTCATCGGAAAATCCGCAGCGGGCTACAGCATGGAGCCTCCTTATGTCGTAACGGGACGACCTTTATTATTCTGGTTATGTCGCCGAAGAGGAACGGCATTCCTTTATCCAGTTGCGTAAAAACAGAAAAAAAAACAAAAAAAAATTAAAAAAAGAAAGAAAAATGGTAAAGCGGCCACTCGCAATAAGCAGGAAATTCCCGGTCTAGCACAAATTTTCATTGTGAAAAAAGAGTAGCATCACTGCTCTCTGTAAGGCAGTTTCATGTTCGATTCCCGTTAACTTCTCGAATTTTTGTGTGATAGGGACGTCCGGAATGGGGTCCAGTCAACCTCGTGAAGTCAAATGAGGAGCTGCTTGAATAAAGAAGCACCTACATCACCAGGATTCATCTACTGGCAATAGCAGCTGAAGGGATTGTCAACTTGCTGATCACAGGTCCCACGATCACAGACCGCTCCTCGTATTGTCTTGTGTGCAGCAGTTGGATAGTCTGAGCAGGTCTAATATGTCAGTGGTTTTTACGTTTTCTGTTACCTTAAACACTATCTGAGAATTCTTAGTTTTGTAGGCTGTCTACTGCGAATGCATCTACATGTTCAGATGTTGGCGGAAGCAATAAACAGAACTGAAATATTACTTCACGGTAGAAGAGTACAAGGAGAGAAAAAGGTGCAAGTCCAATTTTTGGTCAAAGTAATTTTACCTCCATTCGTGAGCTTACGTTCTGCAGGTTACACTGCACAAAGTTCTTAGGGATGAGAGAGATAAATCACAGAAATATATGCTATTTTGAGATAGACGTAGAGGGTATAAGAGTAGCAAATCCAGCGCTTACTTTTGAAAAAATAGGCAAGTCTGTTAAGGTCACAGGTACTTCATCATGCCAACAGTGGAAATAGTTTGATTTTGAGTTGATTCAACCTAAGTGCTGCTTTATTATTCACTTCCGTCTTAACATATCAAATGGTTCAAATGGCTCTGAGCACTATGGGACTCAACTTCTGAGGTCATCACTCCCCTAGAACTTAGAACTACTTAAACCTAACTAACCTAAGGACATAACACAACACCCAGTGATCACGAGGCAGAGAAAATCCCTAACCCCGCCGGGAATCGAACCCGGGAACCCGGGCGTGGGAAGCGAGAACGCTACCGCACCTTAACATATCAAATTTCATTGTGTTTGTTATTATTCCACAAGATTTAATGAAAATTATACTGGCGCATGAATTATAGTGTTTTTTTAACTGGTCTCCTGTAAATATTGTTCACATGCACTTACCCCTCTTTACCCCGTTGTCTTCAACTGAAACACAAGTTTTTCTTTTTTCACTATTTTCTTACTCTAGCACGATATGACTTGACAATGGAAATAGTCATATGATGCTCTAACATCCGTAAATGATGCTAGGTCAAAGGAAACAGTTCCAAGCAAGTCGAAGAATGGTTGATAAGTTTCTGAACGGCACGAAAATTTATGCCAGAGCACCGATATAAAACACAGTTAACTCAAATCGCAATTTCACTGAGACAAGCTTTTATGCAGATAGCGTAATAAACATGCAAATAGCCAGTAATAATGCGTTAGGGTACTGTGAAAGAGAAAGTAGTTGCACACGGTCACTGTCGCTGAATACGTCTCCTTTACTGGCTGTCAGCCACCTGTCTGCAGGGTTGTTCCTAATCAGTAAACATGTGCTGTCCTCTGTTTCAGGATAGAGCCTGCGCGCTGCCGAGTCAGGTCGGAAGCACGCCTGTGGAACAACTTGGCGTCGGTGGTCGGTGGCCTTAAGCTGTGGGCAAGCAAACCGTGCTTTCGAACGTCAACGTTGAGCGAGGCGAGTTTCTGATGTCACAGCGTGGAAAAAGCATGTTAGGGAATCTTTCCGAACGTGTAGAGCAATATCAAGTATGACAAATATTCTGAACGTACGTTTGAACGTAGACCAATTCGACGGAAGAGCGCCACCTACGTCACTCGCATGCCATCTCCTTTCAGTAGATGATGATGTTTGGATTGTGCGCCGCTCAACTGTGCGGTTATCAGCGCCCGTACAAATTTCCAACCTTTTCTCACTCCGGTCTTCCACTTGCATTAATGATGGATCAAATGGCTCTGAACACTATGGGACTTAACATCGGAGGTCGTCAGTCCCCTAGAACATAGAACTACTTAAACCTAACTAACCCAAGGATATCACACACATCCATACCCGAGGCAGGATTCGAACCTGCGACCGTAGTGGTTGCGCGGTTCCAGACTGAAGCGCCTAGAACCGCTCGGCCACAGCCCATGAATGATGATGAAATGATGAGGACAACACAAACACCCAGTCATCTCGAGGCAGGTGAAAATCCCTGACCCCGCTAGGAGTCGAACCAGGGACGCCGTGCTCGCGAAGCGAAAACGGGACCGTGAGACCACGAGCTGCGGACTTCTTTCAGTAGAGAGTCGGAAGACGCCATACAGACTTTCAGGTGAAGCCAATATTTGGTGGGTTTTGTGTTATAATTTACTTCCTATGAATATTTCAAATCATCAGCAAATTGATCTCTGCAAAACTCGTTGTTCATTGGTACGATTTGGTGTGATAAAATGAGGGAAACGTCATATTAGTGGTTGAAGAATTTTCGAATTGTGACTTACGTGTTATAAAAGTTGCCTATTGTAAATAATAGATTTCAGCTATCAGTTGCCCTTTGGAATTTTTGTTGGCAGATCTAGATTTCAGCTAGAAACTAGCCATTCTCAATGCACTATCATTTTGGGTCAATGCATGTAATGCTTGTTGGTCGGGCATTGACCAAAGTTCCATTGCAAACAGTCCAGTTTTATGTGTGTCTTATTGGCCCTAGAGTGGCGTGTAAGGGCTAATTTTGGGCGTTTGCGAGAAGCTTCTTGTGGTTCGTGTCCTATATTTTGAATGAGAAAGTGGGACGATGTTTGTGTTGTTTCGTAAAATTTTGTGGATTCTGGATATGAATAAGTGTGTAAATAGTGTATTGGCCTAAAAATTCTCTTAATGTGTGTGTTGGGGATGTATCTGCCAGCGCCTGAGATGACACGGAAAACTTTGTTCTCGAAACGGTACGAGCGCATAAGGTCGGTTGCAGGGTATGTGAATGATCCACTTCGATTTATTGGTAGAATGCAAGGAAAGGGCAGCTCATCTATAAAGGAGAGCAATTCTGCGTCCCATTGTTGAGTAGTACACGAGTGTTTCCGATCCCCATCAGATCAGACGAAAGGAAGCTATCGAAGCAGTTAAAAGCCGTTTTGCTAAGGTTGTTAGTGCTTTCATCAACAGGTCAGTATTACGGAAATGCTATTTGCAAAAAATGGTTCAAATGGCTCTGAGCACTATGGGACATATCATCTGAGGTCATCAGTCCCCTAGAACTTAGAACTACTTAAACCTAACTAACCTAAGAACGTCACACACACCCATGCCCGAGGGAAGACTCGAAACTCCGTCGGGAGGGGCCGCGCAATCCGTGATACGGCACCACAGACCGCGCTGTCATTCCACACGGTACAGTATAATTCTTCGATACGGCGCCTCTTGAACCATACTCTTCGGCTACATCGGTTACGGAAGCATCCACCATACGATCGCCGACAATTTTCCCACTTTCGAATTCACTTAGTCTAACCTAACGCACTCACAAGTACACACAACACTGGTCTGACCCCGACTGACACTTGCTACGTATTGAGTACATTGCACGAGTGTCATTCGTTGTCAAATAAAACAACGCAACCTACGTACTTGGCCAGTACCTGCATCTATGTTCAAGCATACATATCTCGCAGTGTTTGTATATTTTTAAACCCCAGTACAAATAGATGACGACGGGTGATGAAATCGAATTTGGATAGTGACTCAAGGGTGAGGGAAGAAAGGAGTCCCACCAACAATTTCTCAGGCAATGGTGGCCAGAGACCTCTATGAAGGCGACTGACTGAACAGAGACACTTGTAAAATGGGAAGCGACTAACGGTGACAGGCATATTAAACACTCGCGGCAACGTTAGCATAAGTCTAAGGGTGATGAACTTTACGTCAGTGCTAACACTTCTCTTGGCAGCCATGAACTTATCCGTTCTGGAGCCTCGGCACTCTGGTCAGAAGTCAGGGACTGAGAATCGCAGTCAAGCTTTCAGTGGGCTGAGGGTCAGCAGGAGGCCAATTGGTATTCTGCGCAGAGCGGGAGGCCCTGGAGGGGCCGCGCCACGTCATCGTGTTTGTGTGTGTGTGTGTGAGCTGGCAGGACTTTCGGCCAGAGGAGCGCCCGGTCGGCACGGTGCGTGGGAGGCAGCCGGCACGCACTTCTGCATACCTGCGGCTCTCCCACTACCTCTGGTCGTGACCGGCGCGGCCGAAAAAAAAGAAAAAAAATGTTGTCATAAAGCACATTACCTTAAACTTTTCTAAATGTAGAGCCGCGTCATACTGAAAAATATCTGTCACTAAATGGATAAACCATACCTTTCGGTCGAAGTTGCTACGGACTTCCCTTGTGTCTAGTATTGGAGAACCTACAGTACAATGTTGCTGAGGATCAAATTACATTCTATAGAAACCCTCCTACGGACCACACAATGTCAAGAAAATAATATCGAAAACTGCCGGCTGGGGTGGCCGTGCGGTCTAGGCGCTTCAGTCCGGAATCGCGCGACTGCTACGGTCGCAGGTTCGAATCCTGCCTCGGGCATGGATGTGTGTGATGTCCTTAGGTTAGTTGGGTTTAAGTAGTGGTAAGTCTAGGGGACTGATGACCTCAGATGTTAAGTCCCATAGTGCTTAGAGCCATTTGAACCGTTTATTGTATTGTTTGGTTTCCTATGGCGGAAGGAGTATAAAACTTTATTTGAACCGTTTTCTGTGATTGAAGGAGAACTTCTGTTGCCTACTGACCTACTCGATGCGCGTGTCGAGTCGCAATCATCGGCAAATGGGATGTAGATTACTGTTTTCCTTATAGGTGTAGATTACAGCTTTCCTTATACGGGGCATCGAACTCGCAGAGGCAGTTTCTCGTCGCTAACGCTCGTGTCTCAAGTTGTCATTGTGGCCTGTTCAGCTCTGATGGCTGGCAGCCACTCCAGCGCAACCAACTAGACGTCTATTCTATTCTTATTGTTCGAATGTTTCAGTATTTCAATGTCCTCTTGGTTCTGCGCTTCACAATCCCTGGCTACTTGACGAGTATGTAAGTCTTGCTAAATTGCATCTGCCGTTGGGAGGAAGCAAGGAAGGACGAAAGATTTTATCGTCAAGTCAACGGCGATTTCGTTAGAGACGGAGCACGGATTAGGGAAGGACGAGTCAAAGAAATGGAGTGTCGCGTTTCAAAAGAACGTTTCACCTTAAGCGATTTACTGCACGTGGATGTCCGTGCAGGGACTGCAACTGCCGTTCTCCTGAATACCAGTGTGCACAGCGTATCTTAACCACTCTCCAACCTCACCTCGGCTTTTGGCTTCTGCCACCACCGATTTGCTGGGCAATTCTTCTCGAATAGAGCACTTATGCTCCCACTTATATGTAACTTTGATAGATCTGTAGCCCCTAATAATCTACAAATATAGTAATATATTATTTCCATTATTCAAGGTTATAAGTATCTCCAGGATTTCAGAAGACGTCTGCGCGAAATCTACAGACGTGTATCAATGGACAGCGAATCTCTGCAAGTTTCTTAAGCCACGTTACGGGTGCACAACATGGGCAGCATCTGTGATGAAGCAAATGTCGATACGACCGTCAAACCCTTGCCAAACACGTCGCAACAAGCCGTGGTTGATAGCAGCGACCACGTTAATCATCATTCCATGCAACTCTTCCATATTACGTGGCATTGGAGAAAGAAACACATTATCTTTGAGATAATCCCATGAGGCGAAATCAGATGCAGTTATGTCAGGTGAGTGTAGCGATCCCTGAAAAAGACGAGTTATGATGGGAACCACGTCCAGTCCAATGCTGAGGCAGTTACGAATTAATAACTAATGAGAAATGTCTGGCGAAGGCGAGACGGGAGCATATTGATATCTGGACATGAAAGGTATAACCGACAACACACCAAGACAGTGGTGGCAGAACACTACGATGACTGCGGGAAACAGATAGAATTTCGAGAAGCCTACGTAATCGCGAAGTAGCCTCTTACCTTCAGGAAGAAGGTTAAATGGTTCAAATGGCTCTGAGCACTATGGGACTTAACATCTATGGTCATCAGTCCCCTAGAACTTAGAACTACTTAAACCTAACTAACCTAAGTACATCACACAACATCCAGTCATCACGAGGCAGAGAAAATCCCTGACCCCGCCGGGAATCGAACCCGAGGACCCGGGCGTGGGAGACGAGAACGCTACTGCACGACCACAAGCTGCGGACTGAAGAAGGTTAGAGAGGTGATATAAATAGCCAAGTGACCTGCCATCATTAACAGCAAGAACGGGCACAGACTTCCGGCGTCTTGGCTGCTGGCGCTAAGAGCGATACGGTACGTCAGCACACGCGAAGCAATGCAAACAGGCCCGCTGGAGACCACAGAGGCCGCGGTTACGCGAGTACTGGCACGCCTCAGTCGGCACTAGGCAGCAAGTAAACAGCGCTACGTCACAACTCCCGCCCGTTTCTTATTCGCATATTTCCGCCAATGGCAAAATTTATCCAAACACCAATCAAAAACGTCTGTTTCCAACAGTGAAAAGAAATAATGTAGACACCAATAAAGTACGTCTAACACCCCTCCCTCTCATCCTCAGCACACTGTGAGATTTCGATAACAGCTTTTCTCGCTAGTACGTATATAGGAGCCAAAACTTGTCTAATTCACCAGTCAGCATAAACACCACGAGAGAAGAGATTTGCAACAGTTGCCAAATTTTACACACTGACAATGCGGTCACATACCCAGAAGAATTTTACTGACTGTGACAACGGCTGCGGAAGCCTACGCTGAAATTTGAAAGAAAGTGTGGCGGAACATCTTGTTGCAAAATGTAGTCGCAACTGTCTTGCTGTAATTTTGGCTGCAACATATGCGGGTACACCAGTTTTCCTCGGAAAAAAGAAGTGGTGCATAAACTTTGGAACAGGAAATGTCATAAAATATGTTAACTTTAGGTAAATGACCAGTGTCTTTTACAATCTCGTGCGGATGTCCTGCGCCCAAAACAAGCACATTATAACGATTGACCTTCCCGTTATGATACATGGATCCGTCACTGGAAACCAACTTCTGTGAAAAATTCGTTCTTCAGCAGCAGCTACAAGTCACTGTAAAAGTCGGAACGAAGCTTATTGTCCCTAGCAGACACTGCATGGAATAACTGCGGCTGGAATCGCCTTACACGCAGACGTTTGCGTAGAATGTGCCAGAGCCATATTTATATGGGTCCACAGCCGTTGACAATTTCCTCAGGAAAGTCATTGTCCTGAATTGTTTGAAAAAATACTTAATTTTATACTTTTCTGCTATTAGCTAATTCCCCCCCCCCTTTCCCCCCACCTTGCGCATTTTCAAGTTGCCTCAATCATAGAGAATATCTATAGTAACCTATCTCATTTTCCACACATTAACGTAGAGAAAGCTCCGTCTAATTGTACCTCTAATAAACAGTACATATGTACGTGGCGGTAACGGGCACAACTAGGATGTGAAATTACGCAATTTCATTTTTAATGTGAACCAGTAGACTTTGATTAACGCTGGCACAGCGACGAAGTTCCAGCCGGACTATTTACTTCGCACCACCTAAGCAACTTGTCTCACGGAATGTGTTGTACAACCAATGGTTTGTTTTACCTGATGCGTGGTACGCAATCGTGACAGTACGGATGCAACTGACTCGCATTTAGCGAATTTGAGGCCTCAAATCGCACGCATCGCTCCATTACACGCCACGTTATGACATGCCTGCGACCTAGTGGTGCGCTCTGTAACTACGCCAAGGCGCGTATCACAAATCTAAACTTGCAGAGACGTTCTATCCACTTAAATCTGTCACTTTTTCTCTACGTCTTGTAGTTTCCTCGCAGTTGTCTTCTAAAACCCCAGAGACACTTACGAATAATTCCGCTATACCGCCTTAGCAGCCAGCAGTGCAACAGCAATTTGCAATTGGTAAAGATTTCACTGCTATCCAGTTAGGTCTCGATAAAATTTCAGTCTGATCAAAGGATAGCAACGTGTAGAGATGTTAAGTAGAACGACTGCACAGGTTCAGCTGTTGTTGTTGTTGTGGTCTTCAGTCCTGAGACTGGTTTGATGCAGCTCTCCATGCTACTCTATCCTGTGCATGCTTCTTCATCTCCCAGTACCTACTGCAACCTACATCCTTCAGAATCTGCTTAGTGTATTCATCTCTTGGTCTCCCCCTATGATTTTTACCCTCCTCGCTGCCCTCCAATACTAAATTGGTGATCCCTTGATGCCTCAGAACATGTCCTACCAACTGATCCCTTCTTCTGGTCAAGTTGTGCCACAAACTTCTCTTCTCCCCAATCCTATTCAATACTTCCTCATTAGTTATGTGATCTACCCATCTAATCTTCAGCATTCTTCTGTAGCACCACATTTCAAAAGCTTCTATTGTCTTCTTGTCCAAACTATTTACCGTCCATGTTTCACTTCCATACATGGCTACACTCCATACAAATACTTTCAGAAATGACTTCCTGACACTTAAATCTATACTCGATGTTAACAAATTTCTCTTCTTCAGAAACGCTTTCCTTGCCATTGCCAGTCTACATTTTATATCCTCTCTACTTCGACCATCATCAGTTATTTTACTCCCCAAATAGCAAAACTCATTTACTACTTTAAGTGTCTCATTTCCTAATCTAATACCCTCAGCATCACCCGACTTAACTCGACTACATTCCATTATCCACGTTTTGATTTTGTTGATGTTCATCTCATATCCTCCCTTCAAGACACCATCCATTCCGTTCAACTGCTCTTCCAGGTCCTTTGCTGTCTCTGACAGAATTACAATGTCATCGGCGAACCTCAAAGTTTTTATTTCTTCTCCATGGATTTTAATACCTACTCCAAATTTTTCTTTTGTTTCCTTTACTGCTTGCTCAATATAGAGATTGAATAACATCGGGGAGAGGCTACAACCCTGTCTTACTCCCTTCCCAACCACTGCTTCCCTTTCATGTCCCTCAACTCTTATAACTGCCCTCTGGTTCTGTACAAGTTGTAAATAGCCTTTCGCTCCCTGTATTTTACCCCTGCCACCTTTAGAATTTGAAAGAGAGTATTCCAGTCAACATTGTCAAAAGATTTCTCTAGGTCTACAAATGCTAGAAACGTAGGTTTGCCTTTCCTTAATCTTTCTTCTAAGATAAGTCTTAAGGTCAGTATTGCCTCACGTGTTCCAGTATTTCTACGGAATCCAAACTGATCTTCCCCGAGGTCGGCTTCTACTAGTTTTTCCATTCGTCTGTAAAGAATTCGTGTTAGTACTTTGCAGCTGTGACTTATTAAACTGATTGTTCGGTAATTTTCACATCTGTCAACACCTGCTTTCTTTGGGATTGGAATTATTATATTCTTCTTGAAGTCTGAGGGTATTTCGCCTGTTTCATACATCTTGCTCACCAGATGGTAGAGTTTTGTCAGGACTGGCTCTCCCAAGGCCGTCAGTAGTTCCAATGGAATGTTGTCTACTCCGCGGGCCTTGTTTCGACTCAGGTCCTTCAGTGCTCTGTCAAACTCTTCACGCAGTATCGTATCTCCCATTTCATCTTCATCTACATCCTCTTCCGTTTCCATAATATTGTCCTCAAGTGCATCGCCCTTGTATAGACTCTCTATATACTCCTTCCACCTTTCTGCTTTCCCTTCTTTGCTTAGAACTGGGTTTCCATCTGAGCTCTTGATGTTCATACATGTGGTTCTCTTGTCTCCAAAGGTCTCTTTAATTTTCCTGTAGGCAGTATGTATCTTACCCCTAGTGAGATAAGCCTCTACATCCTTACATTTGTCCTCTAGCCATCCCTGCTTAGCCATTTTGCACTTCCTGTCGATTTCATTTTTGAGACGTTTGTATTCCTTTTTGCCTGCTTCATTTACTGCATTTTTATATTTTCTCCTTTCATCAATTAAATTCAATATTTCTTCTGTTACCCAAGGATTTCTACTAACCCTCTTCTTTTTACCTACTTGATCGTCTGCTGCCTTCACTACTTCATCCCTCAGAGCTAACCATTCTTCTTCTACTGTGTTTCTTTCCCCCATTCCTTTCAATTGTTCCCTTATGCTCTCCCTGAAACTCTGTACAACCTCTGGTTCTTTCAGTTTACCCAGGTCCCATCTCCTTAAATTCCCACCTTTTTGCAGTTTCTTCAGTTTTAATCTACAGGTCATAACCAATAGATTGTGGTCAGAGTCCACATCTGCCCCTGGAAATGTCTTACAATTTAAAACCTGGTTCCTAAATCTCTGTCTTACCATTATATAATCTATCTGATACCTTTTAGTATCTCCAGGGTTCTTCCATGTATACAACCTTCTATCATGATTCTTAAACCAAGTGTTAGCTATGATTAAGTTGTGCTCTGTGCAAAATTCTATCAGGCGGCTTCCTCTTTCATTTCTTAGCCCCAATCCATATTCACCTACTACGTTTCCTTCTCTCCCTTTTCCTACACTCGAATTCCAGTCACCCATGACTATTAAATTTTCGTCTCCCTTCACTATCTGAATAATTTCTTTTATTTCATCATACATTTCTTCAATTTCTTCGTCATCTGCAGAGCTAGTTGGCATATAAACTTGTACTACTGTAGTCTGTAGGTAAAGCAAAAGACAGGCTACGATTCATTGATAGGATACAAAGGAGTGCAGTGGAATTAGTCACTGGCTTATTTGGCTGGCGAGAGGATGTAACAGAAATTGGGTTAATAACAGTTCTCATGGCGGTCTCTCCTACGACCCCTAACTGTTAATGGAACAAGAAGAACCTTTAGTCGTCGTCGTCGTCGTCGTCATCATCATCTTCATCATCACCATCATCTACATTCAAGAACTAGGTTCGACGAACCTGTTCCGGCCTCAGCTTTTTAGTTCCCTCGTATCCTGGGCCGATCTATGTCCCTTACTCCTTTCGATACTCACTGCAAAGCTTTTTTGAATAACTGTCTTCTAGCTTTCTTTTTACAAGTTCCTTCCATTTCTGCTTAGAAGTGTCCATTTTTTCTGTTCTTGCAAATATTTCAAGCTCATTTCTAATATCTTCGTTTCTGAATCTATGTTCCAGTTTACATCTTTTAACTGGTCTAAGAAATTTCAGTTCTGAAGTCACTATTCGATGCATGTCTTTTTTTTTCCTCCATGTCTGAGTCCCGTGAAATAACAATGGAACAGTTGACGTTTTATCAAATTTCAAATTAGTCAGTTAACGTTTTATCGCGTTTTATCGAATTTCAAATTAGTTTCTTTAGTTTTCTTTTTATTTAATGCTCTTTTCGTTGTACCATAGAAATTCTGAGATTTTGCTGTCGTACTTTTTATCTTTATACATAACCAAAAGAACTGACGCAGCCCAGATAATTTAAATTACTTATTTGCTCGATTATTCTTTTAATGTCACTAGTTTTGATCGCACCTGTTTCCTCGAAACGCCATTTATGTCTTTTCTATGGATATTAGGAAATTATAATTTTGAGCAATTTGGTTTAATTTAAAAATATTCCTTTGTAATTATTCTTCTATTACAGTCTGCTTGCCAGCATACATTAATGCATTTATATTCTTACTTAGGTTTTTATTAAGAGTTTACTTTCACTGTGTAAATTTTGTAGCAGAATTTCAATTTTAGCAATGTTGAGCAGAGTATTATCCTATTTAATTTGTCAAACTCATTATTAAATTCTCTTTTATTTGTCAATAGCTTTAAAGTGCGTGTATTATCCATTGTCAGTCGTCCTAGTCTAAGTCCACTGTGGTCTTCAGTTAAAATTGTTTCGGCCACTGGTCTTCACATTAGAGTTAAAATATTTCCATACACTTAATACCCAGCTATTAAAACACTTATTCCCCTGTAATTGTTAGTCTTTTCAATTTCCTTTCCTAAAAATTATTGTATGGTGTGATAAAGTACAGTCTCTTCTATACTTTTCACCGTGATTCTCAGATTACATATATAATATTCTGTTAATACTTCTGAACAATGAAATTAAAGGAACAATGGGATCTCTCTGTCTCCACACCATGGAAAAACAACGGAGAATCCCGGTTGACCAGAGAAAAAAATCTGCTTCGCAGTGTTTAGTTTCTTCCATGTTCTGTCATTGGGTATTTTAAAAAAGAGTTTAAGGAGAATTATGTTTAACTTCCCGCCAACAACGCGGACTTCCGTATTTGGGTCTTACGTTCGGCCACGGATGGTATTTAACGGGGATTATTGCATGTTAAGCGCAGTACTCGGTTCGTGCTGTTGCCATGAGACTATAAACGAAAGCAAGCGTTTGAAACGCGTTGTTTCTGCTGAAAGGCAACCGTGGGATTGCCAGCTAATGTCCGTATCCAATGGACAGATTGCCGCTAACACCGGGAGACACTTCTCCTTCGTAATCTGTTGCACGGAGATGAAACACTTAACCTCGGATGCTGGTGCAAGTTTCATGGCGGAAGACTATTTCTCCTAGATGGATGATCAACTAACGAAGATGAAGAAAGCGCAAACGATGGAATTACTATAGTGTAAATACAGGATGTGTCGGAAATCCTTTTACGAACTTTGGGGACGGAAAGCTCATAAAAAGATTTCCCACAAAGATATAGTGAACAAGCAATAAAGGAAACAAAGGACAATTTTGGAAATTGAAGAAGAAATAATAAACTTTTAGGTTTGCTGATAACACTGTAATTCTGTCACAGATGGCAAAGGACAAGAAAGGTCAGTTGAACGGAATAGATAATGTCTTGAAAAGACGTTATTACATGAATACCAGCAAGAAAGTAATGGAATGGAGTCGAATTAAATCTGTTGATGCTGACTGAATCAGATTAGTAAATGAGACACTAAAAATCGTATTTGTCTTTTGTTACTTAAGCAACAAAGTAACTGACCATAGCCGAAGCAAAGACCATTTTTGAGAAACAGAAGTTTGCTAACATCCATACATATTGTAAAAACAGATGAACATATACATTATGCATCTATGTATGTATCGTACGTTCCAAATCTCCTCCTAAAGTATTGGACCGATTTCAACTAAAATCGGTACACATATTACTTATTGTCTGAAAAGAATCGCTATTGAGGGGGAGGGGGGGGGGGTAAGAATCACGTGTCTATCAAAGGACTGGGGGTAGCGGTGAATAACCAATAACCAATGTAGCCCATGACGCGCTAATACTCACACTTCAGCCATCCAGTATTTGAGAATGACAGCACTTAGCGACTTGCAACAAACTTTACACGTAATATCAAACTCTTACGAAACTTTTTCTCGCAGACAACCTCTAAAGATGATGACAGGAAAACAGATCCATCCGGCATGACTTTTTAGTTTATTGCTTCCTTATTATTCACTGTATTCGCAATACGGTTTGCAGACTATTTTCACATATACCGCTGAATGTACTAGCAAGATTGTAGCATTGTACGACACATAGTACAGGAGCTATGACGTCATAAACACTGAAATGCATAACAAACAACCGCATCATGCATGACGTTGTAATTCATTTCTTCTTTATTTATAGTACCATTCGCAGCCAATTACGCAGACAGTATCCACATTTATCACTGAATGTACCGACAAAAATATATCTTTGCACACCACGTAGTTCAGAAGACATGACGTCAAACACTGAGATGCGTGAAAAACTGCGGCCTTATACAAGTATGACATTTTCATTTACTATTTCTATTAGCTGTGTTCGCAACACATTTCGCAGGCAGTAGCCACGTATACCATTGGCCATCCCAGTAAAATTATAGCATTGTACAGCTCATAGTTCAGGAGATATGAAGCCGTAAACATTGAGCTGCGTGAGAATGAAACTGCAGGACGAAATTAGTTAGAGATACAGGTAAAGTACGTGTACAAATATATGTGAAATATGTTAAATGTATGTTACGTATGTCTGACATACGCGAACGCGGGCGAAGCCACGGGTAAAAAGCTCATCCTAAGCCCCTGGAACGATTTCAACCAAATTTGGTATTAGTTACGATCTGCAAAGGAATATTGTGTGGGTAAGAACTACCAGCCTCCAACTAGATTGAGCATGATAAATTGGAGAAGGAAGGGCATAGGAGGTGATGGACAGGCAGTGAGGGGGAAGGAAGAAATTGACACAGATAGGGGGAGGAGGATATGGACAGAGAAAGGAAAGAGGAGGTGATGGGCAGAGAAAGGGAAGTGGAGGAGATGGACAGAGAATGGGAAGAGGAGATGACCAGAGAAAGGAAAAAGGAGAAGATGAAGAGGGAGAGGGGGAGGAGAGGATGGACAGAGAGAGTGAGAAGTTGAGGTGGAATTAGAGAGTGGTGGAGATGGACAGAGAGGGGAGGAGCCGGAGAAGATGGACAAAGAGTGGGGGGGGGGCGGAGAAGGTGAACAGAGAAAGGGTGTGGATGGATAGAGATGAAGGAGGAGATGGACAGAGATGGGGTGAAGGAGGAGATGGACAGAGGAAGGAGGAAATGGACTAATGAAAGACAGGATTAAAGACATACCCGTGAAATGCCAGGTGCTTAGCTAACCCAATATAAATTTAAGTGTTGAGAAATATTTTCTAAAGCTTTTTGGATTTCAAATGGCTCTGAGCACTATGGGACTTGACATCTGAGGTCATCAGTCCTCTAGAACTTAGAATTACTTTAACCTAACTAACGTAAGGACATCACACACGTCCATGCCCAAGGGAGGATTCGAACCTGCGACCGTAGCGGTCACGCGGTTCCAGACTGTAGCGCCTAGAACTGCGCTGTCACAACGGCCGGCAAGCTTTTTGGAATATAGCCCTGTACAGAAATGAAAGTTGGACGCTAAACATTTCATACTCAAAGTTTCAGGTTAACTCTGTACTGTTGTAATATTTCTGGCTGCATCGTCATTACTGCCTGAATCCAAAATAAACAAATTAATTAAAAAAAGCAGGAATATAAATAAGCTTTCCAAACGTGGTTCTGCAGAAGAATGTTTAAGATTAGCTGGGTATATCGAATAACGAAAGAAGAAAAATTGGACATTTTTTGGGGAGAAAATAAACGTATGGCACTACGTGACTAAAAGAAGGGATCGGCTGACAGAGTGCATCCTGAGGAACTGTTAATTTAGTAATGGAGGGAAATGGGTGGGGGCGAAAACTGTAGCGGGACAAAATGGTTCAAATGGCTCTGAGGACTATGGGACCAAACTTCTGAGGTCATCAGTCCCCTAGAACTTAGGACTACTTAAACCTAACTAATCTAAGGATGTCACACACATCCACGCCCGAGGCAGGATTCTAACCTGCGACCGTAGCGGTCGCGCGGTTCCGGACTGAAGCGCCTAGAACCGCTCGGCCACATAGGCCGGCTGTAGTGGGACACTAATGCTTGATTATAGTAAGCCACTTGAAACGGATGTAGGCCGCCGTTGTTATATAGACATGAAGAGGCTTACATAAAATTGACTAGCGTAGAGAAGGAGTTCATAAACCCAGCCTTCAGACTAAAAGCGGCAACAACAACAATTACACGCATGGTACTTCGGTATGAAGTGCAAAATGTGATTTAATCTCCTTGACGGTACAGTTAAGCAACCGCCTCCTTCGCGTCCCGCCAGGGTGCATGCGCTCTCCCTCTCTCGCTCTCCCTCTCTCGCTCTCTCGCTCTCTCTCTCTCTCTCTCTCTCTCTCTCCCTCTCTCGCTCTCTCTTTCTCTCTCTCCCCCGAGCCGACTTAACGCCGAGTCGCGTGAACTCGCTGTTAAGTCGTTTGCCACCGTTAAGGAAGGCTATCCAAGGACAAGTGCTGCTTACCATGTGAGACTCGGGCACTATGAGCAATTATAGTTGAAAATCACTTAGAGCAGCCGTGCGAGTCTCTGTCCCTCCAACTTAAGTGGACAAGAAACACTTCGCTCGGATTTAGTGGAAGACGGCTTTGGAACTTCGTCTTCTATTTGTGTCTACATAATTAACTAACAATGTGTAATTTTCGCTTGCTGGACTTGTCTGGTGCCCACCAGTTACTGAGAGCTGTGTGCAGTGCCGCTGCGTTGTTTTTCTTTCTTTCTTTTTTTTTTTACTGTGTGTGTGTGTGTGTGTGTGTGTGTGTGTTATATCGTTGTGTGTTTGAAGTAATCGGTATTTAAAAAGAGTTTACTGGTTCTATCTTGGATAACTTACATGGCTACAATTGCTTATGCCATAGTTATTCTTGTGTTTTGGGTTTGAGCCCTGTTGGTAATTTATGATTGTTACTTGTGCCAGTGTTGTGCAATTCTTTTTGTTCTCGTGATTAACGTAAGTTCAGTTTTACTTCCTGCTATTTTAGCCGAAGCTACACAACTTAAAACTATGTATTTTGGTACACTCTCTCTTAGGTGAGATTGGCATTCTACTTAACACCACGTTTGGCAGTAATTTGGATAGTATGGGGTACGGCAAAATAGGTTTTAGAAAATTTTAGTTTCCTGCAACATAATTTAGAGTGACTGATTATTGTTATAGTATTTATGCTACAACAGACAACGTGTAATTTAATAGAGGTGGTTTTCAAAGTGCTTTCCTTCTGCAGCAACGAATGTGTAGACATTTGAACTGAATTCCTTGATGACTTTCTGAAGAACACCATTTGAGATTGCACGCATATGTTCGGAAACAGCAGGACCAACATCCTGGAGTGTTTGAGGTGCGTCTATGAATACTCCGTCCTTCAGATAGCCCCATAAGAAATTGCCACACTGATTGAAATCGGGAATGTGAGGGGACGTTCCACACCATGTCCAATGAATGCTACTGTGTCCAGGACAATGCTCTGATTTTTGAAGTCTCCTGAAAGAAATCGAAGAATTCCGCAGTATGGTGTGGATGTGCTCCACCCAGCACGAACCAGTAGTTTCGGAGCATTCGGCCGCGTCGTGTAGTCGGTACAATTCACGTTACAGTACCTGTCTGCGTTTGTCAGCAGTGACAGCTTCCAAATACATATCGCCACAGTGATGCATTGTGCACTGATTGTGCACCAAGGAGGGACTTTTTCTTGATGACTTGCAGCAGCAGAAGCCCAGTGGTGACAGTTCTGTTTGTTGACGTACGCAAGAAGATGGAAGAGTGCCTCATCACGAAACCAGATCTGATCCGCACCGACTTTTGCATTTTCAGAGGCTCCAATCCTCTCATCTCCAGAAGAATACCGCCGGTCTACGTCCCTATCCTTTAGAGGTAGGCACCGTTCAATTTTGTTAGGTAAGAGGTTAAGTTTTTCATTATTCTGAGGAGAAATCGTCGTGACATCCGGAGTTTCTGTGCTGCATATGGTGTTGATGTAGTGGGCACTATATAAAGTACGTATCAGAGGATGCTTAAATTCTGTCGTCACGATTTGACTTCAGCTCTGTACAGGAATCTCACCGAGGAATGGTCTTTCCCCCGATGGTGCTGTTTTTGGATAAAATGTGTTGTTGAATGAGCGTCTCAGCACAACGATACGCCCAGAATTTGCGTTAAATGTCTTTACGCTCAACAAAATTGCTCCATTGTTAGTGCTTCCATTCTGAGATGTGAAATGAGGCCTCTGTCAGTGAGCTATAGGATTGTATGTATTGTATTGTAAGTCAACCGTGGACCTAGAAACGACGGAGAGGCTCCGTCCCCGCCGCAGCCGCAGTGGTTACAACCCCACGACGACTACCGCAGTCCACTTCACCCCTCCGCCGCCCCACACCGAACCCAGGGTTATTGTACGGTTCGGCCCCCGGTGGACCCCCCAGGGAACGTCTCACACCAGACGACTGTAACCCCTATGTTTGCGTGGTAGAGTAATGGTGGTGTACGCGTACGTGGAGAACTTGTTTGCGCAGTAATCGCCGACATAGTGTAACTGAGGCGGAATAAGGGGAACCAGCCCGCATTCGTCGAGGCAGATGGAAAACCGCCTAAAAACCATCCACAGACTGACCGGAACACCGGACCTCGACACAAATCCGCCGGGCGGATTCGTGCCAGGGACCAGGCGCTCCTTCCCGCCCGGAAAGCCGGAGCTATAGTACTTTCAGAACTACAATACAAAAACGTCTCAAGTAGAACCATTTACGGCAAACAATTAAACAACAAGAGACAAGTACTTTGTAACACTTATTATCGCCAACCCGTATTTCGCTGACTAACGTAAAGGCTATCTGACCATTACCTGTCCTTATTTGCTATGCTTACAAATGTTAACTGATTTGTTAACTAAATGTTTATTGATGCGTGGTCTATAGCATTTGGAACATGTGTTAACCTTTTTCTGTCTGTTCTAGTAACACCTGAATTCAAACTGTGCTTTATTGCCTTTGTCTTGGGACAGAAACTCTGCGCAGTGTCACTTTTCGTATAGTAAATCTTTATTGCCGACTTTCTTGCTTTCATTTGAGTATGTCAAATTTCATCTGTTCAAAAATTTTGCTTTGCGCTGTTTGTTAAATAAAGTCTTTCCTTGACGACGTGGTATATTTTTGTGGGCTGAAGCCCTAGCACTCCCAGCTGCTTGTCTGCTAGCGTATTTCAAACAAGAGCGACAAACACCAGTGTGCCTACAAATCCTTCGTGTTTGATTAACGTTAAGTTTACCTTCTGTGTGATAGCCAACAAATAGTTTGTAGTCGATCACTCAAATTCATTTCGATAAAAATCGATACAAATGAGTATGTTGATACACTCATTATTTCCTAGAGGCGGTGTGTTACTACGGAGACATGTTTACATGTTTATTGTCAGGATCTCAAGCAAAGTGCTGCGAGAAACCTGCGTAAATTGTTACGCTGTTCATATATAGTGAAACGTCAGTTTAAGGTAATTTTTTCGACATATTTCTGCATAAATTCATTTCAGACTTTGAAGAATTGCCGCTTCTATTATTATTGTTAATATTCATCCTTATACTTTTAAACAAAAGCCTTCGTTGATGAACAATACCTTCTGTCATCACATTTCGTCCATATACACCATCTGATCAGAACTATTCGGACACCGGTATGTAATGTGGCATTCATCACTGGATGTCGCAATAGACGGACCCACCGCTATGAAAGTATCAGCATAGGGGGGTGGGGGGGGGGGGGGGGGGGGAGGGCGGTGAGGGGAGTTTAGTGGCTTCGAATGTGGACTCGTCACCTGTGTGATAAATCGATGAGAGGCGTTTCCTACTTTCTAAAACTGCTCCCATCGCCTGTTGTTTATGTGATTGTGCACCCGACCAGGCAGACCTCATGCAGTGGCGGACAGGGAGCGTCGAACGTTGCGAAGGACGGTTGAAAAATCGCACGAAATCAGCGGAAGGAGTCACTGCTACCAGCAATTCAGCTGCCACAGTGACTGTGCGTGCGGAGTTAAAAACTGTGGACTATGAGATCAGAAGTATCCGGATACCCCCAAAAACCTGAAGAGCAATTCGAGGATGGCGATTGCATCTTTCAAGACGATCGAGCACCTGTTCGTAATGCACGGCCTGTGACGGAGTGCTTACACGACAATAACATCCCTGTAATGGACTGTCCTGCACAGAGTCCTGACCTGATTCCTTTAGAACACCTTTGGGATGTTTTGGAATGCCGACTTCGTGCCAGGCCTCCGTGACGAATGGGCTGCCATTCCCCAACAAACCTTCCAGCATCTGGTTGAACATATTCCTGGGAGAGTGGAAGCTGTCATCAAGGCTAGGGGTGGGCCAACACCGTACTGAATTCTAGCATTTTCAGCCAGTAGTCCGGATACTTTTGATCGCATAGTGTGTTTCTGTAGTCAATGATGAGCGACGCTTGGGGTGGTATGAACAGTGGATGACTGGAAATGGAAGACTTGGAATGGCGAGTCCTATTATGTAGTAATCCGATGTAAGTCTTTGGGTTTGGTGAACGTTATCTGTCATCATGTGTTGCGCCAACAGTGAGGTATGGAGGAGGTGGCGTTATTGTGGGGGAGGGGGGGGGAGGGGTGTTTTTCATGGTTATGGTGTGGCCCCTTATCGCACTAAATGCGGAATGCACATTTTAGAGCATAGTGTACCGTTTACAACAGAGGAACAGTTCAGAAACGATGACTGTTTTTATCAGCACGAGAATGCAGCCTGTCATAAAGCAGCGTCTATGTGGCAGTGGTCTGTGGACAATATGATTCCTGAAACTGACTGATCTGCCCATAGTTCCAACTTGAACCCACACCTAAGTGTGGGTGATAGAACATCAACTTCGCTCCAGACCCCATTGTCTAACATCGCCACCTTTTCTGGTTTCGGCTCTGAAGGAGAATAGGCAGGCATCCCTCCAAAGGCAATCAGACACCTCATTGAAAGTGACTCCATCAGGGGTTAAGTAACCGGAGAGGTGAATGATGGGCACACCACAAATTAATGTCCAATAGTAGGTGTCCTGCTAGTTTTGATCGGATAGTGTACAATACAAATTTCGCTATGAATGGCAACACCTTTCCGAGATACAGAACTGATTTCATATTTGGCGAGATTCTAAACTGCAACAATAATTTAGAATGGTTACTATCTGACAATTGGCCAACGGCTTTGCCGCAGTAATAACACCGATTCCCGTCAGATCACCGAAGTTAAGCGCTGTCGGGCTGGGCTAGCAGTTGGATGGGTGACCATTCCGTCGGCCAAAGGCTGTTGGCAAGCGGGTTACACTCAGCCATTGTGAGGCAAACTGAGGAGCTACTTGACTGAGAAGAAGCGGCTCCGATCTCGTTAACTGTCATACGGCCCGGGAGAGCGATGTGCTGACCACATGCCCCTCCATATCCGCATCAGGTGGCGCCTGTTCGGACGGATTTTAGTTTGGTTTTACTATTTGACAACTAGGTACGATGTATGGCACAACGTGACTAGGTACAATGACTTAGTGTTTGAGTCAGTGTAACGACTGTTTCTTTCACCTGTGCTCTCCATGTCACATGAAGACGGAGGTTACTTCCCGGATAGTTCTCCTGTTTAGAGAACGCGAGAGTGCACAACCGTGTGAAATAGACGATCCAAGAGAGTTTCACGCAGGCTGCTCTGAAGAGGAGCTTCTGTTAGAAAAAGCGGTACAGCAGAAACGCCGATGCGAAGTAAAAAAACTGAAAGAAGCACAGCCGCGAGACAATTTCTAACCGCGAGGCATCACTGAACGGTGGAAGAGTTCTCTCATAAAGATCCGCCCAACTACCGTAGCGCTGAAGACTTGTTTCTACAAAAAACATTCCGACGCGAGTTTCATAATTTAGCAGCTAGGCTGCGGCCGGAATACGCAAACATCCTTATACCAAATACAGCGTATTACCCGGAAAAAGATTTTGCACACAGCAAATAGCTCGCTGACGCCAGGGAGAAATTCATACGTCCTGCGTTTCTCACATCATTTCTAAAGACAAGACAGACCAAACAAAGGTTGCTTTAAATTATATGGTGCCCTATTTCAAGCATTCAATTGCTTGTGCAGGGTGCAAAAAATATAACGGACATGGAAAATATTTACACGGGATTGGCTTTTGTTGGATCATGAGTTTCAAGGACATTTTGCCGCAAAGTTTTCCCTTGCAGACGTTTTTTATGTTTTGCCAAGATAATTGTAGTCTTAAACTCTTGGACAAACTGCTCTGCACACTTTACCCACGAGTTGTGCTTTGCATAACTTTCGACAATCAATACATGTGTTTTATCGTGACAACCATTTATTGTTGCTTTCAACTGGTCAGTAAACACGTTCGCTCATAGCATTCACTTAAATGTAATGACACACCTAAGTACTCGGAACAGAGCGTGGGGGAGGTACGCATGTGCGGAGATGTGACAGTAGCGGATTGACGTCAGCTGTACATTTTATTAGTGACACATGAAAATTTGCGCCGGACTGGCACTCAAACCTGTATTTCCCGCTTATCGCCAACGGTCGCCTTAACCACTTCGTCTATCCGTGCATGCCTCCCGGATCGAACCAAACGTCCATATGTAATACACTATCCGTAACCAGTACGCTCGCCTTAGCGATGGCCGTACAAGGAAAGACAAATTTTTATTATCGCCATTTTGACCCCTCGAGGTTTATGAACCAATGATTTACTAAAGTCCATATTTATAAGGATCTTCATATTACATTACAATGTCCTTCAGAAATGCATGCATGCAAACATACACAGATATTGTGTAAATAATTAGTAACCGACTGGTGAATCGGAATCATGGTTTCAAGCAGTTCTGCTGTTCGTCAGGAAAGTTCAATTCCACGTCAGTCCTATAAAAATTTTCCTGGGCCAGTTTTGATTTGCCCACTCAGTGTTTATTTCGCACTAATACTTACACCAATTATCTGGTATTCGAGAATTGACCATAGATTGTACAGTTTTTTAACAAAATTGAAATACTAAACAGGATTGTGGACGTGTGTAAGTTAATTATTCTGTTCTACACACCTGCGTAACCCATATCGCTAATGCATGTCTCTGCGCTCGGCTCAAATGTAGCCAGTTCGAACCATGGTGGCGGTAAACATACTTATCGGCAGTATTTGGCCGGCATGGGAGATAGAATAGTGGCGTACAGTTCCAGATCAGCAGACACTAGGCCAGTGTCCTGGGTTAAATTCCAGACCCCTCAATAGTGCGGCCATGTGACAATGTTGATAGTGACCCTTTCATGGGACGGAGACGTCAATTTCGGCGGCCTCTTGGTGTCATTCATGATGAGTGAGCTATGTGCTGGCAACGTGTTTCGCCAGGTTAGAGTGAGCAAAAATTGGGTTTGAACTGTAATATAGAGAATAATTTTACGTGTGGTAATTCGGTTAGTAAGACGACATATTCGTCAAGACGTATTTGAGCATCAGCGGAATTGTCAGAAGATGTTCCATATTGCACGGGACGTGGAGACTCCCTTTTTCGGTATATTTATAGGGTGAGCCAACTTCTGTAATAATTAAATATATAGTGAATAGAGGAGGTCTGGGACTAGTTGCTGGCCTGAACAACATTCAGAAGGTTGCCGTGTCGTCATGTGGATTTTTTCTGGCTGTTAGCTGGCAAAATAAAGTGGCTCTGCTGGGTGACAGAAACGGGGAGTGGTCTTTTAATTAGTTGGGGGCTACCCCATTGAGAATGGCCGACTGTGAGAAACAAGATAATCATTCTGTAACTGCAGAACTAATTCAGTAAGAGGCCTAAATGTTCTAAAAATAAAGTAGCTGGGAGCTCGCGTAATTTGACGGTCGTTTGTGGGCTCTCAAAGAGGGAAGAAGTCAGGTGTAGCGTGATCAAGACGTGGAGCGTTAGCCGAGGTTCAGTTTCCAGATGAACTTAATCGTTCTAGAGCAGTGCTTTTACGACGTCAGCGTTGCTGTAGCAACAGTTGATCGGCAGCTGTAACATTCATAGTAGCGCGTGTGATGATTTAGCATAAGCTGGTGGCATTGAAGCTCCATAACAGATTAAAACTGTGAACTGGACCGAGCTCGAAACTGGGACCTTCACAGACAAGTGCTCTACCGACTGAGCTATCCAAGCACGACTCATGACATGATCCGTACTCACAGCTATACTTTGCCAGTACTTCTCTTCTACAAACTTCATAAAAGCTCTTCTCGACACTATATCATACAACGGCAGTTTACTGATGTGTCAGGAAGCTAATATGTTGGGCAAATAAGAAGGCGGGTAGGATCTGCTCTGCGCAGGGAGAGACGGAGACTACTCTCTCTCCCTCTCCCTCTCTCTCTCTCTCTCTCTCTCTCTCTCCCTCCCTCCCTCCCTCCCTCTCTGTATGGCCCAAATCACACGCGCCCGCAGTTGTCTACCATGGTGACTTCCAACACTGAGGTCAGCGCCCCATCGGGCCTCTGTTTCTGCCTCTGAGTCTCCCTAGAAACTATATGCTCGCCTAATTATCTCTGTTACCTATTAATGTAACACTTACAGTGTTTGGTTTAAGCCGCTCACAATGAAAACTACAATGGCTAAGTAGCCTCTTCATACTTAAACTAAGATGAAAATCAACACTAAACACTGAATGAGCACCTCAAAGTGCGCACTACAGCGGTAAAATATTGCTGTAGGCAGGACCGACATATGGTACACTACTCCTTGTCATTCGCATCGTCCCACCACCCGCCTTCACACGTTCACACCATTATAATAGGTGGGCAAGGTACTGGCGAGGGAAATAGTATTGCCGGTGTTTATTACAGTGGGAATAAATTATACTGTTCCCGTGGAACTGAATATTTGGACTTTTTTGCTTGATTTCTGACGATATCTTTGAACTCTGATCGTGAGACTTTTGCTTCGCTGAGAACACCGAGCACATTGTAGAAGACCGGTTGGAGGATAAGGGGGACCACAAGTTTATACTTTCCCACTCGAGTTGTGGAATTTCTTAAGTTATGAGCCCATAGTTTTGCTAGGGTGCTACAAAAGATCTATGCTTGATGCAGGTACCGGGCAGTTAATGGGCAACAGGAAACTAATTTAACGTATTGGATATAAAAAGTTGGAAAGCTCTGCCGTTTTTTGGTTAGACGGCTGGAAACAACTACACACATTGAACAACTGGTAGCGTGCTTATGTGCCTGTTTAAAGTGGACGACTTCATTTTTCTATCCTCTAATGAGGAGTTATGAAACACATTTCTACAACACAACCGTTTAACACAGTAACTTGTTAAATTACTCTCCCGAGAGAGAATGTTTCCAAAAAAATAATTGAAATTTGTCCATCCTGGACAGCATCTAGAGAAGCAGAGAAGAGATTTAGGCACGGTCCTACGAGGCGAGGAGCTCGTAGGCGGCCGGTGGTAACCACGGTGAAGCGGCACCTTATGAGCAGCTGTTGGAAGCGCAGAGGCGGATGTGGCTCACGGCACGACAATTCAGCGAGCAGCGGCAGCGGTCGCGGCAAGCGGGGTACGTTGCGGAGACGTGAAAAGCGGTTCTTGATCCGTCGGAGTCAGGGACGTGTCTGTCCTGCGGAAGCATACGGCGCGGTACCTGGTGAGGCTAGTGGCCCGACTGTACACAGTGCCTTTGCCTCGTCTACTTCCAAACAACCTCGTAGGTTGAAGCAGGGGCCGATCCTGGTCCGCTTAATAGACACGGAAGTGTGATGGTCGAACTATGCAGGACCGAGTGAGGTAGCGCAGTGGTTAGCACACTGGACTCGCATTCGGGAGGACGACGCTTCAAACCCGCCTCCAGCCATCGTGATTTAGGTTTTCCGTGTTTTCCCCAAATCACTGCAGGCAAACACCGGGCTGGTTCCTCTGAGAGGTCACAGCCCTTCCCCATCCTTTCCTAATCCAGATGACCTCGCTGTTTGGTACCCTCCCCCAAACCAACCAACCAACCGAACTATGCAGGGGGCATTCTTGCATACACTACACACGTAATGCCAGTTGCGGGAAAGACAGATGCCAGTTTCATGGGAAGAAACGCCACGAAGTGAAGTCCACTTAAAAGGAGATAACTTACATAATCCTCACTTCACTCGACCAATGGATGAGTATTGTTCCTCTGCCTGAGACCCTTACACGGTAAGACTGATAAAGGAAATTGAGAAGATCCAAAGAAGAGCAGCGCGTTTTTTCACAAGTTCATTTGCTGTGAGTGAAAGCGTCATAAAGACGCTCATCCAATTTGAGAAGCAGACGTTACAACACCACCTCTGTTAAAGTGACTGCTAATGGAATTGGGTGCGAATCTGCGTGTAGGCCGAACGCTGTGGCCGAGCGGTTCTTAGCGCTTCAGTCCGGAACCGCGCTGCTGCTACGGTCGCGGGCTCGAATCTTGTCTCGGTCATGGATGTGGGTGATGTTACTTAGGTTTAAGTAATTCTAAGTCTAGGGGACTGATGAGCTCAGATGTTAAGTCCCATAGTGCTTAGAGCCATTTTTTGAATCTCCGTGTAGCTTTTCCTGTTACTGAATGAAACTTTCGAGCTTTTCTATTTGCCCTATCAATCCACCTGTTACAGGCCCCACACGGACCACGTACCACTGGGGTGCATGCAGTAGATAATTGTTCAGAGGCGAACTATTCATGTATCAATTATGTAATGTGTTCGCCCCACGTTTTTCGTTATAAATCTTACAATTATTTTCATGGCTATTACAATTTACCAAGGACAAATGTTTACGATTATTTGTATAGGAGTGGGAAATTTTTTTATACTTTTAGTCGGATTTAAAAACATGTTATATCAAAAATTTATATTTATTTAAATAATTATTTTGTATTATGTGATACGCGAATATTATGTGATACAAGAACGATATTTTGACATTAGATAAAGTTACAAGCTACACATTTCAAAAAAGTACGTAAATGAAGCAAGTAATAGCTTCAGACATCAGGTGTCTTTAAAGTACGAGGGGCTTGAATAATTAACGCATCACTTTCTTTTCTTGGCCAGCTTCGGTTGAAAAAATGCAGAATTTGTAGCGGGATATCGTGGGATATTTCCACTTCAGCCCCTATAGTTTTATGACGTTCCCATAGGTGGCGGCGCTATACGTAGGTTCAAGACGGCATCTGCAGCGGAGGTGAGTTCCAAGTGGAGGGCTTTCATTGAGCATGACAGATATTCATAGGCGCTTGCAGTGTGTATGAAGAGAACCAGCAGTGAGAAAAGCACGGTGAGTCGTTGGGCGAGGCGTTCATTATCGTCGTAACAAGGTCGCGCAAACATGTTCGATCTCCAGCACGCCGGCCACCCGCACACAGCTGTGACACCTGCAGTGACGGATCGCAAGCGCGATAGGCTGCAATCCGACGTTTATCAAAGTCGGAAACGTGATGGTACGCATTTCTCCTCCTTACACGAGGCATCACAACAACGTTTCACCAAGCAACGGCGGTCAACTGCTGTTTGTGTATGAGAAACCGGTGGGAAACTTCCCTCATGCCAGCACGTGTAGGTGTCGCCACCGGCGCCAACCTTGTGTGAATGCTCTGAAAAGCTAATCATTTGGATATCACAGCATCTTCTTCCTGTCGGTTAAATTTCGCGTCTGTAGCACGTCATCTTCGTGGTGTAGCAATTTTAATGGCCAGTAGTGTAAATTCCTCTACAGCGTAATCTGTGTGGAAAGCACAAAATATGACGATTTATGCATCTGCGCCAAACTTGCTTATTGGTAACGCACCGCGAACTGCTGGCGCCGTAGCGTCCGCTCCTGTGCGTAGGACTCGGGCCGCGACGTCACCGGAGCCAGCGCACGGCCAGGCCCGGCTCGCCACGCCTGGTCGGCCACCGCCACCGCCAGCGCGCCGGTATTCATGAAGGGCGCACACCCGCAGCACGTAGCCGTGTTCCCAAGGGCAGCGCAGCCGCAGCCGCAGCACGCACCTCCCACACGCGCAGCGCCTCCGCCACGCAACCACTCACGCACCATCTGCTGCCACCCGCGAGCTGGCGCGCCACCGGCCACCGGTCGCCAGACAGCAAGCGCCGACACGCTGGCAGGACAAACTCTTTGGGAGGAACTCGCTCTGGACGTAACTGCGTGGTGTTCCGCGGCCATAGCAATTTAACACAGAAATCTTCCGGATATAAAGCTGCTCAGCACTGTAAAACGCATTAACACCGGCTGAATAGATTGAACCTGCGTTACGGCGTCGGTTATACTTGTTCTTCCTCTAAGAGTATTGAAAGAAGGAACTGGATAAAAAAAAATAGGAGTCCCCAAAAGATAATAACGTTTAATAGCGCCTCTAACCTCGATTAGTCCACCTGTTTCTTCGGGTATATTGTATCCGGCTGAAGATGAATAGATCCTGTAGATGTGCCAAACTGCAAGGAAGTTGTATGCTATATATTAGCCGCTGTTTCAAATGCTCCCAGATACACTATTGGCCATTAAAATTGCTACACCACGAAGATGACGTGCGAAAGACCCAAAATTTAACTGACAGGAAGAAGATGTTGTGATATGCAAATGATTGGCTTTTCAGAGCATTCACACAAGGTTGGCGCCGGCGGCGACACCTACAACGTGCTGACATGAGGAAAGTTTCCAACCGATTTCTCATACACAAACAGCAGTTGACCGGCGTTGCCTGGTGAAACGTTGTTGTGATGCCTCGTGTAAGGAGGAGAAATGCGTACCATCACGTTTCCGACTTGGATAAGGGTCGGTTTGTAACGTATCGCGAATGCGGTTTATCGTATCGCGACATCGCTGCTCGCGTTGGCCGAGAGCCAATGACTGTTAGCAGAATATGGAATCGGTGGGCTTAGGAGAGTAATACGGAACGCCGTGCTAGATCCCAACGGCCTCGTATCACTAGCAGTCGAGACGACAGGCATCTTATCTGCATGGTTGTAACGGATCGTGCAGCCACGTCTCGATATCTGAATTAATAGATGGGGACGTTTGCAAAACAACAACCATCTGCACGAACAGTTCGACGACGTTTGCGGCAGCATGGACTATCATCTCGGAGACCATGGCTGCGGTTACCCTTGACGCTTCATCACGGACAGGAGCGCCTGCGATGGTGTACTCGACGACGAACCTGGGTAAACGAATGGCAAAACGTCATTTTTTCGGATAAATACAGGTTCTGTTTACAGCATCATGATGGTCGCATCCGTGTTTGGCGACATCGCGGTGAACGCACATTGGAAGCGTGTATTCGTCATCGCCATAGTGGCGCATCACCCGGCGCGATGGTATGGGGTGCCATTGGTCACGCGTCTCGGTCACCTCTTGTTCGCATTGACGGCACTTTGAACAGTGGACGTTACATTTCAGATGTGTTACGACCCGTGGCTTACCGTTAATTCGATCCCTCCGAAATCATACATTTCAGCAGGATAATGCACGACGGCATGTTGCAGGTCCTGTACGGGCCTTTCTGGATACAGAAAATGTTCGACTACTGCCCTGGCCAGCACATTCTCCAGATCCCTCACCAAGTGGAAACGTCTGGTCAATGGTGGCCGAGCAACTGGCTCGTCACAATACGCTAGTCACTACTCTTGATGAACTGTGGTATCGTGTTGAAGCTGCATGGGCAGCTGTACCTGTACAAGCCATCCAAGCTCTGTTTGATTCAATGCCCAGGCGTATGAAGGTCGTTATTACGGCCAGAGGTGGTTGTTCTGGGTACTGATTTCTCAGGATCTATGCACCCAAATTGCGTGAAAATGTAATCACATGTCAGTTTTAGTATAATATATTTGTCCAATGAATACCAGTTTATCATCTGCATTTCTTCTTGGTGTAGCAATTTTAATGGCCAGTAATGTATTTGGCATGCGACTGATGTCGGGCGATGTAGCTTGCTAATAGGAATGCGATCGCGTTTCTGAGTGTTCGGCCAACCGAGAACGTATGATTGTAACCCAGCATACAGGGCTGTTGGCTTCTTTGAAAGTGGCTGTGTCCACTAGAGGTCAGAAATTACCTCCGTACACTCGCTTTAAACTCACCAGGGTGTCCTGTGACATCACCTCCGTGTGCCTGTAGACGAGACTCGTATGTGTCTGCTCCAGCCCACTCGTCACCTGAGGCTGTTGTCGGGTACAAATGGACTCGACTCGCTCAGAAAAGAGAGCGAGTACATGAGTTCGCAAGTATAACCGCGGACTCGCATCATGTCCACGATATACGCAAACATTTCGAAGGAATATATGAGAAAAATTATCTGCACAGCCATATCTTGATAAAGTTTTTTTTTTTTCTATCTCACGACATTACCGCCGTCTTCAGGTTCCACCATTGGCAAAATTGTATTTGATCTCCTTGGCGCATTTACTGCGGAAACGTTGTTACTAGCCCACGTTTGCTAGTAACAAGAATCCCACAGTAAATGCGCCAAGGAAATCAAATACTCTTTTAGCGATGGTGAGGCCTGAGGATGGCGGTAATGTGCCGCTGAAACTAGTCGTGTGATAGAATAAAGACATTCTCAATATACAGCTGTGATGGTACTTTTTGTCATCTATATCATCAGCTGAAGTCCCTCGTCCATGCAGGAAGATGAGCATCCACAAATATCGAAGGAAATTTCCGCCGTTAAACTGTAAATTACCACTCATTTTTTTGACTCATTCATGATTTCGGCTTTATAGCCATTCTCATGTGCAAGTTGAAAAGTCACAAACTGTTCGAAATGCCAGACTGACAGAAGCAAGTAGAAATGTCACAAAATTTTCGAACTGCCTGAATGACAGAAGAATGTTATATATCAATATAACCACTGATCATACATCAGTGAATATTGTGTTCATACATACATTTACATAGATGAAACTGTTTCGACACGGCAGTCAGTTTATTTTAATATCTAATATATATTCAGATACTGTCCGACACTTGCATGGACATATGCACACGTTTGAGGCGTTACCAAGTGTATCAAGACAGTATCAGAAAACATGACATGAGGATGAAGTGTACTCTGGTGATTAATGATTAAAATAACTCACAGAAATGAATGATAGGCTACGCAACTGGCTGTTAGCCCATAGAAGCGAAAACCCAAGACCAAATGCAAACAGAAGTAGCACGCTTTTATGCCACTGGGCTATAACAATGGAGTAGCTCTGTGTCCAGTTTTCGTTTGAAGCAGGACACATATTTTCTCATGGTGAAAGTGGAATAAACAAGAATACAGCCATTTTGTTTGAATTGAACGTAATTTGTATGTTTTGCGTCTGAAGCGTGGACTACGACGTGAAACTTATTCCAAATATCACTCCTATTGCAATTGTGTAGATTGTATCAGCTAATTTTTGTCTTACGTCTTCCATAACCTCACGAAACACAGCTTCGTTAAATGCCATCTGATTCCGACAGTCCTTCATTTTGCCTTGTCACTACTGCTTTACAGCAGTAACATTGGTTCAAATGGCTCTGAGCACTATGGGACTTAACTTCTTAGGTCATCAATCCCCTAGAACTTAGGATTACTTAAACCTAACTAACCTAAGGACATCCATCACACACACCCATGCCCGAGGCAGGATACGAACCTGCGACCGTAGCGGTCGCGCGGTTTCAGAGCCTAGAATGAGTGGACGAGTGTGAAGCGACTGCAGTGCTACATTTCGCAGACACGTCGTACTAGCGGAACTACAAAGGAAACGATGGAAGCCCCTCAGCACTGATGTAACAGCAGCGCCTTGATTTGACAAGCATGCAACCGACAACATTTGACTCGTACTCGCTCCAGTTCTGATCTCCAGCGTCCACAGCACACTCATTGTGTAGATGTAGAGCAAAGGATAACTCATGGTCCCAAGAATGTTGAAATAAATACCCTGGTTCATGGTCGTGGTAACATGAATCATTGGGACCAAGTCATGGAACGAAAAGCATCCACAAGACATAATGCATGACACAATGTGGTGAAGGTTACAGCTTTCTTAACATCCGTATGAACATCTTCCTGGCTACGACAATAAAACAGAGACATATGTATAACAAAAGTATAGCAAACGCATTTTAACTTGATTGATTTCAGATGGCGTATGTGAAATAAGAGGATGCTTATTTTGTGACATGTCTCTACCTAAAATGGGTATAGGTAGATTTCTTTTCTGAGAACGACTGTAAGGCAGCACTCGTGGTGCCCTTACAATTCGTTCACCATATGATTAAAAAAAGTTGTCAGGAGTAAACAGTACCAACTGACTCATGTACTTCAGATTCCCAAAGTTGTTACGTTTTCTGCATTCGACTTCTCTTAACCCTTAGCCACGACACGCCGAAAATTTCGCTCTGTCATCTGTTCATTTTCAGAGCTAGATCTGTGGTTGATCTCCAGACCTCTCACACACAATAGCCTCCCTATAGCTTGGATTACAGAAGTACACCACGACTCCCAGCCATTGGCTCATTAGCCCTTGCTGTAATAAAACACCTACAAAAACTAAATATAATTTCTCTTACGTCATTTTAAAAACAAAACTGTTCAAAGGGAATTATTTTTCATTCTAAGTTTATTAGGAGCAATGATGATGATAACAGCGGTAGCAGCTAACATCTGATCGCACTAAGAGTTTATGCTGACGATAGTGCTGGGTTTGGGGGTGGGAGCGGGTTACTGGCTAATAGCTCAATGCACTCACAGTTAATCATCTCAGGAAGGTTGGGAACTACTTTAAAGGAATAACTAGTACTGACTTGGTGAGCTAATTTCCCCATGAACCCTATTGTGCACACAGCATCAAGCCAAATTTTTAAAAACTGTTGCACTGATTTGTTTATACGATAGAAGGTTTGCGAAACTTTATTTGGTAATTTGCTGAGATGAAAGTCTCGGAGTTCGGCTGCCCTACTGCTAGGAACTGTGATCGTTTCTTGAACCTGGCAAAAACGAAGAGGTTATCTTCGAAACATCTACTTTTTACATCAATTTGACGCCTTAAGTTTATCCAGCCAGTGGATGCAGATGTACGCCTGCATCAGGGGCTGAAACGTCGATTTCGTGTCCATTACGTTCACCAGGAGCAAATATCTGTCGTATTATACGCTATAACCTCTGTTGCCAACGAAAGCGCGCTCTCGGATTTGAGAAACTACAAAGAAATCAGCCTCGCAGGCTAGGCACGGTCTTCAGAAGCAAGACGCCATGATGAGGTAGGTAGGAAAATAGTGGGCTTTATAAGGCAATCAGAGCAGTAATTACTACGGACACTTTTTCGTGATGTAGATGGTAGAGATAATCGTATAAAATTCGAGATCTTATTTTAATTTCACGCAGCTTGAGTACCGAGAATACTTTACTCGTAGATATTGATGTCGTCGCGAGCATTTTCGTTCCTATATATTAAATTCAATTTTTGTGTGCAGATTACAGTTCTCTCTCCAAGCTGTACTCTGAGTTGACAAGTATCGTGTCGGACCCCCATTTGCCAGGCGTAGTGCAGCAGCTAACGTGACATGGACTCAAAAAACCGTTGTAAGTCCACTGCAGAAACATTGAGCCATTCTTCCTCTATTGCCGTCCATAATTGCGCAAGTGTTGCCGGTGCAGGATTTTGTGCAGGGGCTGGCCTCTCAATTATTTCCCATTCACATCGGGCCAAATTATTTGCTCGAATTGTCCATAATGTTCTTCAAACCAGTCGTGAACAATTGTGGCACCCTGTCATCCATCGAAAATGGCTCTGAGCACTATGCGACTTAACATGTGAGGTCATCAGTCCCCTAGACTACGTAAACCTAACTAACCTAAGGGCATCACACACATCCATGCCCGAGGCAGGATTCGAACCTGCGATCGTAACAGTCACACGGTTCCGGACTGAAGCGCCTAGAACCGCTCGGCCACAATGGTCGGCTGTCATCCATCAAAACTCCATAGTTGTTTGGGAACATTAAGTCCGTAAATGGCTATAAATGGTCTCCAAACGGCCGAAAATAGCGATTTCCAGTCAATGTTCGGTACAACTGGACCAGATGACACGGTCTATTCCACGTAAACACAGCCCACATCATTGTTGACAACTTGAGTCCATGGCTTCGTGTGGCCTGCGCCACACTAGAACCCTACCATCAGCTCTTACCAGCTGAAATCGGGACTCTTCTCACCAGGCCACGGGTTTCCAGTGTCTAGGGTCCACCCGATACGGTCACGAGCCGAGGAGAGGCGCTGCAGCCGACATCGTGCTATTAGCAAGGGCACTGTCCTAACGGATACATTCGTCGTACTTTCCACATTGTTTTCTGATTATCCGTTAGTAGTGACAACTCTACTCAAACCCCATTGCTCTCGGCCATTTAAGGACGGGCGTCGACCACTTAGTTGTCCATGGTTAGAGGTAATGCTTGATATCTCCTGTTCTCAGTGCACTTGACACTGTGGATTTCGAACATTGAATTTACTAACGATTTCCAAAATGAAATGTACCATGCATCTACACTACTGGCAATTAAAATTGCTACACCACGAAGATGACGTGCTACAGACGTGAAATTTAACCGACAGGAAGAAGATGCTGTGATATGCAAATGATTAGCTTTTCAGAGCATTCACACAAGGTTGGCGCCGGTGGCGACACCTACGACGTGCTGACATGAGGAAAGTTTCCAACCGATTTCTCATATACAAACAGCACTTGACCGGCGTTGCCTGGTGAAACGTTGTTGTGATGCCTCGTGTAAGGAGGAGAAATGCGTACCATCACGTTTCCGACTTTGATAAAGGTCGGTTTGTAGCCTTTCGCGATTGCGGTGGATAGTATCGTGACATTGCTGCTCGCGTTGATCGAGATCCAATGACTGTTAGCAGACTAGGGAATCGGTAGGTTCAGGAGGGTAATACGGAACGCCGTGCTGGATCCCAACTCCCTCGTATCACTAGCAGTCGAGACGACAGGCACCTTATCCGCATGGCTGTAACGGATCGTGCAGCCACGTCTCGATACCTGAATCAACAGATGGGGACGTTTGCAAGACAACAACCATCTGCACGAACAGTTCGACGACGATTGCAGCAGCATGGACTATCAGCTCGGAGACCATGTCTGCGGTTACCCTTGACGCTGCATCACATGCAGGAACGCCTGCGATGCTGTACTCAACGACGAACCTGGGTAAACGAATGGCAAAACGTCATTTTTTCGGATGAATCCAGGTGCTGTTTACAGCATCATGATGGTCGCATCCGTGTTTGCCGACATCGCGGTGAACGCACATTGGAAGCGTGTATTCGTCGTCGCCATCGCGTATCACCCAGCGTGATGGTATGGCGTGTCATTGGTTACATGTCTCGGTCACCTCTTGTTTGCATTGACGGCACTTTGAACAGTGGACGTTACATTTCAGATGTGTTACGACCCGTGGCTCTACCCTTCATTCGATCTCTGCGAAACCCTACATTTCAGCAGGATAGTGCACGATTGCATGTTGCAGGTCCTATATGGGTCTGTCTGGATACAGAAAAAGTTCGAATACTGCCCTGTCCAGCACATTCTCCAGATCTCTCACCAATTGAAAACGGTCAATGGTGGCCGAGCAACTGGCTCGTCACAATACGCCAGTCACTACTCTTGATGAACTGTGGTATCGTGTTGAAGCTGCATGGGCAGCTGTACCTGTACACGCCATCCAAGCTCTGTTTGACTCAATGCCCAGGCGCATCAAGACCGTTATTACGGCCAGAGGTTGTTGTTCTGGGTACTGATTTCTCAGGATCTATGCACCCAAATTGTGTGAAAATGTAATCACATGTTAGTTCTAGTATAATATATTTGTCCAATGAATACCCGTTTATCATCTGCATTTCTTCTTGGTGTAGCAATTTTAATGGCCAGTAATGCAGCTCCAATTACCATTCCGCGTTAATCTGCGTCGTGCCGCCATAATCACGTCGGAAACTTTTTCACGCTAATCACCTGCGTGCAAATGATATTTCCACGAATGCACCGCTCTTGTATACATTGTGTATACGCATATGCTATCCCATGACTTTTTCGCCTCAATGTATAACCTAGGACGAGGATTTTATGTGGTTTATTCTAGTCGATAAGAATACACAGTAATTTTGTTTCGTGCGATGCGCATTATTTGTCAGTAAATAACATAAAATCGTTGCATGTCGTCCGATCATTATGTTACTATTTAATCGCTTCTGATGTTACACTAGCCCATGGTAGGATGTAAATGGGAATCTGAATCTGAACCGATCTTGTTTATCGACATCCTTTTTAATTTAATTTAGAAGATGGCTTAAACAAATAAAAAAAAGCAAGACTGAAATTTGCATAAAATATGGCAGTATCTGGATGTGAAGACTCCAGTATTACGAAACAGCTACCATTGCCAAAGATATAATGTGGCACGTAGCACATTTTCTCAGCATTTCCCGTTTCACAAGAGGCCACAAGCAGACGATTACAGTCCCAGTCGCGGAACAAAAGTGCAGCGAATCATTCCATGGCTTCATTTAGTTTTCATCTTCCATGGAAAATCTTTATGGAGGAATGAACTACAGTTCGTGCGCAACTCGCTCAGCGTCTGAGGAATTAAGTCAGACAATATTATCCTCCTCGTGGTCCACAAAATTTCTACGACATTACTCAGCAAAGAAGCTGATGCCGTGACGCACTAAGGCGTGACGCCAGGCTCTTATATCACCGGTTTCGCAGCTGATGCGGGCAAACCGCTTTCGGAGAAGAAAAACAGGAAGGAAATGTCGGTCCAGAAATGCGATTTACAGATGCGAGATGCTGTCCTGTTCGTGACCGAGGGACAAGCGAATCGTGAAAAGGCGCGTGGACAAGGCAGGTCCCAGCTCACATTTGTGGGGGGGTGAGGGGAGCGGGGAGGGCTACCGTCTAGGCAGTCTGCAGTTGGCTTCTTACCAAAATGGCTACTAATTATAAGCCTCCCAAGATACAGGTTATCTCGCGTGTAATTACGTTCAGAAACGAAGAGGATGCGCTTGTTTTCTGAAGACGAAATACAGATTTTATGTCTGAGAAACATCAGGTAAACGCGTAAAAACGTTTCGAAATGTTTGGTTTATGTTGGGAAAGCCTCATGCTTAGGATCTCGATCTTCGTGACACTCGCAAGCCGACTGTTTGAACACTACTTTGAAAAAGATTCATGGCGAACAGTGAGTGGAATGTAAGTGCGAGTATCAGCAACCATATTTATTTGTTCGTTTCTCATAAATATTGCGCATGCAGTAAAAACAGAGGCCCATTAAATCAAGGGAAAGTACGAGGCACATCTGTTAAGTACGACGTACTTTCTAAAGCAGGTTCTGTTAGCCAGGATGAAGCGCTCGTCATTAAAGGAAATGTTCGCGTTAACGTCGTGATTTACATCAGCCTTTGATGTACGATCTTATCACGCAGATGATGACACAGCATCCAAATGTCCAGCGTACGCATTTAATTTACGTGGGCGCCAACGGACAAGATATTGCGGCGTTACTAACTTCTTTCTGCATTTGTGCTTCACATGCCATTTTAAGCTGTTTCGCGGGGTGTACTTCAGGTACCACTATCATTAACCGTCCACCACTTTCCTTTGGTTGGAGCGGATTAAATACACTGAAATAATGGGTCCGCTATTTTTTCTATATACATTAATGGGGCCGAGCTGTTCTAGGCGCTTCAGTCTGAAACCGCGCGACCGCTACGGAGGCAGGTTCGAATCCTGCCTCGGGCATAGAAGTGTGTGATGTCCTTAGGTTAGTTAGGTTTAAGTAGTTGTAAGTTCTAGGGGACTGATGACTTCAGATGTGCTATAGTGCTCAGAGCCATTTGAACCATACATTAATGGCAGCAATCTGCGGTGGTCTGCTGATGAAGCTATGGTGTACAGGAAGGTGTCAAAGTTAAGTGACTGTAGGAGGATACAAGATGACGTAGTCAAAATTTTTAACTGGTGTGGTGAATGCCAGTAAGCTCTAAATGTAGGAAAACGTAAGTTTATGCGGACGAGTAGGGAAAAATAATCCATTATGTTCGGATACAGCATCAGTAGTATCCCCCTCGACACAGTCACGTGGTCTAAATATCTGGGCGTAACGCTGCAAAGAGATACGAAATGGAACGAACATCTGAGGATTGTAGTACGGAAGACAAAGAGTCGACTTCGATTTACTGGGAGAATTTTGGGAGGCCGTTGTTCATCTGTAAAGGAGCCCGCGTACAGGACTCAAGTGTGAGCTATTCTAGAGTACTGCTCGAGTGTTTGAGATCCCTACCAGGTCGGATTAAAGAAAGACATCGAAGCAATTCAGAGGCGGGCTGCTAGATTTGTTACCGATAGGTTTGAACAAAATGCAATTATTACGGAGTTTTTTCGGGAAACAAATGGCAATTCCTGGAGAGGAGACGTTCATTTCGAGGAACAGTATAGAGAATATTTAGAGAACCGGCATGTGAAGTTGACAGCAGAACGATTGTACTACTGCCACCACAAATTTCGCGTAAGGACCACGAAGATAGGATACTAGAAATTAGGGCTCATACGTATACACGGACTTTTTCCCTCGCTCTCTTTGCAGGTGGAACCAGAAAGAAAATTCCTAGTAGTGGTACAGGTATCTCCGCCACGCACCGTACGGTGGCTGTTGGAGCGTGTATGTAGCTGTAGATGTAGAAATGAAACGAATTGACAGATTGTGTTGAATCCAATGAAGATACACTGATGTGAAATAACGTCAGTGCAACTCGGCAGGTCTGTTGAACCTGCACTGTAGTGAACGTTTGAGCCAGACTGGGAGGCGAACGCGGATTTCCTGCTTTTCCGAGAAGTCGCCTTGACAATCGGACTGTCTGAGTTCGCCTCCTGGCCTGGCACATTTATCATCACTGATGCTTCCACCGGACGTTATCTCAGGGTGTGTGTGGGAATAGCGCCACGGGGGAAACGAATTTGATGGAGATATCTGAGGTACCCAGGCATATTAAAGTCGAATTAAACTCACTGAAATGTTATGAATGGAGTTTATAGAGATTAGGGAGGCTCTTAGATCACAAGTTTTTCTTTGTGGCACCTCCACATTAGTGCCAAAACGGGGAAGGTGTGCCTCTCTGCCCCACATCACATAACCACATGAACATCTCATTCTTTACATCTCAAAAAATATCATTCGGAAGTTGCTGATTAGCTAAATATCTTGTCACTTTAAATTCAATTAACATTTCTGCATTAACTTTAATAATAATACAACATCGTAAAAAATTCTAACTTCATTAGAAACAAACGCTCCGACCTCGTTATTTGTAACTTCTAGGACTCAATCGCTTCGAAATTTTAACATTTTCGTCTAATGATTCTACTTCGCAATTCGACATACGATGGTTATTCGGAAAATAAGGAAAGATCGGTCGCGAAATGGAAACCACAGTGAAAACCCGATGAATTTTTGCACAGGTGTGTTGGGCAGTGTCTCTAGCGTGCCCATCGATTGCGTTACGTCGTTCTCTTTTGTTCTGAGCTCACAGGGAGCACATAAAGATACCTCTCCCGCCAAGTACCAGGGCCTGGTGAAAAATTTCGCCTGAAGCTATGCAGCCAACAGTACGCAACTGTCGTGCATTTTCTTCTTCAAGACAATTCTCAGCCTCATTCTGCAGGGGCAATGAGATGCTCCTGCATCGTTTTCAATTCGAAATGTTTGATTACCAGCAATACAGCCTGTAATTGTCTCCCTCTGAGTTTCATCTCTGCTCACATGAACTGCTGGCTATGAAGACAACATTTTGGCACAGACAAAGAGCTGTAGGCCAGGGTACAGAATTGGCGGAAAGCACTGGCCGCTCCCTTCTACAACGAGGGTATTGGAAAGTTTGTTCAACGCTACGACAAACGTCTAAGTCGGATCAGCAACTATGGAGATAAGTAGCTGGAAGTTGTAGCTAACTGTTGCAAATAATACAGTTTTGATTTTCACTGTGGTTTCCATTTCGCGACCTATTGTTCCTTACTTTCCGAATAGCACTCCCATTTTACTCTTCTTTTGGATGTTGCACCGCTTCTTATTTTTCACGATCGCACCAAAAACCTGGGGAAAAATTCCAACTTCCGATAGACACAGCTGTGCAATAAATGGCTATCTTCTTTAATAGCACTGATATTCACAATATTAACTCAAGTTTTGACAACCATATGTGTGTTTTCGCTTATGAACCTCCAACTACCTTCCAACATATTTTATAGTTACCTCCATTGTTGCTACACTCACGATTCTCATATGCTGTGTCGGATTGAGTGCTAGTACATAACTCTGATGTAGCGATAAAGTTAATTTCCACACCGTCAAGTTGTAAAAGAAAACCTATTGAAGAGTTTGATAGAAGGCAGTTTACTTCCAGTCAGCTTGTGCGAGTAATGTCTGAAAACATAAATGTTCTACCGTGAACGAACTAAAGAAGGAGAAATTGGAGCGGCTGCTACTTTCTCTCCAAAGTGAAACACGCCTGCAGTGGTTGGGTCGTAAAAAGCAAAGTGCTTGGCTTGGTCTTCCCTCTTCCTACCTGCCTTGGGTCACTGACCTCTCGCGTCACTCGACTAATGTGATCCGGAGAATCCGGAGAATGAGAACGCATTCAGTTAAGCATATTCAAATAAACAAGCTTCCTACCTTACATTCAGATTACAGTTTACCTCTTACAGAGATAATTGTTTGTGATGTTGATTGTTTAAATTTTATTCCTAATTCTCTTAATTCGAGGGCCCAGGGACACCCCTTCGTATTAGCCAGCCGAGCCCAAGTTTCACATAGGTCACTTCTACATGCAATGGAACCAAAATATGGAGTAGGCCAATAAATAGCACCAGAACTGCTATAAAGTTTCTTAAGAGCCACGCGTTAGGATGAAATTAATGAATCTGTGTAGCATAATTCATTTGACAAGACATATCCATTACATTCAACCATTAGCATCGAGTCCATTCATTTCGTTGAATTTAACTCCACTGCCGCATACTGGAACATTCCGCTACGAATTTTATTCTAGCACCAATCGTACAAGTGGAAAGGGGTTGTTTATACATTCAAATATGTAGATGGCTATTGAATTTTTAACATGTACGGAAACGACTTATGCACTGCTTCCTATAATTTTAGGGATCCATAATTAACGCCGGCCGTGGTGGCCAGTCTGGAACCGCGCGACCGCTACGGTCGCAGGTTCGATTCCTGCCTTGGGCATGGATGTGTGTGATGTCCTTAGGTTAGTTAGGTTTAAGTAGTTCTAAGTTCTAGGGGACTGATGACGTCAGAAGTTAAATCCCATAGTGCTCAGAGCCATTTGAACCATTTTTTTTTTTTAATTAACGGCTTTAGTGGAATGATAAGTCACTCAATTTTAACGCAGTTTATTATCCTACATAAATACATAGTCCTTAAGTCTATCTACAGCACTCATTGAGTCTAGACGCAACGAAAAGATTCGCCTTGTAATTTGCGATGAGAAATATTTAACTGTCGCTCTCACTCCATAACTAATACGGTTTTTTCCGGTATCAAATTATGTCGACAGTCACCTTCCCAATATTCTAAATGCACGTGCTTTCAGTGGCTGCTCCTCACGTGAGACTACAAGATCTTCCTCCCCACTTACAACTTCCGATATTTCACTTTTAAATTCACAAAACTGCTTCCACGTATCCACAAACACTTCGTCTGATGGCAGTAATTCTCAGAATCTTAATCAGACTAGTATTTCTTCAACGACATCCACTTTCTTGGGCACCGGGGCCACAATCCGAACGTCACCTCCGGGTACTCGTCCAACTCCGACCTATTTCTCCCGTCTCCCTCCTAGGGCGTGAAATCTAATTGATGACTCCCCGCTTGTTGGAGCGAAACTGTATTTTCTGGAACCTTCTGGAAGGCCAACAACACGGTAGTCACCGGATATAGGTCACTGTAGCTGATTATTACTAAGAGTATAGATAATGCTACCGTTAAATATCCCTGTGGCTGGTTAAACCACTTTCCTTCGTTAAATGCTTTTCCATAGTGGTGCTATGCTCACATCCATCTTGGGAGGGCCTCTGGTAGAAATATTCGACAATCATATGCGGAAACGTCAGTGACATTGAATGTTTGAGTCAAGCCTGGCGGCACCCCGAGATATCGTAACGGTTAAGGCGAATCGTCGTTAAGAAGAAAACAGTTGGTACGACTGAGAATTCTAAGATCGAACCTTCCTTCTTGTCAACTCGTGGTCTGTAGTCTGATGGTAAGTGTGATGCCTTTCACGATCGTCTGTCCTGTGTATGTCTTTTCATTTTTGCATAACTACTGTAACTTCATCCATCTGAAACTCTTTACTGTTGTCAATCCTTCGTCTCTCTTTTAGCCCCTACATCTCCATTACCAAATTGTCAATTACTAGATGCCTCAGGATGTGTCCTCTCAAACGATTTCTTCTTTTAGTAAGATACTTATTTTCCCCCAAATCCGATTTAGTATCTCTTCATTATTTATCAGAGATAGCCACAGCACCATATCACAAATGCTTCTACTCCGTTCTTGTCTGAACTGTTTATCGTCCACGTTTTGCGTCCGCGTAAGGCTACATACTGTGCGAATCTTTTCAGAAAAGGCTAAATTTATATTCTATGTCAACGAATTTCTCTTTCGCAGAAACGCTTTTCTTGATATCACCTGTCTGCATCTTATACCCCCTCTACTTCGGTCATTGTCGACTACTTTGTTATTCAGATAGCAAAAAGGCGGCTTTTAGTGCCTCATTTACAATTCTCTCAGAAAATTTAGTTCGACTACGTGGCATATCCTGTTTTACTTTCGTTGATATTTATCTAATAGGCCTAATCTCTTTTCAAGACATCATCAGTTCAACTTTTATTCCAAGAACTTTGCTGTTCCTGATACAGTTACAATTTCATCGACATACCTCAAAGTTTATTTATTCTCCCTGAACTTTAATTCTCTTTCTAAATTTCTGTTTGGTTTCCTGTACTGCTTACTCAATATACATCCCTGTCAAATCTTTTTAGTCGTATAAGTGCAGTCTGGTTTCTGTACACGTCGTAAATAACTTTCCGTCTACCTTCGGAATATCACAGTGTGTATTCTAGTCAACATTCTCTGAAACTTTCTCTAAATCTACAACTATTAAAACGTTATTTTGCCTTTTTCAGAAGGGTTAATATTACCTCTTGTGTTAGTACTTTTCTCCTGATACTTCCGCGGTTGGCTTTAACTATTATTGTGTAAGAAATCCATATCAGTACTTTGCGTCCACACTAAGTCGGGACTGATGGTCTGGTGGCAAAGGGCATGCCTGAGAACTGAAAGATCGCGTGGTAGAATCCCGGACGTGCCAAGAACTTTTCAGTCTGCCTTTTCCCTACATCTCAAAGATGTGATTATTGGCAGCTTAACTGAAAGTCCCCTTTCCCTGTAGGATTACTGTGTTTTTAAAGTAAGTACCGTTTTGAAATTTAAAAAAAAGACATGCTAAGATATCTCAATAATTTTATTTTTACATGAAAGCCTGTATCTTAATCTACTTTTCTACATAATTTCCGTCAAGACTGAGGCATTTGTCATAAGGTTGTACCAGTTTTTGAATACCCTCCTCATAGAAGTCTGCCGCCTGACTTGTTAAGCACTGCATCACCACTGTTTTGACTTCGTCATCGTCTTGAAGGTGCTGACCGGCCAGGTGTTTCTTCAAGTGCAGGAACAGATCGTGGTCACTGGGCGCAAGATCGGGGCTGTACGGAGGATGATGTAGAGTTTCCCATCGAAAAGATGTGATGAGATCTTTGGTCTGATTCGCCACATGCGGACGGGCATTGTCTTGCAGCAAAACGATGCCCTTGCTCAACTTCCATGGATTGTTGCTTTGATTCTGGTGTGACGTGGGCCATCCATGTTTAATCGCCCGTAACAATTTGGCTTAAGAAATCATCACCGTCGTTATGGTACCGCTCAAGGAAAGTCAACGCACTGTGTAAACGTTTGGTTTTGTGCACATCCGTCAACATTTTCGGTACCCAACGTGCGCACAATTTTCGGTAATTCAAGTGCTCGGTCACAATGCCATACAAAACACTACGAGAAACATTAGGAAAGTCATCCCGCAAGGAGGAAATCGTAAAGCGTTTGTTTTCTCTCACCTTATTGTCCACTTCCTGCACCAAACGACCGAAGGACGCCCACTCCGTTGTTCGTCGTGCACATTTGTGCGGCCATCTTTAAATGCTCTCACCCACTTTCATACCATTCCATCACTCATGATGTTTTCTCCGTAAACTGCACAGATCTCACGATGAATATCGATCCTTTTTAGGCCTTTAGCACTAAGAAATCTTGTAACAGCCCGTACTTCACAGTCGGCGGGACTCACGATTATCGGAGGCATCTTAAACACTCAGTAAACAAGACAAACAAGGAAGAATGAGACTGTAATGGCGTCAGTGCGTAGATTAAGGTATTGGCTTTCATGTAAAAATAGAATTATTGAGATATCCTAGCACGTCTTTTTTAAATTCCAAAACGGTACTTGCTTAAAAAACACGCCTGGTATCATTACACTCTAAGACGAGAGAGAGAGAGAGAGAGAGAGAGAGAGGCCACGGAGGAATTACCTGAATGAGATGGGAACCTAGTGATGCGACGCACATTTACTAACAAACTGTTGTTGTTGTGGTCTTCAGTCCTGAGACTGGTTTGATGCAGCTCTCCATGCTACTCTATCCTGTGCAAGCTTCTTCATCTCCCAGTACCTACTGCAACCTACATCCTTCTGAATCTGCTTAGTGTATTGATCTCTTGGTCTCCCTCTACGATTTTTACCCTCCACGCTGCCCTCCAATGGTAAATTTGTGATCCCTTGATGTCTCAAAACATGTCCTACCAACCGATCCCTTCTTCTAGTCAAGTTGTGCCACAAACTTCTCTTCTCCCCAATCCTATTCAATACCTCCTCATTAGTTACGTGATCTACCCACCTTATCTTCAGCATTCTTCTGTAGCACCACATTTCGAAAGCTTCTATTCTCTTCTTGTCCAAACTGGTTATCGTCCATGTTTCACTTCCATACATGGCTACACTCCATACAAATACTTTCAGAAACGACTTCCTGACACTTAAATCTATACTCGATGTTAACAAATTTCTCTTCTTCAGAAACGATTTCCTTGCCATTGCCAGTCTACATTTTATATCCTCTCTACTTCGACCATCATCAGTTATTTTACTCCCTAAATAGGAAAACTCCTTTACTACTTTAAGTGTCTCATTTCCTAATCTAATCCCCTCAGCATCACCCGATTTAATTTGACTACATTCCATTATCCTCGTTTTGCTTTTGTTGATGTTCATTTTATATCCTCCTTTCAAGACACTGTCCATTCCGTTCAACTGCTCTTCCAATTCCTTTGCTGTCTCTGACAGAATTACAATGTCATCGGCAAACCTCAAAGTTCTTACTTCTTCTCCATGAATTTTAATACCTACTCCGAATTTTTCTTTTGTTTCTTTTACTGCTTGCTCAATATACAGATTGAATAACATCGGGGAGAGGCTACAACCCTGTCTCACTCCTTTCCCAACCACTGCTTCCCTTTCATGCCCCTCGACTCTTATAACTGCCATCTGGTTTCTGTACAAATTGTAAATAGCCTTTCGCTCCCTGTATTTTACCCCTGCCACCTTCAGAATTTGAAAGAGAGTATTCCAGTTAACGTTGTCAAAAGATAACAAACTAATAGTCACAATCTCAGAAAAATTGGATTATTTGTCCGAGAGAAACAGCTTAATAAATTGAGGAAATCCGTGACGCATTGATCCATCTCGTGCCCGTATGTAAAAAGTTATTCGGCTTGGCATTGTCTGATACACTTGTTAGATGTCCTCCAGTGGGCTTGGAAAGCGCGAAGACGAGGAGTAGAAACTCTCTCCACGTGCGGGCAGGAATAATCGTGCTGAAACGTAAGCCCGCGACGGTTTGTCACGAAGGACAACACAACCCGGCGTAGAATACCGCTCTGCTTTGCTGTAAGGGTGTCACGGATGACAACCAGATGGATCTTGCTATTAAGTGAAGTGGCGCCCCAAACCATCACTCCCGGTTGTCGGGCCGTAGGGCGGGCGACAGTCGCGCTGGTAACCCACTGCTGTCCAGTAAGTCTCCAGACACGTCTTCGGTCACCGGGTCTCATTTCCAATTCTACTCCAGTAACATGGAGAGCTGCATCAAACCAGTCCTTGGACTGAAGACCACCACAACAACAATATATCAATATTTTGCTCAGTCATCAATGAATCGGCATCGGATGTGCGGGCCGTAGCTGGCACCGTACTTTCGCTCGCGTTTCCGCGGCGCTGCGTCGTCAGCACGCTTCCCGTGGCCAGCAGGCGGCCGGCGCGTGGGTGCGGGTTCCGGCGTCTGCGGCAGAGCAGCCGGGGCACCGCAGCCACTGTAGCACGCGGCGGAAATGAGAGGTGCGTCGGTATGCGCACGGCGCGGCGCGGCTGCCGCCCACCGCCACAATGCCTTGGCGCGGCCGCGGAATCCCAAGCCGGCGCCCGACGTTCCTGGAAAGAGGTGCGATGCCTCGACGCTGGAGGTGCAGGCGGGATACGCCCCCGACTCGACGGATCCCAGCTAAGACCTGCCGCGACCTGCTGCGAAAGTCTGTACTTGATTTCACTAACTGGATTGCGTATCTCTCTCTCTCTCTCTCTCTCTCTGTCTCTACAGGGTGATCCACTGATCGTGACGGGGCCAAATATCTCACGAAATAAGCGTCAAACGAAAAAACTACACAGAACGAAACTTGTCTAGCTTGAAGGGGGAAACCAGATGGCGCAGCCACAGGTCAAACGGATATCAACTGCGTTTTTGTAAATAGGAACCTCCATTTTTATTACATATTCGTGTAGTACGTAAAGAAATATGAATGTTTTACTTGGACCACTTATTTCGTTTTGTGACAGATGGCGCTGTAATAGTCACAAACGTGAAAGTACGTGGTATCACGTAACATTCGGCCAGTGCGGACGATATTTGCTTCGTGATACATACCCGTGTTAAAATGGACCGCTTACCAATTGCGGAAAAGGTCGATATCGTGTTGATGTATGGCTATTGTCATCAAAATGCCCAACGAGCGTGTCCTATGTATGCTACTCGTTATCCCGGACGACATCATCCAAGTGTCCGGATCGTTCGCCGGATAGTTACGTTAATTAAAGAAACAGGAAGTGTTCAGGCACATGTGAAACGTCAGCCACGACCTGCAACAAATGACGATGCCCAAGTAGGTGTTTTAGCTGCTGTCGCGGCTAATCCGCATATCAGTAGCAGACAAATTGCGCGAGGATCGGGAATCTTAAAAACGTCGGTGTTGAGAATGCTACAATAACATCGATTGCACCCGTACCATATTTCTATGCACCAGGAATTGCATGGCGACAACTTTGAACGCCGTGTACAGTTCTGACACTGGGCACAAGAGAAATTACGGGACGACGACAGATTTTTTGCACGCGTTCTATTTAGCGACGAAGCGTCATTCTCCAACAGCGGTAACGTAAACCGGAATAATATGCACTATTGGGCAACGGAAAATCCGCGATTACTGCGACAAGTGGAACATCAGCGACCTCGGCGGGTTAATGTATGGTGCGGCATTATGTGAGGAAGGATAATTGTCCCACATTTTATCAAAAATCAAATGTGTGTAAAATCTTCTGGCACTTAACTGCTAAGGTCATCAGTCCCTAACCTTACACATTACTTAACCTAAATTATCCTAAGGACAAACACACACTCCCATGCCCGAGGGAGGACTCGAACCTCCGCCGGGAACAGCCGCACAGTCCATGACTGCAGCGCCTTTGACCGCTCCGCTAATCCCGCGCGGCCCCATTTTATCGATGTCAATCTAAATGGTGCAAGGTATGCTCATTTCCTACATAATGTTCTACAGACGTCACAACAAGATGTTTCAAAAATGGTTCAAATGGCTCTGATCACTATGGGACTTAACTTCTGAGGTCATCAGTCCTCTATAACTTAGAGCTACTTAAAGCTAACTAACCTAAGGACATCGCACACATCCATGCCCGAGGCAGGATTCGAACCTGCGACCGCAGCGGTCGCGCGGCTCCAGACTGTAGCACCTAGAACCGCTCGGCCACGCCGGCCGGCGCAAGGGTAACACAACCATTATTATGAAAATAGATTATTACATGGATAAAGTAAACAAGTCCTTCGAGAAAATGGAATAGTAGAAGCTAAATACGACGTTACTAGTAGATTTCAAACAGGGATTAAGAAAGTTTAAAAGAAACCCAGATTTTGTTAACCAAGAAGAAATAGATAACTTTATAGTAAAAACTCAGTTTTTGTTAACCAAAAAAGAAATAGATAACTTTATAGTAATGAATGCTGATGCTCAATTTTTGGACCATAGCATAAAGACCCATAAAGACGGGAAACCGGTACGGCCCGTGGTGAATGGGAAAAAGAGAAACTGGAGCAAGATTAATGAAACTATTAGGTGAGGTACTTCGAAAATGGTATACTTATAATGAAACCCTTTCGGTTAAAAATAGTAAGGAGGTAGCACAGTTGAAATGGAAATTTGTGGTAAGGTCTTATGGGACCAAACTGCTGAGGTCATTGGTCCCTAAGCTTACTCACTACTTAATACAACTTAAAGTAAGCTAAGAACAACACACAAACCCATGCCCGAGGGAGGTGTCCAACCTTCGACGGGGGGAGCCGCGCGGACCGTGACAAGGCGCTTCAAGGACAACTGATAGAAGAAAGCAACTTATATGACGATACAAGGTTGACTTTATTAGATGTAGCTATATTGTAAATATCTGTGACAGTGGAGGAGACGATACACATTATAGAAAACAACTTACGTAAGCATCGTAAAATTCCTGATGTGGAAATTGATTAATTTATAAGGTTCTTAAAGTTTGTTTTATCGTTCAACTACTCTAAATTTAAGGGTATGTTTTGTGTACAGGATAAAGGTTTAGCAATGGAGTGTGCTTCGGCGCGGCAGACGGCAGACATCTTCTTGAATAAGTACGAAGCAGCTTTCTTGAATGCAAATGTAAAGTACACTGACAAAATACAGACCTACAGAAGATATGCCGATGACATTTTCATAGTATGTCAGGGGCCTGGGGAAGAAATTAATGAGTTGGTGAATAACTTCAGTAAGATGCACAAGGACATAGTTTTTACAGTAGAGCATCAGCAACATGGAGTCTTAAATTATCTGGACCTGAGGATCGAGAATAGGAGCAACAAGCTCGAGATAGGAATTTTTAGGAAACTCCATGTCACAGTGGTGGTTGTTGATAAGTCCTCATGCCACCCCCAAAAACATAAATTAGCATTTTTCAAAAATGTGGTGCACAGGGATAATTCCATACCCCTAAGTTCAGAAAATAAGAATGAGGAAATGAAAACCCTTAGACAAATAGCGGTGAAAATTGTTTTGGCGCGGTTTTGATGGATCGATTGGATATAATAGCAATTAGGCACGGTAACCAGCAAAACGATAAAAATTTGAAAAAAAAATTGTTCAAATGGCTCTGAGCACTATGGGACTTAACTGTTGTGGTCATCAGTCGCCTAGAACTTAGAACTACTTAAACCTAACGAACCTAAGGACATCACACACATCGATGCCAGAGGCAGGATTCGAACCTGCGACCGTAGCGGTCACGCAGTTCCAGACTGTAGCGCCTAGAACCGCACGGCCACTGCGGCCGGCGATAAAAATTCAGAAAAATATAGTCATGCAATATTGGGGGACCAAATCAAATAAATTAGCGAGGTTGTTTAACAATAAAAGGGTTAGACATGCTTTCAAGACGGACAACAAATTAGGATAGAGGCTGAGGCATAAGATCGACACAGATGAGAACTGGATGTGGAAACCGAGAGCGTATGAAGTAAGATGTCAGAATTGTGAAACGATATATGTGGGGTAGACGAGACGGAATTTTAAAGTTAGACTTAAAGAGCATAATAATAGAGAGAACGGATCGTTAGCTGTAGCAAAGCATCTCAAGAATGAGAAGCATTCGTTGGGGGATGTAAGGGAAAGCTTGAGGGTGTTACACGTCCAAGAAAAAGGGTGGGTGCTATTAAATTTAGAGCAGGTAGAGATTTATTGTGCATTGAAAGAAGAGTGCGTCGGCGTTCCAAATGAGGGGACGGAAGAGTCTAAACGGGATTTGTGGGCACACTTTAGCGATATCTTACTTAAGGGGCACCAACCAACGTATTTTATCAAGTGACATAGGATTTACACATGCTATTTACGTTCAGACTTCAGCGTATACGTAGTTTTAAGTTAAAATGGACTAGGAACAGATAGGCATACTGCGCGGGGTAGCCAAGCGGTCTGGGGGGCCTTTGTCACGGTTCGTGCGGCTGCCTCCGCCGGAGGTTCGAGTCCTCCCTCGGGCATGGGTGTGTGTGTTGTCCTTAGCGTAGGTTAGTTTAAGTTAGATTAAGTAGTGTGTAAGTTTAGGGACCGATGACCTCAGCATTTGGTCTCATAAGACCTTACCACAAATTTCCAACTTTTCCAGACAGGCATTTCTCAAAGATTTTATAACAGGTAGTAGTACCGTCGGTTCTGAGCATAAGGCTTTAAGTAAAAGTCATGGTTGGCAAGTGATGCAGTGACTTTCATTTTGCAACTGTACCTCGGGAACTGTGGATTCACCGGCGTGTGATGTATGACAGTATCCGTGTGCAGCTGGAATTTTAAGTTGTGACTAGGCCTAATCGAATAACAATTTTTTTAAGGTAGGTTATAACTCAGGACGTCTGTAATTCTGTAATTCTTACATGTCTATCGGTGTAAGAGGATTTTTTTCATCTCATTTCCGTTTTTATACGTGAAAATGGGGTAATGTTGTCCCGAAACATGTTGTGGCAATAATCACACAACTGACAACATGGCTGAATATCCTCAATATTGCTTAAAAGTATTATTTCCTCTCAGACACCCCTCACGAAATGACCGCAGTGAGAAAATCAGAGAAATTGTAGGTTACAGGGAGAACTACCGACAATCCACCTCCCCACGAACCTTTCTTTAATGGAATAGATAAGGGCAAAAACGACAATGCTACCGCATGCATTCAGCACCAAACACCGTAAAGTGCGTTGCAAGGTGTAGATGTTTTTGTAACTGACTTGCTCGAATTAACTGCAACATTGGTTCCTTTAGAGCATATGTTTCTTAAATATGTTACCCACAACAGCCCACACTTGGAGCGATTACAGCCTAATTCTGTGAGACAATTAAAAAAATTGAAACATACACCACAATTTGATAGTGATCACGTAACGATTTATGCTCGCTAATTTATAATTTTGAGAAAGTAGTGAATAGTGATTGTTGTAATATGTTAACTTTGACTCATGAAGGACTATACGTCATTCAGCGTTCAAAAATGGTTCAAATGGCTCTGAGCACTATGGGACTTAACAGCTGTGGTCATCAGTCCCCTAGAACTTAGAACTACTTAAACCTAACTAACCTAAGGACATCACACACATCCATGCCCGAGGCAGGATTCGAACCTGCGACCGTAGCAGTCGCGCGGTTCCGGACTGCGCGCCTAGAACCGCGAGACCACCGCGGCCGGCCCCATTCAGCGTAAAAATGTAAACAAACATAAGTGCGATGAATGTTGAGCATCCGTTGCATACTCACACAGGTGTTGATACGCTCTTGGAAGCAGGAGCTAATTATGTGTTAGATATCTTAATACTATGTTACTGTAACTGAAACTTTAAGATATTCTAATGTATTAAAATCCATTAACCTTTTTCCTAATCATACTTTAGGTGTCTAGTTTTTACGTCAAAAATCGTGTAAAGTCACTGTCTCTATAAACGCTAGTTGTGCTCTGATTGTCGCGCTGTTAAAACACACTGTGACGATGGCTGACGCCGGTTCTTGCTCCGTAGTGAAACGCGCGTGGAACACCGTTAAAAACGACGAGAGAGAGGTTGTTCTTAAAATGTTTTTTACAGATTTACAGAAAAGATCAGCTTTGAAGTTTTCAAAGGAAATTTATTTACGAAAGACTAGGCATTTTTGTAATGGTGATGCGTAGCTGAGTCGGTCATTGGAGAATGGCAATCGAGTATTCTGTGGATCGATGGTTGGAATTTGGCCCAGGTCATTCTTTCGATTTTTTTCGTTCCATTCCAATATCTACATCATTTAATCATAAAATTCATTGAATATATGCTAAGCAACCCATACGTAATCATCATTTTTATGAAAAAAATACGTCTTCTTGTTACTAATTACATACTGCACGCAAAATTTCGTTGCAAATATAAATTCTTAAATATTGGTGTTATATAAAAGATTAAAAAGATTGTTTGAATTTTAAAAATCAGCATTTCAAACTATATTTTTAGGAGAAAAGTGAAAAATTAAATAGGCTACTCTTTATTTCGACTACGTCCATTGTTTCATACAATTGCGCTCCAACACGATCTAGAGTGATAAGCGTCGGTAGCTCCACCACCAATCGAAACTTCATGAAACTATAGAAACTGAGGCGGGAATATTCCACGATGTCGCACAACAAATTCCGCATTTTTCCAACCGAAATTTACCGAGAAATGTACTGCATTAGTTATTGGACGCCCCTTGCATATTTACAACTCTTTGGACTGCCGACCTCGTTCTGGATTATTTGAAATAGTTATTTTTAGCCTATCGGTAAGCAGCAGCTGAATGTAAAAGACCCAAGTGAGTTTCTGTTCTGCGGGCACAGCTGTTAAATATTCCTCCCGCACTTATCTGGAGAGAACGGGGACTAATGGTCATTGCCACGCGTAGCAACGGACTGAGTGTTGGAATAAAATCAGACGTGTGCAGTGCGGCTGACGCGTAAGTCTGTTTACAACTCTCAGGGTTCCAAATGGAGTCCGCTCCTCCAGGGTTCCCACCACCACGGTTCACCGAACAGGTGCCAGCAGCTGCCTGCCTCTTAAGAGTTTTACGCCACGCGGTTCGTTAGCAAGCACCTGTTCGTTGCACGGAACTTTCCCGTACTGCTCTTAAGATATTGGGAGTCGCTTCATACCAAGAATGAATACTACTTACCTTTTCTTTCGAATTGGAAGTCGCATGTACATCCATTCTATCTCCTGCCTTTTGCTGCCGGGTTGAATGAGCCTTCAAAGTTTCATCGAATGTGATGTCTCCTTGACAACGGTCGCCATGAGAATATTGCTGAAGAATATCACATACGTTCCTCTTAACCTCCATCGCTTTCCTTGTTAAGAGCAAAAAATGGTTCAAATGGCTCTGAGCACTGTGGGACTTAACTACTGTGGTCATCAGTCCCCTAGAACTTAGAACTACTTAAACCTAACTAACCTAAGGACATCACACACATCCATTCCCGAGGCAGGATTCGAACCTGCGACCGTAGCAGCCGCGCGGTTCCGGACTGCGCGCCTAGAACCGCTAGACCACCGCGGCCGGCTGTTAAGAGCAGACTAAAGCTTTGTTACATCCAGGTAGGAGCAAAATAGCGGCTCCTCCACAGACACCAGTTTGAAAAAAAAAATTCAGAAAATGACCTGTTGATAAAACAAGGCTTCATTTACTACTCGTCTAGAACATCTGATCATCTTCAGGTATTCTACGCAGCAACGAAGAGAACACATGGAATACTTTGAAAGTTTTATCCGGCCGGTGTGGCCGTGCGATTCTAGGCGCTTCAGTCTGGAACCGCGCGACCGCTACGGTCGCAGGTTCGAATCCTGCCTCGGGCATGGATGTGTGTGATGTCCTTTGGTTAGTTAGGTTTAAGTAGTTCTAAGTTCTAGGGGACTGATGACCACAGATGTTAAGTCCCATAGTGCTCAGAGCCATTTGAACCATTTGAAAGTTTGCTATTCAAGTGTACTTTAGCCTTTGTCCACAATTTTTGATTTCTAAAATCGCGAATTAATAAAACAGCAACAATCAGTAAGCTCATTCTCTGGTCGGCTTCGATTAGTCGAGCCAGACCTTTTGAGTTACCGCTTTCTGGCACCGCTAAAGAGTGTTTGCACCTTTGGTGTGCTGCCTGGGCCTACAGCCAATCAGAAGCGTTCGCGATTGTCTGAGCGCGAGGCTAAGCGTATTCGAATGGGGACTCAGTATACTGTTTCCTGCTTTCGCGTACTGCTTTCTGCTTAGCCGGTGTGACGCAGTACGGAATCCTGCAGTGTTAGAGATGTTGGATGAGGTCTTCACAGTTACTTGTCTTGGGGTTGACAGGTGCTGTGTAGCTCACTTCAGTCGTGTGATCTAAATATTCGCACAGTTATTTTTAAATCATTCCGCATACAGATTGTGCAGTGAATTGTGACGTGAAGCAGTATCCTTGCGCATGGACACAAAAGCTAACAGATCGCTCGTTTTTCGTAAACTGGAAGCTGATTTACAGGAGTAATGTTTATCCAATCAGTCGCGTATTATATTCCGTCTTACCGTCTCCTCCTGCATTGTGTATGGTTTAATGTCTGTTTGAAAGACGTATATCGTGAACTCGTAATATCGTGGCTGTACTTGAACTTCAATTCCTGTTACGTATTCTGAAAACCCATGTGGTCTTTATGATCTGTCTGCTGTTCCGAATACAATACATTTACTATTTGTAACATTTCTGTTAATTATTTCGATCAACAAACTTTTGTTTACTACCAAACATAAAGTAGTGCCATGCTGGTATGTAGAATCTCTCTAAGGTCATTTTGTGTCCATTCTGAGCGGCTATGTGTTTGACATGTTTTCCTCGCTCACCCATGTGAAAACCACGTGATTTCAAATCCGGTTGCCGCAGTTCTGACCTCCGTTAGAGAGGTGTTCAAAATAAATGTTTCAAATGGCTCTGTGCACTATGGGACTTAACGTCTGAGGTCATCAGTCCCCTAGAACTTAGAACTACTTAAACCTAACTAACCTAAGGACAGCACACACATCCATGCCCGAGGCAGCATTCGAACCTGCGACCGTAGCGGTCGCGCGGTTCCAGACTGTAGCGCCTAGAACCGCTCGGCCACTCTGGCCGGCCGTCGCAGGGTGCTATGCTTTCACACCATTTCAAACTTATGCGTCTCAATGGAAGACAATTAGGCTGTTTCGAAAAAGTGACCTCGGTGCTAGTACGCATGCCGGTACGTGTGGTTGCCGGCAGGGATCTTGCCGGTACACAGAACAGGCTCGTCCATTACCCTATGTGCTTCGAGACGATATTACGATAACACAGCAACAAAAGGTGTTTTGTTTTCTCAGTTTCATCAAGCTTCTGCTTGTAACAGCATTTCTTAACAGTTAGCTGCCCAACGACGAAGCGGCAGTGACGGCGGTACGGACTTCCTACTGAACCACTGGCCCCCAAGGTCACTTTATCCCACGGCATGTGGTGTTTTTTGCGGGGATTTGAGAAAGGCTCGGTCCGTGTGCCTCTACTTCCAACTATTTCCAATGACTTATGACGCCGCTTCTCGACAGCCTTGGGTGTAGTGGCTCCTGATAAGCTCGCAAAATTATGTGCTGAGTTTGAGTATCGTTTGGTTCTTTTGCATATTCTTATGAAATGGTATGAATCTCTTGAAACGCCCTGCAGAGCAACAATTCGCCATACGCTGCGAGGACCACACTGCTACACTGGACACCGGAGATAAAACGTTCACTGCACTAATTATAGTGAGTACAGTCACACTTCATATACTATGTGATGATTCTGTCAGTCTTTCTTTTGTTCTTCAGGCTGCTCTACAGTACAATGATACGCTCATTGATCAGCGTTGTTCTGTCTTTTGGGGTTTTCCAACAAATGCTAAAGGAGCGATACTTCTTGGTTCTCATCTAGGACGAAATTGTTCTACAACGAAGTCATTTCATTAGCATTACGCAGATCCATTTGCCATACCTGTGCGCTGCTTCACCTGTCTGGCTGTAAATAGTCTGTCACTTGGGATGAGTCACTGACGCCACGAGTTTTCATCTGTTGTTGTGACGTTTGACACAGATGGTAGATGCTGGTCTTGAAAGCCGAAGCCTCTGCAGTAGTGTAACATTACGTTGCTCCGTTGGGTTGCACTGTCTCAAAAAGCTACCAGCAGCATACAGCCTATGTGTTGTCCCAATTTTGTAGAAGAATTCACTCGTTGGGAGTTGTCGTAGCATTAGGTCACAGCAATGGTAGATGGTGGCTTACCTGAAACAACAGGAAACAAAAATTAGTTATACGTTAGGCTGTAAAAAGACAAAAGTTCTAGAAACGAAGTTTAATTTGTCTAGTGCTAACCATCGCCAGTTGCAGCAGATTATATGGTACTCTTTTCACCGACCTGCGTAATTAGCACTAATAAAATCTCCTGACAGAAAATGTGTGGCCTGGAGTGTCGATGCTAGCAGTAACTTCTTGCGCCTCCAGATGCGTGTTCGGGGAATGTAGGTAATTTTCGGCGTGACTGTCGAACTGGTGCAGCGCAGTGTTTCATATGTAATACGTGAAAAAAAAATGGTCATGCACAGTCACAGACAGGGAGATTGTCTTCGAGTGTAGCAAACGTAATCCTGTGAAGTGAGTGACAGCGTTTTAAAAATACCGGAATCTATGGCGTACTCTCTTTTCCTTCTTTTTCCTTTCATTGCCTGACAGAGCTGACGGTGTAGCCGACGCGGAGTGCTTCAGATAATGCAGTAAGGAAACATTTACCCTTAGGGGAACCAGCGACTCCCCATGTGGTCAACCGTCGGCTACAACAACTTCTACACCTTGTAGGCAATTTTACGGTGTATAGTGGAGGGTACTTCTGCTACCACTATTTCTCTCTCTCTCCTCTGCCCCATTTGCGAATTGTACGTGGAAGGAATGGCTGTAGGTAAACCTCTTCTTAGCTCTAATTTCTCTGATTTTCCCGTCGAAGTCATTACGCAAGAGGTACCTGAGAGGAATTAGTACGTTTCCCGTCCTTTCTTGTACGTTTTCAGAATTTCATCACTAAATATCTTCGTGATGCACAATGTCAATCTTGCAGAGTTTCTCTGAGTTCTGTTGAGCATCTCCGTATCACCCGCCGACTAAACAATTTTTAACTTATAGTTGACATAACCGTTTTCTAGATATTGCTCCGGGTCATATTGTACGATAACCATTACCAGATGAAACTAATACGGCTAAGGTTGCTGTGGCCGGGACGGTTTTATTCGATGATAATTAGTTGACTATATGACACGTAGCAATACCCAGAACATTGGTATGTTATTTCTAATTTATTTCTTATTGTATGTCCTTTTTCAGCACGTTTCATTCTCTAGCCTGAAGATCCGATCCATTACTTCTTCCCTGCCAATTACAGACGAGATTCCAGTGGAGCAGAGGTGATCCGGAATGAGAACATTTGAGAGAGGATTTCCACTTCCTTCATTTGTCTTACAAATAACTGAAACCTCTGGAGAACAGTCTAGAGGATGCAAGCTATTCTCAATTTAATGGTAAGAGAGTACGTCCCAAAGAAAAATACCTAGAGTACTCTGTTTGGGTGTTCAATTGAACTATCTTCAGTGTCCTCGATGATACAGCTGACCATGCGGTTGTCAGCTAATCAACATCATGCAACTCATGGAGGGTACAAAACTTCGATGTCGCTATTCTGGGCCTTCTTTCTTGCTAATGCTGTGAACGGCTTCAGCACACAATTCACTGTTCACATGGCAACCTGTATCATACGGACGACAGAAGATGTCATCTAAGACCGAAACCGATTGAATATAAAATAACTTCCTGGAAGTACAGTTGAGGCCATCATCCCTACTACATAAAGATATAGAATGCTGTTCAAAATTTAAAGAAAAGAAAATTTTCACATTATTTGTCACAATCAAGTAACATAGCTCGATGAATCTTGGACCAAATTTTTCTAATGGCTCTGAGCACTATGGGGCTTAACATCTGAGATCATCAGTCCCCTAGAACTTAGAACTACTTAAACCTAACTAACCTAAGGACATCATACACATCCGTGCCCGAGGCAGGATTCGAACCTGCAACCGCAGCGGTCGCGCGGTTCCAGACTGAAGCGCCTAGAACCGCTTGCCCACTACGGCCGGCACTGGATCATATAGGGGAAGAAACACTACAGTACAATACAGAAAGTAACTGAAAGAAAGTGGCCATGAGACGAAAGGAAATGATACTTTTATTCAAATATAATAATTTCACTGGAGTCACCACGATTTACGGTGGTCCTCTGGACATTAGAAACGGTGGGACATGTTTCTTAATAAGGTGTGCGATCACCACGTACGACAATTCACGCTCTGCGGTGGAGCGTTCCATTTCTCCACTAGCGAGGATGGAAGCTTCTGGACGGTCATTGGTGCGTGTGGACTTGCTGTGCAGTACGTCTCCAGAAAGCGTACCACACACGCTGGATGGGATTTAAGTCGGGGGAACGAGCAATCCAATCCATTCGCCGAACATCTTCTCGTTTCAAGACCTCCTCCACCTGCGCAGTTCTATGCAGTCGCGCATTCTCATCCATTAAACCGAAATCAGGGATGCTTGTGTCCCTGGAAAAAGCACAGGGGGGAGGAATACAGTATCGAAATGACGTTGACCAGTGGGTGTACCGTGTTAAAACATTTGAAGGTCAGAATGCACAAGCAGCAATATGCCTCTACATACAACATCTGATCCATTATCAGTTTTGACGATGTTCATGGATGCGCTACGTGTTCCCACATCTCGCCATATAAAGGTACCTAGAACATTGAGGCACAACGTTGTATGGGGGGGGGGGGGGGGGGGGTTCTGAACTCCAGATTTTTGAACACGGTACACTCATGGTAAACGTTATCGTGAAACTTTACTGCTTCCTCGTGTCCATCTTTCCTAGGGTGCATTCGGCGCTCGCTTCATTTTTACGCATGAAAATGAGCGAGCGCATGGAACAGCGTAGGTGGAGGCGCTCTTGGAACGGGAGGATAATCGGCAAATGGACTGACCTGTTCGTCGATCATGTATGGGACGTGTTGCAGATACGTATTGCACATCAAGCAGTTATAAACCGCGCTGGTGGAAGAATGGAACACACTACCACCAGGACCCGTTACCAAACGTGTGCCACAACGTTGCAGAGCATGAATTTCCGTGCGTGGTGATCAAACACCCCGGTCAAGGGAAGTTTACTATCTTTTGGTTAAAAAAATCAATATTTTCAATTGCATTTTTGGATCCATAGAAGTGTTTAGAATTCACCCCTCAAACGGTTTTTCCGAACACGGAACGGAAATGTTTGTTATTCGCGGTTGAACAAAAAATTGCAACTGCCTGAAATCGGCCTTTTTCAGGCACCAGTTTTTTTCTTTCGGAGGACGAGTTATTGTAACGGTGCTTGGGAGGAAACACACAAAATTCAAATGAAAGACTGAACGCATGTGTTTGGAAGTTAGCCCCCAAGCATATGCATTCTGGTGCGAAGACTGTGGAGATTGTGACTTTCCTGGCAGTGAGCAGCTTCAACGAAGGGTATTCAGCAATTCTGAAGACCATGACAACGATGGACGTCACCCTGGGACTCTATTCAACGCAGTTCGCCAAGCATTCGGACGACCACCGGATTAAAGCGGCCGAAAACCGCTTGTCACCTGCCGTACGAGCGGCTCTGGAGCAGCGCAGGATGGCCCAGATCGAGCAGAACGCCATCTATGAGGAAGAGGAAAGACATGTTTATAGTCCCGTGATAGCAAATTGAACGTACGTTGCATAATATTGCATTTATATGTAGTCAAAACTTCAAACGCTTTTTTCTCGAAGTGACTTTTTTTATCGAGCGGTACGGTAACTTCAACTCTACTGAACCGATTGGCATGATTCTTTGTTTACGAAGGAGCTAACTAAATTGTCTAGGAGTTGTACCACTTTTATTCCGATCCATCAACTACAAATATTTTTACTTGGCCGACGAAGTCGGAAAATCGATGAAAAAAACCCTATTTTTTTCAAATGGCCGCCATTTTGTTTCCTATGGTCCAACTCCTAAATAATCTTATATACTTCGCTAACGTCAACTCAATTTTGATTTCAGACGAGCCGGCTGACCTGTGATATACCGCGCGTGGACGTCTACATCGAAATTTTGTTTCATTCCCACGGCACTTCCTCCTTTGCTCTTCGACATTTACGGTCAAAAAAAATTCCAGTTTGTACAGGAAATAATCTTCACCAAATTTGACACTGATATCTATAACACATCCCGAGAAAAAGAATTCTCAAAGAACATGCTTTTTCGGGCCAAAGATAGTAAACCTCCCCTTAAGAACTATAACACACCGTTTGTAAAGTCCAGGAAACCATATATCGCGGTGACTTCAGTGTAATTATTGTATGTGAATAAAAGTGTCATTTCTGTTCGTCTCATTGCGTATTTCCTTCAGTTTCGTTCCGAACGATACTGTGGTAGTGTTTTTTATGTATGGTCCACATTTCGTCGAGTTATGTTACTTGGCAGTAACACATCGTGCGAAAGACACTTGTATCCTTACGTTTTGGACACCAGTGTAATAACTCTCGTTCCGTGGTCTTTCGGAAGGTAGGAGAAATAGCTGGAAGTCTAATGTGCATCAAAGTGCATTTGTTTAGGTGTACCTGTGTGGCAATAACCCACAGGTTAACATGAATAGCCTGATCGCTTACCTGATAAATAGAAAAACAGGTTTTGTGAATAATAGGTTTTCGAAATTGGAGATATATTTTAATATGCCCATAGATTAATGAGTATCATTTACGTTTCTAAATAAATTGACGGGTGTGAAACTTCATTCGAAACTGGAGATATATATTCATACGCTCAGAGATTAATGTGTACCATTCAGGTTTCTAAATAAATTGACGTGTGTGAAACTTCATGTTTCAGTAACAGGAACATCACTGACCAATTCCGAATTCCGACAATCCATCGGAGTCCACCACCGTAAGGATCTCTAAACTTGACGGTTACCTCGTAACTGCCGCTTGGTGGTTTTTCGCTTCTTGCAGTGTTTCCGCCTGCCGAGATGGTGCGAGCTCTTTCACGGAACGGGTTCGCAGACCAGTAAGTCGACCCGTTCCCACGTCAGCTCTCGGCGGCGTCTGTGTCGTGTCGGTCCCGACGTATACAGCAGTGCGACAAAAATACGCGCCTCGGTGGCAGTGATTTCGGCGAGGGCCGGGGGAACACCGCCTCGTGTAGGCGGCAATCGCTTCTCTGAAACGATCAGCTTTCCGACGGTCGGAGGAATCCCAGCCGCGCGAAATGGGAGACGACGATCGCTCCGGCGCTCAGATTTGGCCCTGTGGGCATGTCGCCATTGTCTGGCCCGGCGGGAGGAATGCTAATGCACTTTGCATGTACTAATTGTGACAGGGCCCCCGGGGCCGAAAAAGTACCCTCGCGAGCGCGTTAAGGTCTCGCTGTTGCCGCTACCGGGAACGCCGGCGCGCCGACAAGCCCGCGCGTCGCATTGCGTCGCGTCGCGGCGCATCGCAGCCTGAAAAACAAACCGAGGCGCCACAGCCGCCAGGCCGCGAGAATCCGCCGCCGCGGCGACTCATTAACGGGACCCGCTGACTGACTGGTCGTGCGTGCAGACTCGTGCGCTAGCTGTCGGCGCAGCACTAATCCTCGCTGCACTCCGTACTCCAGCTGAGTTACACAGACTGAATCGAAGTCTCGGACGCACAACTTCGGGAAAAAGCAGTCACTTTTGGGACGTGGTTTTACTCGACAAAACGAACCGAAGACTTGGCGAAGCTCGTAGTACCCTGTGAGAACAACGACTTAAATTTAAACCGTATATACGGGTGTGTATATACGGGGTGTTCAAAAAGTCTCCCCGCAGTGCCGTATGTCTGGCACAGCCCAGTGCAATGCTGGCCGATAGATTTTTCATGTATAAAAGGAAACAACTGATTTTTCTTTACAATAATCGGGATGACCATGGATTTGAAAAATTAGTAAATTCTTTAAATTGAAATGAATGATTGTCAAAAGTTAATTTTCATAAGAAAGATTATTATTAAGAGATTTTTTTTTAAAAAAAAACAAACATTTACATGGGACTTGATGTAACAATAGTACACATGCGCGAGGTTGCTTTTGCCTTATACTACGAGGGCAGTTCAATAAGTAATGCAACACATTTTTTTTCTCGGCCAATTTTGGTTGAGAAAACCGGAAATTTCTTATGGAACATTTTCAAACATTCCCGCTTCGTCTCGTATAGTTTCATTGACTTCCGACTGGTGGCAGCGCTGTACGGAGCTGTTAAAATGGCGTCTGTAATGGATGTGCGTTGCAAACAACGGGCAGTGATCGAGTTTCTTTTGGCGGAAAACCAGGGCATCTCAGATATTCATAGGCGCTTGCAGAATGTCTACGGTGATCTGGCAGTGGACAAAAGCACGGTGAGTCGTTGGGCAAAGCGTGTGTCATCATCGCCGCAAGGTCAAGCAAGACTGTCTGATCTCCCGCGTGCGGGCCGGCCGTGCACAGCTGTGACTCCTGCAATGGCGGAGCGTGCGAACACACTCGTTCGAGATGATCGACGGTTCACCATCAAACAACTCAGTGCTCAACTTGACATCTCTGTTGGTAGTGCTGTCACAATTGTTCACCAGTTGGGATATTCAAAGGTTTGTTCCCGCTGGGTCCCTCGTTGTCTAACCGAAAACCATAAAGAGCAAAGGAGAACCATCTGTGCGGAATTGCTTGCTCGTCATGTGGCTGAGGGTGACAATTTCTTGTCAAAGATTGTTACAGGCGATGAAACATGGGTTCATCACTTCGAACCTGAAACAAAACGGCAATCAATGGAGTGGCGCCACACCCACTCCCCTACCAAGAAAAAGTTTAAAGCCATACCCTCAGCCGGTAAAGTCATGGTTACAATCTTCTGGGATGCTGAAGGGGTTATTCTGTTTGATGTCCTTCCCCATGGTCAAACGATCAACTCTGAAGTGTATTGTGCTACTCTTCAGAAATTGAAGAAACGACTTCAGCGTGTTCGTAGGCACAAAAATCTGAACAAACTTCTCCTTCTTCATGACAACGCAAGACCTCACACAAGTCTTCGCACCCGAGAGGAGCTCACAAAACTTCAGTGGACTGTTCTTCCTCATGCACCCTACAGCCCCGATCTCGCACCGTCGGATTTCCGTATGTTTGGCCCAATGAAGGACGCAATCCGTGGGAGGCACTACGCGGATGATGAAGAAGTTATTGATGCAGTACGACGTTGGCTCCGACATCGACCAGTGGAATGGTACCGTGCAGGCATACAGGACCTCATTTCAAGGTGGCGTAAGCCCGTAGCATTGAATGGAGATTACGTTGAAAAATAGTGTTGTGTAGCTAAAAGATTGGGGAATAACCTGGTGTATTTCAATGCTGAATAAAACAACCCCTGTTTCAGAAAAAAAATGTGTTGCATTACTTATTGAACTGCCCTCGTACATCGCTCAGGCACCGCCATCCTTCCCCAAGACCGGCCAAGCCAACTCGTTACACACGACTGCTAGCTACTATTTACTCGTATTGCCACATAGTTCCTACTGCACCCAACACTGCTCTCTTGTCCGAGATTCTCTTATAGCTTACATATCGCAGGCAGCGCGTGAGCAGTCCATCGAAATTACATCTGATTGAGTGCGCTAGCAATAAATTTCCTAGTCATGGACCTCCTACACGTGGTAATCAGTCGCGCGGTCCCCGACTCCAAACAACAGTGCGAGACGTTCAATCCGTCAGTATACAACGTCGCGTTTGCTGCAGAAGGAGTTGCCTACTGGCAAGTACCGGCGCCTATGACTTCGACGCTCTGTAACGTCGTTGGGTGACGTTTCCTGCCACGGATTCCTATCCTCGATTTGTTCTTCAAGACACCCCCTCGAAGTTTGTCACAATATATCTGGGACATCCTGTATATGTAAATGACCTTACACCTAAAATTCGTAAAGGAGAATGGTTACTATTCAACAGAATAGATGTTTGTCAAACTATTGATAAATGGTTACCTGGATGCAGACTATAGCTAATTTTGATAAAACATACTAAATGTAGTTTTTCACAGTACATATAGTTATATCGACTGGTAATGAAGCATATGCAGTAAACGGGGTAGAATTGTCCTAATTTTTGAGAGTTCATACTGATGAAATTTTCAACTAGAATACGCATATTACAGAGACGCTCTAACAATTAAGGTCAGCTACTTTTGCAGTTCGCATAGATGTTAGGCTTTCAAACATGAAGCAGCGTCCTAATACGTTTTGCACGTTGCAACTCAATAATATCTTGTATATATATGGATAGTTCAATATATAGAAATAAAATGCTGATTGCGCAGTAGCCGTCAGTAACATATGTTGTTCACCTATAGACATTTTGTAAGTACCTCTTTAAGGAGGCATGCATTATAACTGCACGTTTATAATAAATATATTATACAGGGTGATTTTTTCCACCGTCTTCAAACTGTAGGGATTGATCGTTCCAACTTTCTCGACACATTTCTCTTTTCATGGTACCACTTTCAATATGCCCTGCCATACAAGTCCGTTAGCTTGGAGTACAGCAATTTGCGGACTGTTGATTTCACTTCCGCATCTGTCGCAAAGTTTTGGCCGGTCAGGAATATCTTCATAGGACCAAACAGATGAAAGTCCGACAGCGCAAAGTTTCCGAGCACCTCCCACGCATATTTGGCGATTTGCTCACAAACAGGAGTAGCAACATAGGGGCGAACATTGTTGTGAAGATGTTTGACACCGTCAGCATTAATGTTGCGACCTTTGTCACGGAGGGGACAACGCAACAACGCAACTTAACCAAAGTTTTAATGTATGCTGCAGCATTCACATCCTGTGTTCAGCAAAGTCAACCAATTTAATGTATGCTGCAGCATTCACATCCTGTGTTCAGCAAAGTCAACCAATAACACACCATGCATATCCAACAATACTGTCACAAGCACATTCCTAGCAGGTTGAGTCACTTTGAAATTTTTTTTTTTTTTTTTTTTTTTTTTTTTGTAATGAGGAACCAGCATGTTCCCACTCCATAGAGGTCTGCTTGATTTCGGGCATGTAGTGAGACGCCCACGGCTCACCACCAGTGACTATTCTTTCAGAAAGTCATGCCCTTGTGCTACGTTACGCTTTAAGTGAACCAAGATCGTCACCATTCGCTGGCCCTAACTGGTACTAACTTTAAGAAACTGACATGAACAATATCGTACACCGCTCCATTGGAAATGTTGAACTGCCGCGATAAGGTTCGCAGTTGCACATGTCGGTCGTTCAAAATTGCGTGGCGAATCACTGGGGTTCACACGGCCCTTCTAGAGAAAACACACTACCTGCAGACACTGCTACGGTCCATACAGTCGTCCCCATACACGCCATACATGTCCCTGTGAATTTCACTCGGTTTATGCCTTTTGGCTCACAAATATCGAACTATACTTCGCTGCTTTTCACAATTTGACGATACTAACATGCACGCCGTGTTTGTCTCGTAGTTCAGGCTTCGCTCGCTAGGGCTGCAAATGAAAACAGATGCCCTCTGTGGAGCAATTCAGATTCTATCGTCGTGAAATTTCAACGTTCCAGCTGCAGTACTAAGGGAGAAAAATACCGGGTGAACAAAAGTCAGTATAAAGTTGAAAACTGAATAAATCACAGAATAATGTAGATAGAGAGGTACAAATTGAGACACATGCTTGGAATGACATGGGGTTTTATTACAACCAAAAAAATACAAACGTTCAAAAAATGTCCGACAGATGGCGCTTTATCTGATCAGAATAGCAATAATTAGCATAACAAAGTAAGACAAAGCAAAGATGGTGTTCTTTACAGGAAATGCTCAACATGTCCACCACCATTCCTCAATAATAGCTGTAGTCGAGGAATAATGTCGTGAACAGCACTGTAAAGCATGTCCGGAGTTACGGTGGGGCATTGGTGTCGGATGTTGTCTTTCAGCATCCCTAGAGATGTCGGTCGATCACGATACACTTGCGACTTCAGGTAACCCCAAAGCCAGTAATCGCACGGACTGAGGTCTGAGAAGCCGGATGTTGCGGCCGAGCGGTTCTAGGAGCTTCAGTCCGAAACCGCGCTGCTGCTACGGTCGCAGGTTCGAATCCTGCCTCGGGCATGGATGTGTGTGCTGTCCTTAGGTTAGTTAGGTTTAAGTAGTTCTAAGTCTAGGGGACTGATGACCTTAGATGTTAAGTCGCATAGTGCTCAGAACCATTTGAGGTCTGGGGACCTGGGAGACCAAGCATGACGAAAGTGGCGGCTGAGAACACGATCATCACCAAACTACGCGCGCAAGAGAACTTTCATCACGCGTATAGCAATATGGGGTGTTTTTTTTTTTTTTTTTGTTCTAATAAAACCCCATGTCATTCCAAGCATGTGTGTCAATTTTTACCTCTCTATCTACATTATTCCGTGGTTTATTAATTTTTCAAATTTATACTAACTTTTTGATCACCTGGTACTATTGTGAGTTACTTTCCGAGCCTCCTTCGTACACTCCTGGAAATTGAAATAAGAACACCGTGAATTCATTGTCCCAGGAAGGGGAAACTTTATTGACACATTCCTGGGGTCAGATACATCACATGATCACACTGACAGAACCACAGGCACATAGACACAGGCAACAGAGCATGCACAATGTCGGCACTAGTACAGTGTATATCCACCTTTCGCAGCAATGCAGGCTGCTATTCTCCCATGGAGACGATCGTAGAGATGCTGGATGTAGTCCTGTGGAACGGCTTGCCATGCCATTTCCACCTGGCGCCTCAGTTGGACCAGCGTTCGTGCTGGACGTGCAGACCGCGTGAGACGACGCTTCATCCAGTCCCAAACATGCTCAATGGGGGACAGATCCGGAGATCTTGCTGGCCAGGGTAGTTGACTTACACCTTCTAGAGCACGTTGGGAGGCACGGGATACATGCGGACGTGCATTGTCCTGTTGGAACAGCAAGTTCCCTTGCCGGTCTAGGAATGGTAGAACGATGGGTTCGATGACGGTTTGGATGTACCGTGCACTATTCAGTGTCCCCTCGACGATCACCAGTGGTGTACGGCCAGTGTAGGAGATCGCTCCCCACACCATGATGCCGGGTGTTGGCCCTGTGTGCCTCGGTCGTATGCAGTCCTGATTGTGGCGCTCACCTGCACGGCGCCAAACACGCATACGACCATCATTGGCACCAAGGCAGAAGCGACTCTCATCGCTGAAGACGACACGTCTCCATTCGTCCCTCCATTCACGCCTGTCGCGACACCACTGGAGGCAGGCTGCACGATGTTGGGGCGTGAGCGGAAGACGGCCTAACGGTGTGCGGGACCGTAGCCCAGCTTCATGGAGACGGTTGCGAATGGTCCTCGCCGATACCCCTAATTTGCTGGGAAGTGGCGGTGCGGTCCCCTACGGCACTGCGTAGGATCCTACGGTCTTGGCGTGCATCCGTGCGTCGCTGCGGTCCGGTCCCAGGTCGACGGGCACGTGCACCTTCCGCCGACCACTGGCGACAACATCGATGTACTGTGGAGACCTCACGCCCCACGTGTTGAGCAATTCGGCGGTACGTCCACCCGGCCTCCCGCATGCCCACTGTACGCCCTCGCTCAAAGTCCGTCAACTGCACATACGGTTCACGTCCACGCTGTCGCGGCATGCTACCAGTGTTAAAGACTGCGATGGAGCTCCGTATGCCACGGCAAACTGGCTGACACTGACGGCGGCGGTGCACAAATGCTGCGCAGCTAGCGCCATTCGACGGCCAACACCGCGGTTCCTGGTGTGTCCGCTGTGCCGTGCGTGTGATCATTGCTTGTACAGCCCTCTCGCAGTGTCCGGAGCAAGTATGGTGGGTCTGACACACCGGTGTCAATGTGTTCTTTTTTCCATTTCCAGGAGTGTATATTCCAAGAAAATTTTTCCTCAAACTGAGACCTATGTTTGACACTAGCAGCCACGCTGGATTAGCCGAGCGGTATGGGGCGCTGCAGTCATGGACTGTGCGGCTGGTCCCGGCGGAGTTTCGAGTCCTCCCTCGGACATGGGTGTGTGTGTTTGCCCTAAGGATAATTTAGGTTAAGTAGTGTGTAAGCTTAGGGACTGATGACCTTAGCAGTTAAGTCCCATAAGATTTCACACACATTTGAACAACATTTTTTTTGACAATAGCAGACTTCTCTCGGCAAGGAAAGCCCTTTTAGTTAGAGCTAGTCTGCTTTTTATGTCGTCCTTGCCCTATCCGTCATGGGTTATTTTGCTACCTGACTTCATCTACTTCGTGACCACAACTCCTGATGTTAAGTTTCTCACTCTTCTCATTTCTACCCCTTCATGCCGTCGGGCATTCACCGCGTTTGTGCCCAGTTCATACTGTGTGACGTACGCCACGAGCGTCACAGTAATTACGTCACATTCAAGAGGCAGCGGTAATACTGCGACTCGCCGCTGAACAGTGATGTGCGGACCTAATGCTTTAAAGGGCAGTACATCCCCGACGGCCGTCGTGAAACGAGACTCATTGACGATTTCATCAGCGGGAGATGGCGAGGGACCGCCCACGGAGCCCGCCATCCTCAAGGCGGTAGTCGGTAGGGCCACGTGTGCGTGAGTGCGTGCGTGCGTGCCGCGGCGACGGCTGCGCGGCGAGCTGCCGTCGGCGTCGGCGGCGGCCGCTCTATAATTTGCAGGGCAGCGGCCGTTGGCGCCGCTACCGGACTCCCCACTTACCCCCTCCCCACCCCTCCCCGCCCGTGGCCCACTCCGTCCCGCTCCCCTTATTTAATAACGATTCGGCGCCAACTGGTCGGCGCCGAGCAGGAGCGCCCGACACCGCCGCCGCGTTCGACGAATTAAACAGATCGGTCGCGCTTCTGGGCAATTTGCTCTCTCAGCAGATGAAGCAGTGGTCGGCAATAACTCGATCAGTAAGCTCCCCGCAGACAATATAACGACGTTCAGAGCACAACCGACGAGAAATCTCCGCAGCTTGTCCGGACAGGAAGTTGCGCTTACAAGTGACGTACACTATCTTGATCAAAAATGTCCGGACACCGATTAGCGGATATGAATATGGAGTCTGTCTTCCCTTCACTTTTATGACGGCCTGAACTGTGCTGAGGAAACTCTTAATGAGGTGTCTGAGTGTTTGTGGGAGAATGGCAGACCATTCGTCCTGGAGAACGACATCGAAAATGGTAGTGGTGCGAAGTCGTCGTTCTGATTCATCCCAAAGGTTTTCACTGGGTTCAGGTCTGAACTCTAGAAGTGCCAGCCGGTGTGGCCCAGCGGTTCTAGGAGCTTCAGTCTGGAACCGCGCGACCGCTACGGTCGTAGATTCGAATCCTGCCTCGGGCATGGATGTGTGTCATGCCCTTAGGTTAGTTAGGTTTAAGTAGTTCTAAGTTCTAGGGGACTGATGATCTCAAAAGTTAAGTCCCATAGTGCTCCGAGCCATTTGAACCATCATCTGTTCAGTTTCTGAAACATAATTTTCCACGTATTAATGCCCCACAGATGCTGTTTTAGGATAGGGTGCACTATCATGTTGATACAAACCGTCATCAACTTCGAACTGTTCCTCTACTGCATGCAATACACAGTGCTGTAAAATGTGTTCATATCATTCCGCATTTAGCATTTTTAACCACAATAACGGTACCACTCTTCAATCACGGAAAACGTTCCCGTATTACAACGTAACGCAAAAGAAACTGATATAGGCATACATATTAAAAAACAGAGAAATGTAAACAGGCAGAATTCGACGCTGCGGTCGACAGAGCCAGTATAAGACAACAAGTGTCTGGCGCAGTTGTTAGATCGGTTTCTGCTACTACATTGGCAGGTTATCAAGATTTAAGTGAGTTTGAGCGTGGTGTTATAGTCGGCGCACGAGCGATGAGACACAGCATCTAAGAAATAGCGATGAAGTGGGGATTTTCCCATTCGACCACTTCACGAGTTACCGTGAATATCAGGAAACCGGAAAAACAGCAAATCTCCGACATCGCTGCGGCAGGACAAAGATCCTACAAAAACGGGACCAACGACGACGGAAGAGAATCGGTCAACGTGACAGAAGTGCAACCCTTCCGCAAATTGCTGGGCCGTCAAAAAGGGTCAGCCTCCGAACGATTCAACGAAACACCATCGATATAGCCTTTCGGGGCCGAAGGTCCAATCATGTACGCTTGATGACTGCAGCCGGCTGCTGTGGCCGAGCGGTTCTGGGGGCTTCAGTCCGGAACCGCGCTGCTGCTACGGTCGTAGGTTCGAATCCAGCCTCGGGCATGGATGTGTGTGATGCCCTTAGGTTAGTTAGGTTTAAGTAGTTCTAAGTCTAGGGGACTGATGGCCTCAGAAGTTAAGTCCCATAGTGCTTAGAGCCATTTGAACCATTTTTGATGACTGCACGACAAAAAACTTTAGGCCTCGCCTTGGACTGTTGATGTCTGGAAACCCGTTGTCTGGTCGGACGAGTCTCGTTTCAAATTGTATCGAGTGGATGAACGTGTACGGATATGGAGAGAACCTCACGAATCTATGGACCCTGCTTGTCAGTAGGGGACTGTTCAAACTGGTGGAGGCTCTGTAATGGTGTGGGGCGTGCAGTTGGAGTGATATGGGACTCCTGGTACGTCTAGATACGACTCTGACAGGCGACATGTGCGTAAACGTCCTGTCAGATTACCTGCTTCATTCATGTCCGTTGTGCATTACTATGGACTTGGGAAATTGCAGCAGGACAATGCGCCTCCCCACACGTCCATAATTGCTATAGAGTGGCTCCAGGAACAAAGACATGAATATTATTGAACCTTGCAACGTTCTAATCATAAGAGATCTCCACCCCCTCGCACTCTTACGGATTTATGGACAGCCCTGCAGGATTCATGGTGTCAGTGCCCTCCAGCACTACTTAAGACATTAGCCGAGTCCATGTCACGTCGAGTTGCGGCACTTCTGTGTGCTCGCGGGGGTGCAACACCATATTACGCAGGTTTACTGGTTTCTTTAGCTTTTCAGTGTATAACATCGCCTCCTCCATAATTCACTGTTGACACAGCACATTATGGCTGGCAATGTCCTCCAAGTATTCGCCAAGCCCAGACCCTTCCATCGTCTTCTCACAGTGTATAGCGTGATTAATCACTTTCAATCACTCGTTGCCAGTCATCCAGTGTCCTGTGGTTCGCTCTTTATATCACGTCAAGCGTCACTTAGCACTTACTATAGAAATATGTGACTTACCAGGAGCTGTGCGAGAATTGTTCCCTATTCTTTTTTAACTTGCCATACACAGTCATTGTACACTAGTTGAATTGGTGGTAGCACTTCGGATCTCACGAGTGGCTGGGCGGATTTAGAAGGTTTGAAATGTCCTTGATGGATGGATTATTCAGGTGACATTCAATGATTAGTCCACGTTCAAACTCACTGACCTCTCCTAACCAACCCATTCTGCTAATTTTTTTTTTTAAAGAAAATATGGTACTCCCAGTCTCAATCCATACTGGCTTGACTGCCCCTCGTGACGTCTGGTACCAATTCTGCATTACATACGGGTGTGCGCCTACTTCTGGCTCTAAGCACTATGGAACTTAACATCTGAGGTCATCAGTCCCCTAGACTTAGAACTACTTAGACCTAACTAACCTAAGGACATCACACACATCCATGCCGAGGCAGGATTCGAACTTGCGACCGTAGCAGCAGCGCGGTTCCAGACTGAAGCGCCTAGAACTGCTCGGTCACAGCGGCCGGCGCCTACTTCTGATCAGATGGTGTGTGCACACAGCGAGTCTCCGTATTTGGTTATGTTTCGCAAGACTTTAGTACATATTTCCAGTAGACACAATTCAATATGGAACTGAAGAAATCATCAGTACTCTGATTGCAGTAAAGTTGTGTGTAACTGTAAAGAGAACTGATTTATATTTTGTCTTGAGTGAGTAGGTATAGATTCTGAGTGTCGGAGTGCTAGTTACTCCAGGAACACCATGTCGTAATTCCGATATACCCTAAGTACGAATAAAATAAATGTCTTTTTCCAAGGAGCAAAATAAAAATGTATCAAAAGTATACGTTGCTTAGCTACCAGGGGGACATAAACCAGAACGATTGCCTTTCTTGTAACTTTGTTCGTTACGAAGATGCGAATTCCAGTACGTCCTTTATAAGTAGCACCATAGAATATTTTTAATGCGACCGTTCGTGATAAGCAGGAAATACGGGTTCGAGTCCCGGTCCGGCACAAATTTTCACTGTCGTCATTTCGTTTTACAGCTGATGGTAGTCCATATCGCAACTGCGAATACATTTCAGCTGAAGAGGTTCTTCAGCTAAAGAGACTGATCGAACCTCAGCTGCGGTTAGAGAGTGACAGCCCATTCTAAACAAAAAGAAAATAGACACGGTAGCACAAATCTGAGACTTCGATTCCCCCGATAAAACCACTCTATCTGAGTGGCGAATATCTTCAGGTGTCTGCTGAATCGTTTTTCCTTGCAAATGAGGTACATTCTGCAAAGACACAAGTTTTCTATTCGTGAAGTTGTCGTAGTTATTACAAATTTTGTCTATATGCTTACATCTTTATGTTGTTTGCGTCTATTGCCAGTGAGACTATTATTGTAATCTATGAACAACACCAAATATTCTCTTTTTCGATGGAACACTTCTTACATCTTTGCAAACTGACAGCCGTGAGCATTGATGTGCTTGCCGATTGAGTGCCTGATGCCAGCGGCACCGCCCGGCAGTCAGTGCTCCCCATTTGCTAAGATACTTAACTCAAGGTCAGCACAGTGGGTTAAAAGTAAAAGGGCCTTCGTAACCAAACAATGGGTGTCGGGCTTGCAATATCACTGGATAAGAACAGTGATGACGGAAAGGATTCCCTAGCTATCGAGTTGGCGGAAAAGGTCCAGTCACTGCCACATATTTTATTGATTATGTGCCATAAGCGGATCCAAGCAGTACGAGTACTAGGAAAGGATGTGGTTTCTTACGGGAGAGCGCACGCCCCCAAAATTCTACATGCATTTCCAGAGGAAATTTGTAAACACTGGCTTTCCATGTTCGAAGGCAAAAGGTCGAAGAAAAGAATCTCACACACCTTATGGAGCTTCTAGTAAACGAAGTGGTGGAGAGAGCCACATGCAGCGTACGAGTACATGGGGATAACGTCCCACAAGAGAATTACGTATCCGTGATAACTGCCCTTCATGCAAACGTTAGAACGAAGACTGATAAGAAGAAGACACAATTCAGACGCTTTTTGTGTGTACTGGGAAGAAAGGGAGCATTGGGGCCAAAACTGCTGAAAGGTTGCAATCTTAGAGCATAGAACAGATACCCTGAAGAAAAGAAACGCTGCTTCTTGTGCGTTAGACATCGGCACAACAAAAGTCAGAGATTTCAACGACTTACAATTCACATAATCGCAAACAGCTCGTGCGAATATCAGAGGACCGACTGGTAGGAGTAAACGACGCTTGTCATCCTAGACACAGGGAGTCAGTCAATTTTCATCCACCATTCACTAATCGTATCTCTCCTGTTCAGTGTCACTGGAGCCGCAATTCTGGAGATGGCGATATCTGAATCATCATACACTTATCACTCTCAAGAGGAAGGTTCATTTTGATGTGATGATACTCTCCGCTAGCGCCCATGTATCAATTACAGCTTTCGACAGCCCAACAAGTTCTCACATCAACCGACAGTACCATAAGATGTAGGGGATGTACCTTGAGCGAGGTATACGTCTGGAAAATCCGAGAAGAGACACTGAAGATTTCCCTATTGAAGCCTAGTGGGAGATGGTTACTATTGGAAAATTATGGCCTTGGAAGAACCAATTAAAGTATTACCTTCATTATTCCTTCTTTCCACAATCTTCTGACGAGCTCTTAGGGGAAACAGAACTAGTGCTGCAGTTCACTACACAACTGTCAACTTAATTCAGGGTATAGTTAATAAGATGTCTGATGAGTCAGTGCACCGTTTTTGGGACTTTCAGACAACTGGTATAACAGAGCATCAAGAACATTCATTGACACCCATTTGCCAAACTGTTGCACAAGAGTTCCAAGATTCATACCACAAGGAGAATTATTGTATAGTTTTATGCTCGCCTCGGAAGCAGGATGTTCTCTAGTGGCTGCAACACTGCTGAACCACGTCTTCGCTGCGTACAAAACAATTTATAGTTTACTGAAGCTTATGTATGATGAGTACATATCACACTACATTAAGAGGGATGAAGTAGAAGTTTCACCTGAGGACTATACAGTAGGAGACATATTTTACTTGCCACAGTACGTAATGAAGAAAATGCATCAGTGAAAGTATCAAACACAGGACCGTATTCGATGCGGCAGCGCTCGAACCAGTCTCTCCATCTCCGAATGACGCCCTCGAAACAGGATCCTCTGACTGTCAGATAGCCTCACAGTCTTGTTACGACTTCGCAAACCTCCTACGGGACATGTGTGTGGTGTGGAAAAAGACTTCTTACAGCTGACCTTGAGCGAAGAGGACAGAAATCTCTAAGGTTCATTTCGAGGACACCAAGTCAAAAAGTCCTACATGGACGTATTAACATTCGCCACAACACGTGCAATTCACCTTGAGCTTGTCACTGATACGTCCACTGATAGACTTTTAATGGCCATCACTGCTTTGCAGTTTTCTCAGACAACGCTACAACAGTCCATGCAGCCATCACAGAACATAGTCCTTTAAAACTGCGGATCAAGAGCATCATGGTGCCTTCTCTTAATGCTGCTAAATTAACCTTCCAAGACACGTGGCTGAGGGGTCTTGCATGGGAGGAAGATTTTCCCCAGATCTTGCTCGTAATTGGCATTCCTTGGGTCTCAAAGCTTCATCATGTGCCATCCTTACATCGTTGTGCATTCCCAGATGGATAGGTATGACAGGCATAAGTGGGCATGTGTTCTGCAATGCATCTGAAGGAGTATATGGAGCTGTTTTCTATGTGTAGGCAACTAATGAAACTGGCTACATAGCACGTATTGGCTGCACAAAGAACAGACTGGTATCAGTCAAAAAGGCAGTGCTCCTTATCTAAGTTGGAATTGTTTGCCGCGTTGGTCGGTTGGTGGAAGTGCATGATAGGTTCCATCAAGCGTTACTTGAGGATGATGCTTGTTCGCTCTCTGGTGGACGAAGATAGCCTCAGCACTATTGTGACAGGAACAGAAGCCGCTATAAACTCAGGAACCGTCACTCAAAGAGACAGCGATACAGTGTTGACGCCACATCACTTCCTAAATGGTGGCAAACTTAACTATTCCATGGGGTCCAGAACCAGCAACTAAGAGGGATCTTGTCAAAGAGTCTCGACTTCGACAAAAAGTCGACGAGGACATTTGGGGGAGGTGCACAGACTGTACCTATAGTTGCTAAGGAGTTACCACGAGGCGAAGGGATATCCCTCAACAAGAAAATCAAGAACTGGAGAAGTACTTCCACTGCAGAATGATAGCAAATCACGATATTTGTTGAAGGGAGCAGTGTTGAAAGACGGTCGACATGGCACAGACATCAGAAGAAGGTGCGTCACTCTCCGGCAGCCAGAAGGAGCAGTCCAGTTGGTCATTCGCCTTGAGAAAGACCAGGGCGGGGAGAATGATGGAGAAGAGGACTCTTACGCCATCTGTCGGCATGTTATAGAAAACTGTAGTATGTGTTGCCCCACGCAGCGCGAGTGTATAATGTAGCTGTAATGGACGCTGTGAGTAAATGTGTGAGCTGAAGTTAAGGTGTTGAATTCCTTTGAAATACTAGTCAGAAGAAAAATCAGGAGAGATCTGAATATTCTACCCGTAAAGATTTCTTTCAAAGCGTCTAGAGTTTGGGCAGGATCAGTCATTCGGAATACAACACGATATACCTTAATTGAACAGCGTCGTGGAGCGAATGGAAAGAAGCAATATTAATGTAGTGCGGTTGTGCTCCGCTAATTCACATAAATAAGTATCTTCTCGTTATGCTAATCTACTGTACATTTATTTGAAAGTTATTTAATATAGGCTCCACATTTGCCAGTTAAAGTTAAGATGAAGGATGTGATCTACAGTCCTTTCGCAAAATATTTGCTGATGTTCAACTGTAATTGGCGATATTGTGATAGAATATCGATTTTATTTTTTTAAATAAAACCGAACGGGGAATTGCGCTACTGTATGATATGTCATAAATCATTTAACACCCAACTCAAGTCTCGGTATTTCCCTTCAGTTACGCACGTGTGATGTGACCCGATCTCTGGCTGAAGCGTTCTGGAAGTACCTGGGAGTCTCTCTTGACGCGATAAGACTAATACTAAAAGGTAACTGGCCGAGTGTGCAGAGAGTAGAGTTAGAAGACGACCCACAATTAATTTAAAGAGAGCAAGTTCGGTGCTACGGCGTGTATACAAAATGATCATAGACTATATCATTAGCGAAAACAAGTGAGAAGTCGATGCCAGCACGAGTTGGTGTATCAATGCGAGTGAAATGACATCCGTAGAAGAGTTGTTGGAATCGAGATTTTAAACTAAGCCGTCTAGCTATAGTGGGTTAAGTTTTCCATAGTTTCACTAAATAGTTCAAGAGAATAACGGGAGAGGTACCATAATTGAATTCTCTTGTCCATTTTAGTCAAATACTACCCATTTTATGCACTCCAAAGCGTATAACCTTACTGCATTCTTTCTGTGACATACCTGAAGAAAAAAATAAATCCGATAAATCCGAAGCGTGTAGAACCTTAAGCTTGAAAGCCGTGTTAATAGTCCATTAAGTAATATTGGCATGAAGTTAAAGAACTATTAAACAGTTAATAGCGATTGTATGACTGTCCGTACAGAAGGTGCTAAACCACTTTTATCTAACCTCTTTCGTTTTTAACTTGGTCGCAGCCTCCTATAAAGCGAAGCATCACTGTCCTAAAGGCTTTCCATATTAGTCACCTTCACAATAAAATACTCGCTACGAACAAGTTCTGCCACTTCCACGTCTATAAAACTCCGTCGATTTACAATTAACTCAAAAAATCTGTTGCCTTACAGACGAATGAATCTCGCGGTTTACTGAGCAGACAAGTGTAGGCTGATGACTGATACCCAGTCAGGACTCCAGACTCCCATTTTGAGAGCAACAAGACTCCTGCATACCACACACTGTTAATTGCAAACGGTTACGTATTTTAGTGATGGCGTCCCCAACTATCTTATCAGAATTGCTATACCGGTACTCGTCAATCACACTCCCAGCCGTACATCCATTTAGCCTAATTTGCCCACACTGATTTTCTTAAGTTCAGCGATCGATGAACTGTACGCAGAGATTGTCTTCTTGATATGAACAGAAACATTGTATTAAAGTTATTAGCATCAGATGTTTCTAGAAATACGAATATGCATCCGAAGCGTTGAATTTCGTCACGTCAGTAATCTTCCTCCATTTATTTTATCCGACGATTTGATATACATACCACTGATCCCCTAAATCAATAGGTTTTCGTGACAGTCGCTTCATGTTTTTTGACCTTTGGAGAAAAGAGAACCACTTGTATGAATATCAAGAGCTCAGATAGAAACCAGTTCTAAGCAAAGAAGGGAAAGCAGAAAGGTGGAAGGAGTATATAGAGGGTCTATACAAGGGCGATGTACTTGAGGACAATATTATAGAAATGGAAGAGGATGTAGATGAAGATGAAATGGGAGATACGATACTGCATGAAGAGTTTGACACAGCACTGAAAGACCTGAGTCGAAACAAGGCCCCGGGAGTAGACAACATTCCATTAGAACTACTGACGGCCTTGGGAGAGCCAGTCCTGACAATAGTCTACCATCTGGTGAGCAAGATGTATCAGACAGGCGAAATACCCTCAGACTTCAAGAAGAATATAATAATTCCAATCCCAAAGAAAGCAGGTGTTGACAGATGTGAAAAGTACCGAACTATCAGTTTGATAAGTCACGGCTGCAAAATACTAACGCGAATTCTTTACAGACGAATGGAAAAACTAGTAGAAGCTGACCTTGGGGAACATCAGTTTGGATTCCGTAGAAATATTGGAACACGTGAGGCAATACTGACCCAACGGTTTTTCTTAGAAGCTAGATTAAGGAAAGGCAAACCTACGTTTCTAGCATTTCTAGACTTAGAGAAAGCTTTTGACAGTGTTGACTGGAATACTCTCTTTCAAATTCTAAAGGTGGAAGGGGTAAAATACAGGGAGCGAAAGGCTATTTACAATTTGTATAGAAACAAAATGGCAGTTATAAGAGTTGAGGGGCATGTAAGGGAAGCAGTCGTTGGGAAGGGAGTGAGACAGGGTTGTAGCCTCTCCCCGATGTTATTCAATCTGTATAATGAGCAAGCAGTAAAGGAAACAAAAGACAAATTTGGAGTAGGTATTAAAATCCATGGAGAAGAAATAAAAACTTTGAGGTTCGCCGATGACATTGTAATTCTGTCAGAGACAGCAAAGGACTTGGAAGAGCAGTTGAACGGAATGGATAGTGTCTTGAAGGGAGGATATAAGATGAACATCAACAAAAGCAAAACGAGGATAATGGAATGTAGTCAAATTAAATCGGGTGATGTTGAGGGTATTAGATTAGGAAATGAGACACTTAAAGTAGTAAAGGAGTTTTGCTATTTGGGGAGCAAAATAACTGATGATGGTCGAAATAGAGAGGATACAAAATGTAGACTGGCAATGGCAAGGAAAGCGTTTCTGATGAAGAGAAATTTGCTAACATGAAGTATTGATTTAAGTGTCAGGAAATCGTTTCTGAAAGTATTTGTATGGGGTGTAGCCATGTATGGAAGTGAAACATGGACGATAAATAGTTTAGACAAGAAGAGAATAGAAGCTTTCGAAATGTGGTGCTACAGAAGAATGCTGAAGATAAGGTGGGTAGATCACATAACTAATGAGGAGGTGTTGAATAGGATTGGGGAGAAGAGAAGTTTGTGGCTCAACTTGACTAGAAGAAGGGATCGGTTGGTAGGACATGTTCTGAGGCATCAAGGGATCACCAATTTAGTAATGGAGGGCAGCGTGAAGGGTAAAAATCATAGAGGGAGACAAAGAGATGAATACACTAAGCAGATTCAGAAGAATGTAGGTTGCAGTAGATACTGGGAGATGATGAAGCTTGCGCAGGATAGAGTAGCATGGAGAGCTGCATCAAACCAGTCTCAGGACTGAAGACCACAACAACAACAAACTTCATGTTTTATGTCCAAAGCCTAGGATATAATATTAATAACCACTTCAGGCCTTTCAAATATGATGCAGTAAACGATAACGATGCACTGTCTGCAAAATGCTTGAAACTTCTCTTTGAAGTCGTTTCATAAGACGCTTGTCGAATTCGGTACAACTTATTCACTTTACTACCTGATTTTAGATCAATTCATGAACTCTTCCAGAAAGACTAGGCACTCAGATAAGGCATATTGAATATTATATGTATGTTTTAATGTGGTGTTTCGGTTTTGTTTTGTGGGAAACGCTGAGTTGGTCATCGTCTGCTGGGAGCAGACGATGTTGCTTCTCGTTCGAAGGAGAGCACAGGAGGACCATCTTAGATTTCCAATACCTGAACAGAGAGGTTTACCCATCTTAGTCGAAGGCTGTTTTTGTGTGTGAGGTTGGTGACGGAGGGCTACCCGTCTGGTAGCTTCCGCTGCACGGGGAGCTAGGTAATCTCGAAAGAGAAAGCGGCACTCTTCGGTGAACGCTTGGTGAATACGGATCGTAGCTCTTAAGGTGATAGGAAACAGGCTGAGTTAGGACTTCGTTATGTTTAACTGTTGAAGTACTTAAGAACTTCAGCTTAACTGAAGCATGTGAAGCGAGTTATTTTTCCGAATTTGCAATAGTTATATCGCTTTAAATAGGCGGTTTTTGTGTGTTTGAGTTAAAAGTGTGGAGGTTGCTTTGTTCATTTTTAACAAAGATGAAGTAGAATTTCAAACGGTAAATCTGATTAGGAAAAGCTGGTTAGAATCACTTCAACCATACTTGAGTGTAATACCGTGTCGAAGCGAGTATGATTTTTAATGATTTTTAATCTTGTATTTTGTGGAAGTTGCTTTTGTCTTTGTGTGTCGGTTTTGTGCCACGTGTTTGGTAATCAATGACCCTTCTGGTCCACCACGGCACCGCAATAGGATTTATTTTAACAATTTGCTTGTTTAATGAGCTATAATTTCTGTAAGAATATCTGTTCCTTCGTGCGCTTTCTACAAAGCAGCACAACAGTTTCATTCCGAACGCACCACGTGCTCTAGTTCGGCCGTTTGCAAGCAGCAGACGCAGTTAGTGTGTTGAATAATTATCGCACAACCTCGTGCATTGGTTAAACCTCTGTTCAGAATAGTGCATGCGCAGAATCGTAATGCGAATCTCACAGAGATATTTTTATAGTATGAATGCAAAGGAGAAGATAGTATCATTGTCTCCCACCCCGGTTTTCTGTGTTTAGTTAAATTGTGCTCTGTTGCATTCTCACTTAATTCTTACTGAAATATTTCTAGTCAGGCGCCAGTTACGTGTAGTTAGGATGTGCAACCAAATTCTTAGATACGATAAACAATCTATGTGAAAGATAAATTCTGTGGTGTTGATCTTACCCACTTACTCCGATTTCCAATCCTGAATTAATCAAGTTGCTTCATGCACGACATGGAGTGCTATTTATCCGGCTACTTAAAGAAATTTGCGTACTTGTAATTAAATTATTAAAGTAATTAAACTAATAATTTTCCAGCTCTGTCTTTTTTTAAATTGTTAGGAAGGGCTTGGGCTGGTGGCGACCCTGCATTTCAGAATTTTTATCATTATTTGTGTGAGAGAAGCAGCTAGAAATGCGAGATAACGTAGGCTATATGGCTCGATGAGAAACGTCGTAAAGATAGTAATACGTTACATGCTGCAGAAATATTCAAATCTCGATAAGAGTGTAAAGGGAAGCAACTTTTTAATAAGCGCTCCCCACTCTTTTGCCTCCGAAACCCTGTTTTTCAACATAATCTCCGTTCAGTGCGAAGGCGTTATTCCACCTTACTGGGAGGGCCTTTATGCCCGCATGGTACTACTCTACTAGTCGACGCCGGTGCCAACGTCTTCCTACATCAATAACCTCCCCATCAACCACATACTGCTTCCTGCGGAGTGCCTCCTTCATTGCCGAAACGGGTGAAGCGGGAAGGTGCGAGATTCATGCTGTTGGGCGGATGAGGAAGAACAGTCGGGAAAAATCGGATATTTGTGGTAAGGTCTTATGGGACCAAACTGCTCAGGTCATCGGTCCCTAAGCCTACATACTACTTAATCTAACTAACTTACTCTATGGACAACACACACACCCATGCCCGAGGGAGGACTCGAACCTTCGACGGAGGGAGCCGCACGGACCGTGACAAGATGCGCGAGACCGCGCGGCTACCCCGCGCGGCGAAGAACAGTCCAATGGAGTTGTTTGATATCCTTAAATTTTTGTGAAGCCTTGCGTTTTCAGGGAGAAGGAAAATTTGTTTGTATTTTTGTGGCAATAAACCCGCTGAATTCGTTTCCTCAGTTCCCTGAGGGTGGAACACCACACTTCAGAGTTGAGCGTTGCACTGTGAGGGAGGACATCAAACAGAATAACTCCTTCAGAGTCCCAGAAACCATCACAGTCACTTTACCAGCTGAGGGTACGGCTTTCAACATTTTCTTCGGAGGAGACGCGTTGCGGCGCCAGTCGATGGATTGCCGTTTTTTTTCGGTTCGAAGTGATGAACCTATTTGACGCAAAATTTGTCACGATTCGCCTCGTAATTCGCAAGCATTTTCTCACATATGGTCCTTCATTGCTCTTTATGGTCTTCTGTGAGGCGGTGAGGAATCCAGCGGGCACACATCTTTGAGTACCCCATGGCTGCTGTGAGCACTACCAACACAGACGTCCAGCAAAGTCTTTGATTTTGATCCGTCGGCCACCTCGAATGAGAGTGTCCGCTAGTTCCAACATACCAGGAGTTACAGTGTAAGCTGTGTATATTTATATTGTCTATTGTCAAGCCACAGTTTATGAAAGATGTTTGTATTTTATTAATAGGATTAAGTAGGAATAATTAATATTTGTCATGTTCGAAATAATTGTGGTAGCAGGGAATGCCTCCACCAAAGTATTGTTGGCAAGAGAGACCGCACATTGATTTTAAAAAGGGCGGGAGAGACCGCATATGGACACATTTTAACAAAAGAGCGGGAAATACCGCGCATTGATACATTTTGTAATGATACCAGGGATTGCCTGCACCAGAAAGCATTGTTGGCAGGAGAGACCGCACTTTAGCGTTCGTAGGAAGTCAGTAGTATGCGAGAAGTGAAGCGAGTCGGTAGTAGGTCTGAAGCGAAAGGTTGAGAGGAGCGGTGTGCCTGCCAGCCACCAGCTATTATTTATAACAGATTATAAACGGATGTACAGACACATCAGCTAACTATTATCATAAGAGGAATTAATATTATTGAATTATTTTTTTGAGAAACTCATGACCACTGAAGGTATGTTCGCGCAATGCTAGTTGTAAGATTATTGTAAAAAGTAAGTCCCATATGAACGTTTGTAAAATCATTTCATTCAGAATATAATTAATTTTTGCCAGCAATACTGCATTACTGATTATAATCCATCCCAAAAACCATCAACATAAAACTTTGCAAAATTTTATTGTTGTCAAGAAAAACGTTTAACTTTGAATTACGTAACTTCAGTCAAATTAATTAAAGAATAACGTCAGCTTTCCTTGAAGAATAACGTCAGCTTTGGTAATAAGTACAGCCACTTATTATGAAAGCCCACCAGCAGCTAATAGAGTATAGTAAAACAGAGTAAGGATATTCATCTCGCAGTTCGATGTAGCAGTCAAATGGGGAGCCAGTAACAGTAAAAAAGGTAAGGAACAGTTTTGGGTTATTGCAGGTAACGATTGAGGGCCACGACGACGACACATTCTATGTTTCGTCGAAATAATCAGAAAATAGTTGTTAATAAGCAGCATTTAAATTTGTATGCGAAGATTGAGAAAGAGAATTAATTTCAAAGGGAAGATTTCATTTGTTATTATTAAGCAAGAGGTAGAAATCCTAAGGGAAATTTTCATAGGTTATTGTAGAAGGGAAGGTTGCATAACAAAGGAGATATAGAGGAGACGGGAAGGTTTCAACAGCACTTTTGCGGCCGGCTGGCATGCGGGAGATCGGACATTTTTGCATGACCTTGTTGCCATGATGACAGACGCATCGTCCAATGGCTCACCGCGCTTTTGTTCACTGCCAGGTATCTGTAGACATTCTGCAACCGCGTATAAATCTCTACAATGCTCTGGTTTTCCGCCAAAAGGAACTAAGTGACACCTCTCTCCCTCGAACCCACCTCCTTCACCCGCGCCAATTTGAAGGCTACTTATAACGCCCCCCACATGTCGCAACTTCATGATACTATAGGAGCTGAAGCGGAAGTATTCCACGAAGTCCCACAACAAATTTCGCATTTTTTTCAACTGAAATTGGCCGAGAAAAAAAGTGTATTGCATTACTTACTGAATGCCCCTCGTACAAAGAATGGAGCGCAAATAATCACAAGTTCGCCTGACGCACGAGGAGCGTAACGGAGATGTTGAAAAACGTGAAATGCGAGAATCTAAGACGCAAATTATCCTTTGAAAGCCTGTTTACAACATTTTGAGGGTCGGCTTTAGGAGTAGATTCCGAAAATATTGTTGAGCTGTCTACTTGCTACTCCATAGTGACAGGAAAGACAAAAATTGTAGTACGCGCAGAGGCATTTAAGTAATCATTCATTTCACGTTCCAAATTCTGTTGAAACAGGAAGCAACCCTAACATTTGATTCTGTTCTAACTACGTTCTGCCATGCACTTCGCAGTGGGTTGCAGGATATACACTAGTCTGCAAAACGTAGGGGCGAAAGCAATTTTCGCATGATATGTCACTGCCAAGTAACATAGCTTGATGAAACTTGGACCATGCAAGGATAGAAATGCTAGTGTTCAATATACGAGTAGAAGGTAATGAAAGAAATACGCAGTGAGACGAACAGAAATGACAGTTTTATTCTAAGTCAATAATTACACTGACGTCACCGAGATTTCTGACGGTTCTCTGTATATTACTAAAGGTGGGACATTGTTCTTAGTAGGGCGTCTGATCACCACGTGTTCTACAGCGTGCTCCATGCTGGCCACTAGCTAGGTAACCAGTTCTTGTGGTAGGACGTTCCATTCCTCCGCCAGTGCGGTTGACAGTATAGTGGGATAGTCGTTGGTGCATATGGAAGTGCTACAATACGCTTACCTGAAGCATCTCACACGTGCAAAATACGATTTAAGTCATGGGAACAGGCAGGAGAATCCATTCGTCCAATGTCTTCTCATTCCAAGAGGTCCTCTACCTCAGCTCTTCGACGCGGTCGGGCACTGCCATTCACACAAATTAAGTCAGGGTCTGAAAAGACGCGAAAGGTGAAGGAGTACATTGTCACAATGACGTTGACCAATGAGTGTACCATGTTCAAAGTTTTGGAGATCAGAACACACCCATTCAGCATTATGCATTCCCAAATCATAACACCTGGACCACGAGTACGACAGTGTTCCTGGGTACATTACGTGTTTCCACCCCTCGCCATATCACGGCATGTCCAGCACTATCCAACATGAGCTTATTCCTGGTCTACGTGTTATGATATTGGGAGGCGTAATGTTACATTGGCTAACTGACCTCTAAACCTGTGAACATGGTGCACTGGCCAATCAACGTTATCTCTGTTGATTCATCATAGACCGGGAACATCGGCTGGTTAAGTGATTGTCAATATTAATGAAATTCTCCAATAGCCGTTTAACTAAGATGATATTTGATATTTATTTTTTATTTATTTTTTTTATTTTGACGACCTCAAGACTTCTACTGAAGCACTTGTGAAAGTATTTGGATTCTCGAAACTCAGGGATATATGGCACTGTATGGCATTATCGTTTATTTTCTGAGATGCATATGGGGCCTGAATATGGCATAGCGGAATGCCGAAACTGGTAGTCGTCAAAATAAAACAAAATAAGATCTTAGTTACAGCGCCGTTGGTGAATTTCATTAATACTGACAATTAATCAACGTTTTTGTGACACTGTACTACTTCCCCATGTGCGTCTTTTCAGTATTGCATTCAGCTCTGACTTCTTTTTTTAATGAATAACAATGCGTTACCACATCGAACAGCACACTCTTAAAAAGGGGAGGTATTCGGTGAATGGTCTGGCCCGCCTATTGCCCGGCTTAAACCTCGTCGAGCACACTTGGGATGCGTTCCCATAACGTACTGAAGCACGTTCACATACGCCAAAGACCATCCAGAGGTTGTCAACCCCTGTGGCAGAGGAATGGAACGCACTACTCCAGAAACTCCTTATTAACCTGTGGTCACTATGGGAGCACGTTGCAGAATACGCACTATCGTCTGTGGTGATCACACATCCGGTCTTTTTCGCCTCATTGCCTATTTGTTTCCGTTTCCTTGCGTACTATACAGCAAACGTTCTATCAATGTATAGTCCAAGTTTCATCGATATATGTTACTTGTCAGTAGGATATCAAATTCCTTTCGTCCTCAATTTTTGCATACCAGTGTATATGTAAATGTAGACCATTGTGGATACAAATGGTCATTCCCCAATCATTTGCCATAGGTGTAATTTGAAACTAATTACATGAGGAATTAAGTGAAAAGTTGACATTTTAATACATTTGCATCAACTAAGGAAATATTTCATACTGAAGTCAGAGGCTGCTCTTAATGATACACTACTGGCCATTAAAATTGCTACACCAAGAAGAAATGCAGATGATAAACGGGTATTCATTGGACAAATATATTATACTAGAACTGACATGTGATTACATTTTCAAGCAATTTCGGTGCATAGATCCTGAGAAATCAGTACACAGAACAACCACCTCTGGCCGTAATAACGGCCTTGATACGTCTGAGCATTGAGTCAAACAGAACTTGGATGGCGTGTACAGGTACAGCTGCCCATGCAGCTTCAACACGATACCACAGTTCATCAAGAGTAGTGATTGGCGTATTGTGACGAGCCACTTGCTCGACCACCATTGACCAGACGTTCTCAGTTGGTGAGAGATCTGGAGAATGTGCTGGCCAGGGCAGCAGTCGAACGTTTTCTGTATCCAGAAACGCCCGTACAGGACCTGCAACATGCGGTCACGCATTATCCTGCTGAAATGTAGAGTTTCGCAGAGATCGAATGAAGGGTAGAGCCACGGGCCGTAACACATCTGAAATGTAACGTCCACTGTTCAAAGTGCCGTCAATGCGAACAAGAGGTGACCGAGACGTGTAACCAATGGCACCCCATCCATCACGCCGGGTGATATGACAGTATGGCGATGACGAATACACGCTTCCAATGTGCGTTCACCAGGATGTCGCCAAACACGGATGCGACCATCATGATGCTCTAAACAGAACCTGGATTCATCCGAAAAAATGACGTTTTGCCACTCGTGCACCCAGGTTCGTCGTTGAGTACACCATCGCAGGCGCTTCTGTCTGTGATGCAGCGTCAAGGGTAACCGTAGCCACGGTCACCGAGCTGATAGTCCATGCTGCTGCAATCGTCGTCGAACTGTTCGTGCAGATGGTTGTTGTCTTGCAAACGTCCCCATCTGCTGACTCAGGGATCGAGACGTGGCTGCACGATCCGTTACAGCCATGCGGATAAGATGCCTGTCATCTCGACTGCTAGTGATCCGAGGCCGTTGGATCGAGCACGGCGTTCCGTATTGCCCTCCTGAACCCACCGATTCCATATTCTGCTAACAGTCATTGGATCTCAACCAACGAGAGCAGCAATATCGCGATATGATAAACCGCATTCGCGATAGGCTACAATCAAACCTTTATCAAAGTCGGAAACGTGATGGTACGCATTTCTCCTCCTTACACGAGGCATCATAACAAAGTTTCACCAGGCAACGCCGGTCAACTGCTGTTTGTGTATGAGAAATCGGTTGGAAACTTTCCTCATGTCAGCATATTGTAGGTGTCGCCACCGGCGCCAACCTTGTACGAATGCTCTGAAAAGCTAATCATTTGCATATCACAGCATCATCTTCCTGTCGGTTAAATTTCGCGTCTGTAGCACGTCATCTTTGTGGTGCAGCAATTTTAGTGGCCAGTAGTGTACATTCGCAATTACAACCGAACGGCTCGTTGGCGGTCCCGTGTTTAACGTGTTTACCTCTATTATCGTATACTTTCAACTGTGTGAGCTTTCGCTGTTGTTGTACGCCTTAATATTTTTTACTTGTAATTTTTTCATACTTATGATTGTTGTCGATATACACTGGTGATCCAAAACGTTACGACCATCTACTTAATAGCGTGGTGGTCCTCAATTGAAACGCAACACAACGGAGAATCTGCGTGTCATGAATTCGTTAAGTCCTTGGCGGGTTTCCCGAGGTATGTGGCGCCGTACATCGACGCACAGGTCACGCAATTCCCCTAAATTAGTTTGTCGGTGCTGAGCTGCCACCCGATGTGCTCCATTGGGCTTAGATCACAGGTATTTGGTATCCCTTCAAGTAACTGTAAACGATCCTGGCTTTGTGACGCGGACAGTTATCCTTCACCGTCGGGGAAGACATCATGCACGAAATGATACATTTGGTCCACAATAATGTTTATGTGCCTTAAATTACTTCCCCAGATCCCATGGAAGCTCAAGCGAATATCCCGAACAGAATCATACTGCCACTCCGTCCTGCCTAGGTGGTGGGTGCATGTTTCGAGCGGCCATTATCCCGGACCATAGCGTACCGTACACGACAATCGATCTGGTGTAACGAGTAAGTTCATCCAAGCAAGAGACGTATTTCCACGGTCCAAACTTGATGATCTTTTGCCCACTGCAGTTGTAACTGATGATGTCGTTAGCTTAATAAGGGAACACACGTGGAATGTGGTGCGAAGCCCTACGTTCAACAATATGCGCTGAACACTGTGCTCCGAAAGGCTTGTGCCTGCATCAGTACCATACTCTGTCGTCAGATCTGTTACAAATCACCGCTTATCCTACTTTAGAGAGCACAAGCCTCCGACCGCGACATTCTCTGACGAACCGTGGAGGTCCAGCACCTTCTCGTCTACTCGAGGCTTCTCTGCCCTTTACCACAGATGCTTACACGAACAGCCTGCTAGCGTCACCTTTTCCGAGATGTTCGTTCCCAAACGCTGGGCCATAACAACCCGCCCTTCGTCAAAGTCGCCTGTGACAAAGGACTTTCTCAGGTGCGGCCCAAGCTTTCTCTAGATGATTCCCCATTCTCTCTTGCTTATATAATTATATATTCAGGTGAAACCTCGGGTGAAGCAAAATAAAGGGACGAAATGAAAGGGGCTAGTTGCAACCTTCGAAACCGCTTAGGAAACTTTCAGCAAAACTGTCACCTCTCAACTTAACCTAGACCAGTTTAACACCACACCCGACATTCCATATCGGTATCAGTAGATTCAGATGACCCAAAGAGCTCAGTAAATAGTTGTAGCTAATATTTTTTATAAGTTTTTTTTATAACAGTCATTAGGGAAATAGCTGCGATATTTTATTTCTCTGTAAATCGTTCTTATACGAAATTATAAAATAATACAGTAAACAATGAAAAGATCAGATCCGCTGTAGTTCCAGGAGACAATCCATACCTATATTGGCAAATTTAAATAAACTAACGACCTGGATCGGTTTCGCATGGATAGCATAAGTATCTACGGCCACACGACTTGGGTGGTCTAGTCTATTTTGTTTTCGGACCACTGCGTGCAGTTATGAACAAATTTCAGGAACGTGATGCAAGCAGCGCACGGCAGGAAAGTTTTCTGGAGGCATGACTATTCCGTGTTCCATATTGAATTGGCGTTTGGAATGACATCTCTTGGCAGTGACGGAAGCGCATCGTGCTGTAAGTAACATGTTTGCGACCAGTGTAAATATTGCATGGGAATCATTGACGTATATGTTTGTGGTTCAGTACGTATTCGGAGGCTAGCTGAGGTAGCGTTTCAGTATGTATCGGAGGCTGGCTGAGGTAACACACATAAGAAAAATAAGAAAAAAAAACACGGGTGATGTACATGTTTAGCTCGTATTATAGCACTCCTCTTCAGAAGCTTAGCATGAAATGTGACGCAGTCTTGAAACTCATTACTGCACTTGTTTGTGTTGGATTGTTTATGGCAGACTACTTCACAGTGGCACACAAAGAATGGGGTTTACATCTAGATTTGATTCAAGGAAGGTATAAAACTGAAAGTTGAGTCATCTGTTACTTTGTTGAAAGGACGTACTGTATGTAAACGAAGCGAAGTTGCTGAAGTAGTTATTCGGTAAACGTTTTACTTGTAGCACAAAAAATAAAACACCACATATTCGCATAATTTTTTGTTGTGCAGTTGTTCTCAGACTGTTGTAGGGAAAGTATTGGTTAAAATATTTGATTATTTAAAATTGTAAGTCACATCACAGCCTGATGAATAGGTGGCTATCTTTTCGTCATTTCAAAGTCTAGTTATTCACTGCCCATTGCTCGAAGTATCTGCAGTGAATTAAGAATGAAAATTGCGATAGCTAGTTTGAGGGAAGCAGAAAATAGCATATTACGAGATGCGTATCTCCACACCATTGAGCAGTGAACGCTAGGTTTCTACTAGCAAAACCGGATAAAAATCCCCGCACCAGTTTCTGATATTACCATGCATATACTGAGAGATGCGAGCAAGCGAGTTTAGTTTATATACTCTCAGGAACAGTGAAAAAATGCATCAAGAGGGTAGCGTCGGTCGAAATAAAATTTGTTTGACGTGAGAGATTCACTTGATCCAAAAATCAAAACATGTAAACAAATACAGTTAGTACAAAAACACAAATGCAGCGCAATATCAGTTAGGCGTTGGACCACGTTTTACTGAAAAGCATACTGCAGCACGGTTCGGTATCGAGTTGAGTGGACGTCTGATGTTATCCTCAGACACACTAGTCCACAAATTTTGAACAACCACCTCCAAATCAAGTTCAGAGTGACACAGGAACATCTGGCACATGCTCTATAGGGGACGTCCAGGGAGCAGGCTGGTCATGAAAGAGTCGGAAAATGACACAGGAAGTCTTGAGCAGCTCGAGCTGTATGCAGACGATCATGATCTTGCTGGAAAAGTGCCTCAGGTGCACCATGTAGGAAGGACCCACTTGGCCTGAAGAATGTCATCTAGAGAACACTGGCCCGTTTAAGGTTCAAATGGCTCTGAGCACTATGGGACTTAACATTTGAGGTCATCAGTCCCCTAGACTTAGAACTACTTAAACCTAACTCACCTAAGGATATTACAAACACCCATGCCCGAGGCAGGATTCGAACCTGAAACCGTAGCAGCAGTGCGGTTCCGGGTTGAAGCGCCTATAACCGCTCGGCCACAACGGCCGTCGTTTAAGGTTCCACGTACCACAATTAGAGGGAACCAGCTATCGTAGCCTATGCCCCTCCCTCTCCCCCCCCCCCCCCCCCCGACTATTATACCGGTTGCGCGGGGTGTGTTGAGCGTATCAGCCTGGGTGAAACTATACCATTCACAAGGCAGCTCCACACCCATAAGCGGACATCATCCGTCCCCAAAACGAATCGGGATTCATCGCTAAACACCAAGTTTTGCCGGTCTGTGGCAGTCCATGTCGTTCTGGCTTGGCATCACTGTAGACGTAGTCGCCGATGTCTCGGTGTTAATTTCGGTACACGACAACCGAGCCTGGACTGCAACTTCGCATCCCCAAGATATCTGGAAATTGTTTTTGGAACAGCTGGCACCAATAAATCTGCTTGTAACGTGGATCGAGTCACTGCAGGGTGCATGTTCGTTTTCTGCACAAGTCTACGATCCCCTCACCTCATCGTTTTTATTGTCGCTCCAGACCCAGTACGTCACACGTGGGTCCCACCTCATATCCAGTCTCCCAATTTCATCTGACGGAGCACTCCGAACTCCCGCCCTGGAGAGTCACATTGCGTGTCAACAGACTGCGGTTCTCAAGCCAATGATAAGGCCTCTCTCAAACTAGTTTAACTGTGAGGAATGTCGTCTAACACATGTCCCTGACATTCTGCGCTAACTATCGTGATCCTCGAATCGGGATGCGATCATCATGTGTATGACTCGTCCCCCGCATTGCTCTAAATAGGGCTCGAGACCCGATCCGATATGCAAGGATCACTTGCATATCAAATCTCACTGTACTCATCTGCAAAGTTTCAAATTTGTAACTTTCTTCGCTCTTGGTGCGCTATTTTCAATGTTCCTGAGTGTATAAGAGATAAATAAAAATTAATGTAATGTCTATAAGTTACTAGAGCCAGCCAAGGTTGAACGATATTCAGTCTCTGCCAGGTAACAAGTGCGTGCTCTGCATCTCTCATTCACGCCTAACGTTTAGACACATGAGACTGCCGATTTCCAGCTCGTGTCTGGAGATGGAGCACAGTGGGCAGTAGAGCGGCCCCCCTCGGCGGCGGCGCCCGGGCCTCGCACAGCCTACGGCAGGAGCGGGCCGGCCGTCGCCCTTGTAATTCGGAGCCGCCAACTAAGCCGGCCCCACTTTATGGGCGGCTGCATCCCGCCCGCGGCATCGGAGCGGTTTAGAGGCCGTGCATTTCCTTACTGGGTCGAGTTGCCGGCTCTGGCCGCGCCGCTGTAAAACACTCCAGCGTCATCAGCAGACGCACCATCGGGGCACTGCGCGCCGACTCGCTCGCTTCACTCCCTGCATCCTGAGCCTGCCTGTATTGTCACCACACGGCCGTCGCTAATGACCTCATCGTCGACAGGACGTTAACCCCAAATCCGCTGTTACATTGAGTCTCCTCGTTAACCTGTGATGCTTCATAAATGTCTCAGGACACCGAGACAAGGTTTCGCTTTAGGTTAAGAGCCTTGACATTTCTGTTCCGCTCCAACTGAACACAATGGGAGGGGCAGGATTCAAACTTAGGTTTAGCGCCGTTTCCAATATATGGTTTAAAGCATGTTCTGAGATGGTTCTGTCTCCTTCTTATACAAGATGTGTTAAACCATTTGGGTCAAATTGAAAATGGTGTAGTGAGTGCATAAACAATTTTAATGAGACAGGGAATCAAAGGTCAGAAGCGCATGTCTATTGTATTATGAACGTACATAGCATAACAGCAACGTAGCTCACAGTAATTGTTGAAAGTGACGACCGCCCAGTCTCAGTGCATGCATGGCAACAGCGCATATGCTGCACTGTCTCAAAGATCCCTAGTGTCTGTTGTACCATGAGACAGGCAGCTTGGTCCCTAGCAAGCAAGTCTTCATCTGTTTCTACAAAGGTTTCATACATCAGCCTCTAGACATAGCCCCAGAAGAAAAGGTTCAGATGTGTGAGATATGGCGATCGAGCTGACCACAGGACAGGACTCCTCCTTCCAGTTCAACTAGGGTATGTGTTTTTCGGGTGTTGGTGGACATTAACATCGAAATGACCTGGAACCGTCGCATTGAGACTATATCCTATCACGGACAACAAGGGGTCCAGTCACCAAAAACTGTGGCAGCACATCTCGCAGGATCACAAGCTAACATGGACCAGTCAAACAGGGAGCCAGCAAATGAAGTCCTGTTAGGTGGCTATGGACAATGCATGCCCATACATTGACAGAGAATCGTTGCTGCTGGATTGTTCTCACTCGAGACAAAGCTGTCACGGCTGTTGAAATAACCATCATGGATGTGTATAGGGTATGTTGGACAAGGATGGGCTGTCAAGATGCGTTGTATTAAAACTTGGCCGAGTTTCCCAAGTAATTTATTATTTCCAGCTACAGTGGCCCCGTTCCTCTCAGTCTGTGTCACCGGGTCCTGCAATGCTGAGGACACCACTTCGCTTGGCACAGAATGGCTGCCTCAGTGAACCATGCAGTGCACTGCTGTGTGTCGGGCTAGCACGGCCGTGGAGTTGTGACGACGTCAGGCTGCTCCGGCAGCTGACTCAGCAGCCTCCGTCCCCTTTGTCTCAGCTGCAGGGCGGCCTGCTGCGTGCTTCGCCAGCATGGCTAGGATCGTGGCGACAATAAGCACCCGCGATACAGCGTCCGAATCTGCCGCCCTCACCTCAGGAGGATCGAACCAGCGACCTGCCGTGGATTGGAACAATGGTGCCCCATCTGCTGCTGCATGTAGCTGGTGGTGTGACATGCCCCGCCATCCAGGAGAGCTGTCACACTTGAATGCCTTGTTAGTCAATCGGCGCCTACTTATACATCGCTGTGCGCCTCTGTTTGGCTAACGTGCTGCTCTGAGTCATGTACTCATAACACCTGGGTTGGCCCAGTGGGCCTTTCTGCCTGCAACTTGTGCCATGAAAACCACTGTGTTTACTCTTCTCAGTGGGTCTACAGCCCTGTGGCTCCATTCTACTTCGCAACGGCTGGTAGCATAGCCTACTGTCAACAGGCCTGCACCTGGCTGTAATTTGCACGCTTGGAAATATTGCACCGAAGCTAACCTTTTCCCACCTCATATGTTTGGTGCCGTACAGATGAACAGGGTCTCATCTGTGAACAATACAAACGGTTTTCTAGAATGGTGAGTGCTGCAACCTATTATTCTTTGGGATAGGGGTGTGATACTTGACCCATCAGTACTCTCCATGCTGCATCTATCAAAGAATTCGTTTCATGGGTAAGTTGATGGGTACTTATTGCTGCGTGGCAGGCTACATGAACCAATGTATTAGACATTAAAAACAATTGTACATTTTCCGAAATTTTTAACGACTTTTTCTGAAAAAATCCCTATTCCTTAGCTTCAGTTGTTCATTAAACAAGTTTACGTCTTAGATTTATGATGATATTCCTAATAATTTCAACATATATGCAATAATTTCACAAAAAATTGCCTTATCCCATTCTGCTCCGTGGGTGGTGCAGAACGAGAAATATGCAAGCATTTCTTTGAAAAATGTAAAAAATACGTAAGATACAGTTTTAGGTTATTTTCAAGTAAGGTACGTTAGATTATACTACAAGGTGATTTTTTTGTACAGTTAAAAAGTGTTTTCTTGAATCCCTTCATTTAAAAAAAATCGTTAATTTTAAGTATCCCATTCCGCCCTGAATTCCCCTACTTGAGTCAGCGCTCCGTCTGTTATGACATCTACGTTGGCAGGATGCTAACCTCTTACATGGTTTACTTGTTATCCGCCGAGAGACTGTCGAGTCCTCGTAACAAGCTATTGTTATTATTAATTATAATAAAATCTTCTCATCCGTTATTCTGCCTGATATTCCTCTTCAAACTTCTTCAATGCTCAACGTTTAGACTCCTCTTCTGGGGTCTTCTACGTCAATGCACCAGTGTCCTTTATTGCACTGGTGTCAGGCGAATAATGTTTTTTTTCAGTGCCAGTGCTGCTGGAACGATGTCTGTCCATTAAATAGTTTGGTTCTTTGTTATCTTGGGGAGCGGCCAAACACGATCACATTCCATTCCAGTCAAGTTTAAAGTTTCTGCTTGTGACGCCATTGATTATTACAGTACAGAAAATAGGTCACCAGCAATCCTAAACGATGCACGATAATTTGTTGGACTTACCTTTTACTGCAAGTTACGCGCACAGATTCTGCGGGACTGGAATACAGTATTGACCTTAATAAAATTCGGTGCAGATGTGCGAGTTTCAGACTCAGTAAAATCAGTAATGCTCCACCCCTCCCTCCCCGAATCTTAAAAGGAGTGGAACTCCTATGTGTGACACATATATGAGTTATTGCGTTAAGACAGAAATTCTCAACCTCTGGGGTGCGCCTCCATATGGGTGCGTGATAGCACTAAATTGGTGCCGGGGGTGGCGGTGGGGGAATCAGAACTTATTGCAAAAAAATGTGAATTAAAAAAATCATTAATTGCAAAGAAAAATACATTCTGACACAATAAAAAGTTAAAATTCCCATTTACACCGATACAGTGGCCTTAAGATGGGGCTTTATCAGTACTGCACAACGCATTTTGAAGTCACCTCTAGACCAGAAGACGTTATTTTTGAATTGTAGGTATTGAAATATTCACATATCGTCCGAAACAATACCTATGAACGTGCACTGCAATAATGTGAAAGCAGGCAGCATGCGGATACAGCTGTATATTTTACGCTAGCTTCAAGCCCCCACACAAATAAAAAAAATTTTGACATTCGAAAAACGGCGGAACTGTGTTCTTTGTCAGTCAATTTCGAAGGAACAAGGTCTGACCTTCGTTCACACCACAAGCAGCCAACATATGAATGAGATTTGTGGTTGTACAACAGCAGAAATGACACAGAGAAGTTAGGATCTCGTCGACGTTTTGTGTCATCTCACTTTATGTCTACTAATTGCATTGTATTAGCAGTTCAATGTAAGTGCCGCATTTGAAGATAATTGTTGCAATTGATGAACGAATCTTAGCCGGCCAGTGTGGCCGTGCGGTTCTAGGCACTTCAGTCTGGAACCGCGTGACCGCTACGGTCGCAGGTTCGAATCCTGCCTCGGGCATGGATGTGTGTGATGTCCTTAGGTTAGTTAGGTTTAAGTAGTTCTAAGTTCTAGGGGATTGATGACCACAGATGTTAAGTCCCATAGTGCTCAGAGCCATTTGAACCATTTTTTGAGCAAATGTTACATGAGTGTATAACTTTCACTATTGCAGGTGATCGGTACGAGGCGCGCACGCTAGTGAATTGTTATCATTGGAAGACAAACAACAAAACATTCTTCGCACCCCTAAACGGCTGCGCTGCCTTTCCTCTGTAATCCGCAGTCCCATGAGGTGGCTGTTGTATGAGGAGTAGGAGGGAGATTGGGAGGAGGTTGTGATGAAAACTATGGCTGAAAGTTGTGTCGCCAATACTGCAGGGTTAAGAAACACTTTTAAGAGAAGACGTCGTTATCTTCTCTCTCGCCTTTTAAATTGACTGTTTTCACTGTCCTTTGACTCAGAATGTATTAACAGTATAATACCGATTTTTTCACATACACTTAAGCTATTTGCTAACGAGTTAACATTTGTCTAAAGAAAAATACACAAAAATTGTAATTTTGGCAATAATGAACCTTTTACAGGGAAAATTTTGAAAATAAAAATGGTCATGAAATCCTCTGTAAAGCTAGAAAACTAAAACATGTCACTTCCTGAAAATTGACTAAGACAATTGAATACTAGAATTTCATTGCTCTAGGCTAAATGATATTGGAGAAAAGATACATTAAAGTTACGAGAAAACTGAGTTTAAGGTTTTATTGCATTTACAATGTCTTTAATATACTGAGCAGTCAAAACATTATGATTATATATATATATATATATATATATATATATATATATATATATATATATATGTCTCACTGGTCATTTAGCCATCTTTCTCTGTGCGGATGCATAAACAGTGCCCGAACTCTTACGGGAATCGGCAAAAAGGCGTGAGTAATGAGTATAATGGGCAGGGACGCCATGAATATAGTAGGGGACAATAAGTTGGGAATGTAACCCGCCAGGTTAGCCGCTAGCGCTAATGCGCTGCTTCCTGGACTCGGATAGGTGCGCTGGCCCCAGCTCAAATCTGCCCGGCGGATTACTGACGTAGCCTGGATGTGGTTTTTAGGCGGTTTTCCACATCCCACTAGGTGAATACCGGGCTGGTCCCCACGTCCCGCCTCAGTTTCACGGCTCGCAGTCATCTGAACACATCCGCACTATTCCATGGATTACACTGGACGCAGACAGTTGGGGTACACTGATTCCATCTCGGAGGGTACAGGGTGGCGACAGGAATGGGAATGTGGATCTCATGGGAGGCGTGCCAGACGTAAGTCCCCACAGTCGCACTGTCCTCTGAGTCCTCGGTGGCTCAGATGGATAGAGCGTCTGCCATGTAAGTAGGAGATCCAGGATTCGAGTCCCAGTCGGGGCACACATTTTCAACTGTCCCCGTTGACGTATATCAACGCCTGTATGCAGCTAGGGGTATTCATTTTATTGTAATTGTGATCACTGCCCACCGTGACGTTGGATGCTGCCCGGTGGCGTTGCGGGCACGTGACGCTGTAGCAAAAGTGTGTAAGCAGAGCAGACACGGAAGGGGAATGGGTTGCAAATGGCCAAATCCATTGAGATAGCGACTTTGACAGAGGACAGATTCTTATTAAACAGAGCCTATGAACGAGAATCTCGAAAACGACGAAGCTGTTCGAACGTTCATGCGCTACCTTCTTGAGCATCTACGGGAAGAGGTAGAAGAACAGTGAAACTACCACCAGGCAATAAATAGTTGGACGTCCAGGACTCTTAACAGAACGTGGGTTCGGAGGCTTGTCTGCTCTGCAAAGTAGGACTGAAGGTGATCTGTGCCATCTCTGCCGAAACAGCACTATTTTGTGCACGCACAAGTGTTTCGGAGCACACTTTCATCGTACATTGTTGAACATGGAGCTCTGCAGCAGGCCACCCAACGACATCGTCAGTCGCGACTGTAGTGGCCACGGGACCATCGGGACTCGACCGTCGACCAATGGAAACGAGTCGGCTCTTCAGGTGAATCACATTTTTGCTACGCTAGGTCGATGGTCTTCTCTACACACGCCTTTATCGATGCGTGCAGCATGCCATGGACGCGGGATGGTGGGAGCAGTATTATGCTACGGGAGACATTCTCCTGCGCTTGCATGGGTCCTTTGGTAGTAATCGAAGACATGCTGACAGCTGCGAACCACCTGCATTCCTCCATGCTTGAAGTCTTCCCCGACAGCAGTGTCATCTTCCTGCAGTATAATTGTCCGTGTCGTAGAACTAGAACCGTTATAGGCTACAGTTGTTTGAGGAACTCAAGCTGCACGGGATTAGCCGAGCGGTTTGAGGCGCTGCAGTAATGGACTGTGCGGCTGGTCCCGGAGGAGGTTCGAGTGCTCCCTCGGGTATGGATGTGTGTGTTTGTCCTTAGGATAATTTAGGTTAAGTAGTAGTGTGTAATCTTAAGGACTGATGACCTTAGCAGTTAAGTCCCATAAGATTTCACACACATCTGAACAATTTTTGAGGAACTCACGTTGATGTCTCGAAGACCAAATTCGCCTGATGTAAATCTTATGGAACCCAGCTGGGTCGCTATGGTTCGCCATCACTCCATACGCAGATCAGCTGGCCGTTATTTACTCGATTTTCATGACCTGTGTGCAGAGATCTAACGCCACATACCACCACAAACCTACCAACAAACTGTCGCATCCCTGGTACCCAGAATGATTGGTGTGTTTAGTTCCAAAGACGGACAAACAAGCCATTAATCCGATGGTCATAATGATTTGGCTCGTGTACATTCCTGCTAAATTTACATTTTAAAATCGAACTTACACTTCTCAACTTCTAAAATAACTTTAATAACGAATTCGACATTTCTATTGCTGGTTTTGAGAATGTTCTGCGTCATCACTACACGAAGAAGGGCAGGAGGACACTTTTCTCTTAGAGCAGCTGTGAGTAGAAGCACTAGTATTTACGAAACTGTCACCCGATAAATGATTATCAACTTCTAGAGCATTTATAATGCTGCTATTCACTATTTTCTTTCTTGCAGGTCTTCCAGACCAGAGGTGGACCTTCGCGTTTCTTTTCTCAGAAAAAACAAAAAACACTTGTTACGTTACTACGAAAGGAAACAACCAAGCAAGACAATAAACAATGTAGCCAATAGCTAAAGCTCAAAGCAATAGAAAAAAAATATCCCTAGGCTGATGAATTTGCAGTTCGCGGCAAGAGAAGTTGCACATAAAATGTGAGGGTATCTCACTTTACAAGTTGTCATACAAAATGCAATTAGGACCTCCAAATAAGGATTCGGTCTAAAATACTTTTATATTAGAGTAAGGAGTAGTTCAAGCCTAATAATCAATAAAAATATTTTTCGTACTTTCAATATTTTCAATGTATCTTGTGCCTGTAAACACTTGACGCTAAGTATGTAAGCGAGATAAAGTTCAGAAAATATTTGAAATTATCTACAAGGTTTGCTGGAATTAGTAAGTGCTCTCGTTATCAAACACTGGATGAGCACTGCCTGTGTCATTCGCTCTATTTTAAACAAAAGCTAGTTTTTAAGGCATCGCAGTTTTTAAGAGTCGAGAGTCTGTATCCGGAACTATGTGCCGTACAGTAATATAATTTTGCAGCTACAGTCAGTGACATGTGTGGATACTCTCTACAAAATGTGTTGCGAATAGAGTAAGTAGTATGCGGTAAGTAGTAAGTAGTAAACAAGTAGTACGTTAAAAGTCATGTGTGATGATGGACGCGATGAACTTTTTTCTTTCATCATTTTATGAGGGTGTCGGCGAGAACAAGTGTTTTTAAAAGGCTGAAATTACGTGCAAAGTTTGTTGGAAGCCGCTAAGTGCTACCATTCTCAAAAACTGGATGAAAGTCTGGGAAATTTGTGCGCCATCATGAACATACCAGGTGGTTGTAATCAACCTGACGGTTATCTGAGTGCTGTAGTGCGGGCTGTATACATCACAGGTATGTTCATTAATCGTTGCGTTCGCGCAATACACTGAAAAAATAATAGTTCACATTTCTGTCACTAGGTGAAAATATGGTGCCGTAAGTAATCAGAATGTCGTGTGGGTGCAGGAAAAGGGGAGCAACGTTCAAACACATGATAACGGTGGTTGTGGAACGTTTATTAGGATATGGAGACAACTTACAAGTGTTCGATATGGTCTGCCGAGTCAGCAACATGCTGTATCTGTAGCATGGCATTCTCGAACAGTTGCTCGCAGGATATCCAGTGTAATCAGAGTGACATGTCGTCGTACGCTATCCTTCAGTTCAGGAAGAGTCCGGGTATAATCCTGATAGATGAGATCTTTCAGGTATCCCCACAATCAGAAGACACATGGATTTGGGTCGGGGGATCTGAAGGCCACACATCTTGAAATTGCCTAGAGAAGATGAAGTGGTTACCGAAGGTTTCTCGTTGCAAATCTTTCATCGGGCAAGCAACATGTGATGTTGCCCCATCTCGCTTGAAAATAGTAGTAGGGACACAGCGGCGTTCTTGTAAAGGAGGAATCACGTGATGCACGAGGAGATCCTTATAACGTACGGATGTCACTGAACTCCTAACAGACCCTTGAAGTGGCATCTCCACGAAGAACAGCGGAACAAGAATGAAGGTGCTTGTGAAACCATGCAACACTGTCGCATAAGCTGAGTGCAGTGGATGTTCCCGCACAATATGCGATTGTCCTATGCATTCACGGCACCTTTCACAGCAAAATATGCCTCGTCCAGCAAAAAACTTTTCCCCCGCCTCGTGTCATACATTTCCATGCAAAAAACCAAGGCCAATATCATAGCATTGTTACCTATCTTGGGGTTTCATTTGGTGGGTATTCTAAATCCACTGTAAAATGCGCCTCAAAATCTTTTCAACTGTTGACTAGGGGAGAAAGAATTCTCACGACACAGCTCGAGCACTGGCTGCAGAATTTGTGGCATGTACTGTGCACTCGGCTATAGCTACAGAAACTTCGACACAACCAGAGGTTGCAAATACCGCTACAGTTGCAAGGTTGTTTTATTTAGGACACGACCGGTTTCGGGCTCTTATACGCCCATCTTCAGGTGTCGTAATGAAAATAGCAAGAGACGGGAGGTAATTTTTATACGCAGCAATAAACCTGAAAAACAAAAAAAGTTAAAAAAAATTTAAAAACCACCGGACGGGCTAGGTGCTGTAAAACCTAAGTCAATGCCACAGTGACACCAGACAGTATTACAGACGACTGCCTGGGTAAAGAAATATGCCAAGAATGCCATGACACCTACATTTGATGCTGTGACTCCGAGCGCCGCGGTGGACGAGTACAAGACGCGGTGTCCTAGAGCATGGAGTAGCGTACGCGAAGGAGGAAGAAAACTGGTAAACCAGAGTGGCAAAAGTACTACCATCTGCTGACGGGAAGAAGAACACTCACAATTTGAATTAGCGATTTACATTTAAAATTAAAAGTGAAAGAAGAAAACATTGTATAGAAAGTTACATGAAAATCGTTAAAAGAGAATTATGCATGGAACACGAACATGTTGAACAGGTCAATACAGAAATTGCGGTAAAACTGAGTGGAAGCTGAAAACATAAAATTTATGTAAAAACCATAAACCGCAATGAAACTTTTCCTTTTACACGAGTGGCATGAAAGTTTTTAATTTACTGGGGATATATGTGTGGCGACGTGGAACAACACGCTACAGTCATCAGTTAAAACAGTATACACATGTGCCACTCCCATTTACAAACACCTCGCTAATGACCGAAAGAGAAACTAGCGAAACGCTTCAGTCCATACTGTCAGAAACTATTATAGCGATTAATAGCTAGCAGCAATAGCACTAAAAGGACACATTGAAAGCTGGGTCAATTTAAAATCTGCTAACTAAAAGTCCACAGCTAATAGAGGCTTATATAAGACCTGAGGCGAATTTTATGTCATAAAAGACACGCAAATTTTAATTTAGTGATGACACATAATGACGCACCACAATAATGCGCCATAGTCATTCGATAAAAATAAAACACATGCAAATATATGTTAAAAGACGACATTTTACAGCTGTGTAAAATGAACTGGGTGGACCTTGCAGACCTTACTACAGGAAACAGGCATATGCGGTACATTCGTTAAGCCTAATTAAGGGCCACAGAAGTAATGGCACGAAACACTGACCGAGTTAAGAAATATACATGTATGCCGTACAAAAATCAGAAACCAGAAAGAGAAGTAAGTGAGGCTGGACGCTGCTTCAGAAAAAAAAAAATTATTCAGCATGACTGCGCGTTTAAGCACAGTTTGCCCGTTCAAACTGCCCGACGGATCATGGCAAATGCTGCGGATGATTTCTGTTTCTTCTAAAATGTTTAAAACCGGGTCCTTATATTGAATATGAAGTTTGCTACAATTTGTGTTTATATCTGAAATGGAATGGTTAGCCGGCCGGAGTGGCAAGCGGTTCTAGGCGCTACAATCTGGAACCACGCGACCGCTACGGTCTAGCTAATGATCTCAGATGTTAAGTCCCATAGTTCTCAGAGCCATTTGAACCATTTTGGAATGGTTATGATCATTCAGGTGGTTAGTGAGAGCCGATTCCGAATTTCTAAGATCCTGATGGAGTTTGAACCGTATGTTAAAGCAGAGGCCAGCTTGGCATATGTATGCAGAAGAACACTCACTGCACTGGATGCGATAGACGTCCGGCTGTGCGAAGCGACTGTCTTCTCTGGTTTCGTGGTGCTTCAATAGGTGCCCGACCTTATACGAGGTGTAGAAAGCGGGTATAATACCCTCTTTTCTAAACCATTTAACGATCCTTTCAGAAATAACATCTACTCATAGGATCCTGCAAACAAATATTTTAGAGTTATCATTACTAATAGATGACAGGATGGTCCGGTACTGATTGTTGAAAGCGGCTTTCTGTTTCATTTGCTGGTGAAGAGCAACAACAACATTTGGCTGGTAGTCATTAGCATGCGCTATGAGTTTAATAGTATCCAACCCATGTTGGCAGTTTTGTTTTCAGAGAGGGACTCCAGCAGCGGAGTAAAACGTTGTACGAAGAGCTGCCATTTTTTGTTGCTTCGGATGAACTGAAGAGCAATGGATAATAGTACTAGTCGTAGTTGGTTTCCTAAATATGTAAAAGTGAACTTTATCGTCACAACCGCCATGGGAATGGGCCGTCTCCCTCACCCTGCTGCGCCACCTAATTCATTTGTTTCTTCAGATTTATTGATCATAATCTTTAGCCAATTTACTGACATGCGGCCTCTTCGTAGCTATTGCTGTCAGCGACATTCGCGCAGTACGGCGCTGCTATTGCTACCCTGCTGATAAAACAACTTTACCAGCAGTGCACGGTCTTTCTTCTCAGTAGCTATTGCCTCTCATACCAGCCACTTCACAAAAGAAATCAACAAGCATCTGCAAGTGACAAACAGCTGACTGACATCGAAAAAGGAAACATTTCACATTCTGACTGCTTACAGCGCCATATTTTCACCCAGTAGCGAGAAGTGGAACTGTTATTTTTCTCAGCATATCCACAAGCGCATCGATTAACGAACATATCTATGATGTTTCTGCGTCCTACGGTATATGCAGCCCGCACTGCAGCGATCAGAACACCGTCAGTTTAGCAATATCCACCCGGTATATGCATAGCTTCTAATTGTAATAGCTGATTCATTGTGTGAAACCTTTATTTCACTTGCAGGTGATTAGATTATAACATACCTACATACATATCAGCGGTCACAAGCTCTGCAGACCACGTGTTGCTTCCTCAAATTGCCTCCATTCCTTACTATTATGACAGCATTCATTATATCATTATATAACGTTATTAACTTTTAAATTCGTCCAATAAGTATATGATGTGTTGAAAATCAAATTTTTGTGCCCATGGAAGCGGTTAGACAGGCAACCTGCAACTGGAATCATGCACCATGAACCATAAACCACGAAATATGTTACCCATTTAGTTACATAGACCAGCGTGAACTGGCACTGAACTCTGTATTATTGGTATAGCATGCCAGGATTGGACTTAGCAGTGGCACCAAATTTTAGCGATTTAGAGTGAACTGTCGGAACTCTGAACTACACTGGTTATTGATGATGGTCTTCAGCTCAGTTTACAGTGCTGATATTTGAAGTATTATTTAGCAAAAGGCTTCAGCTAAAATTTGAAAGGCTGTCTCATTCTCGGACAATCTTATGCTGGATTAGATACCTGTGTGCCCATTCTGCGCAACAGACTGCCGATATTTATTGCCGAATTCTGCTGATTAAGCGAAAGATCAAATATATTCTGATACGTTGCTACTACTACTTCCCATATTTCAGTAATAGCAGATGTCAAAAGCAGAAACATTGAACTTGAATGGACAAGAGTGTGACCATGTGTGTTCGCCCCCTTCAAAAACAACTGCCAAACAGTCTAGCGGCCACACATAGTACCAGCAGCCTTTGAGCCAATAGGAATCATTATTCACGTGATGTCGCTCCTGGTACACGGGTACATAAAATACCCATAGCCACACCCCGTGATATGGCTTGCGGAGTATACATGTAGATGCACATTTAGAATTCTATTCCTGAGGCTGATTCCCTCAAAAAGGTGTATGTAAAAGCAGCGAAATAGGGAAGTCGGTCGACAGACCAAGTGAGTGGAGGAGGTAAATGTATGCCATGTCGAACGGAGACTGTGTTTTAAGTGGCTAACATTTCGAAAGTCAGGATTTGGTAATATTTCGTTATCAACAAGATTCCATTTCCAAGCCTACAAGTTTGTGAAGATTTAAGGAAGAACAAGACTTTAAGTTACACTCCAGTGTACAGACGTGTACTTCTGCTTAGTCACTTTCGAGCTACCGAAGCGGCTGTTGCAGTTTTGTGAGTGAGCGTGCTTTCCGTCGGAAGAGATCTCATAAGAGAGAGTGGAATCAATAGCTACCTGGACCACGGAGTTGAAAAAAACTGACAGACTTGGCGACATTTAGTTGCAGTCATTATATTTGTTTCCGTGTCGACTTTGGGTGTATTTCTTTGTGTGAGTTTTATCTTATTGACTTTGATACAGAGTACGTCTGAAAAATTCGGTGAATGGTCTCAAAAAATAAAGAAAATTAGAGTTACAAACAAAATACCTTTAGTGGTCCTCAGAGTAATCACCATTAGCTACAAAACGAACCGGATACCAAGCGACAAGCGCCATGGTGTTAATCATCTTTCTAGTCTTCAAAAAAAAGTCGGCTGTCAAAATCGAAGATTAAGACGATGTTGATCGCTTTCTCGACAGCAAGGGTTTGATCCATCATGAAATTCTACTCGAGTGGGGGTGGAGGAGACGATAAACACCGAGCCACTGACTGTCACTTGGTTTCCATATCATGTTGGTGGCACCAGGGCTCATTTCCTGTAATGATGGGAGCATCCAACGCAGCGTGACCAGACAAATGTTTTTGACAGTTTCCAACAGTTCTAGAACCCGTGTTCGAAGTGTGTTGTAGCTAATGGTGATTACTCTGAAAGCCAGTAAATGTATTTTATGTGTAACTACTGTGTCTTTTATTTTCTGAGAGCATTCACCCAACTTTTCACACGCCTTGTATTATTATTCTGTTTTATGTTTCTGGAGCTTATTCGGCATAATATTCTGTCATTCCATCACCCAGCTAGAGACGATGTACGAGGTTGAATCAAATATAAAGAGCACTTTTTGTTTTACGCTCCATTGGAGTTAGCGGAGATGGGCGCGATCTCTGCTCATTGTCCCTTTCGCTTCCAGTGATTGATGTCTACAGTTAGAATGTTCTCGTACCGTTTCTTTAGTCAGAATTACTATGTCACAGCAAGAGATACCGTCGTCTATTGCGGAACGCACTATAATCAAGTTTCTCATAAAAAAGAACGTAAAACTAGCCGAGAGTTTGCAAAGACTTGCGGCACAGTTCTGGGACAACACCCTGAGAGAGGCTCAAGTGCACGCAAGCCTCAAACAGTTTTTACGTGGACGAGAAACAGTTGAGACTGCAGCTCACCGACGACGCTCGAGAACCGGCATGATTGAGGAGAATATTCACATCGTTAGCCAGCTTGTGGAAGACGATCGCCGGATAACAGTTGCTGAAATTATTACTCAGGCTGGCGTAAGCTACGGCAGTGCTGAGGCGATCGCTACTGGCAACCCAATATTTCGGAAAGTGTCCGCTAGGTGGATGCCACGTATTCTCAATAGATCACAAATTCCATCGTCTCGAGGTTTGTAAACAGCTACTCACACGCTACCAAACTGAATGGGAACTTTGCTTGCAATGAAACGTGGGTGCACCGTTATACCGCAGAATCGAGAAAAAGCAGCATGAAATGGCCTTAAAAGCACGAATCCGCACCCGTCGCTGCCAAAAATCGTCTGTCCGACGGGGAGTTTATTGTAACAGTCTTTTTTGATTTTAAAGGGGTTGTTCTCGTTTTCTTCAAGAATGTCGTACTGTGAACGCTGCATACAATTGCCAACTTTTGGGTCAAACAAAATGCAGTATCTTCTGCAGAACTAGGTCTCATGCAAAAGTTGATACTTCAAGACGGCACGTCAAGTAAAGATAGTCGCTGCAAGACGCAGCAACGAAGTGGAGACGTCGGCGTAGACACGCTCCCAAGTGTTTCCTTATGCTGTCGCGGTGAGAAAGTTATTATGTCCGCGTGCAATGTCGCTCGTCCCACTCTCTATGTAATCACCGATCAATTGCAGCGTTCTAATTCAGATCCGGTTACGTGATACTAGAACATTTATATTGAACGTTATGTCATATTAAAGGCAATTAGATGAAATATCATTGTAATAAGAACGGTATCAGGGAACTGCCAATCCGCTGGGAAAAATGTTTTTTCCGTTCAAGAGATCGTACAGAAAAATACGTTCGTGTGTGTGAATTTTTCTGAAACTTAAATAAACTTGCTCAAAAAAATTTCGGTTTACATTTGATTCACGTTTTACATCCCAGCTGTTGGATTCCTGAATGCAAATGGATGCAGGGCATTTATTTGTTGTGTAGGAGTAACGACATTTCAAGCCTGTCTCGCGGCTTATAGTGAGGCTGCCGACCCTTGTTAAGACTGATATACAGGGTGATACAAAAAGGTACGGCCAAACTTTCAGGAAATATTTCTCACACACAAAGAAAGAAAATATGTTATGTGGACATGGGTCAAAAATGGTTCAAATGCCTCTGAGTACTATGGGACTTAACATCTGTGGTCATCAGTCCCCTAGAACTTAGAACTACTTAAACCTAAGTAAGCTAAGGACATCATACACATCCATGCCAGAAGCAGGATTCGAACCTGCGACCCTAGCGGTCACGCGGTTCCAGACTGAAGCGCCTAGAACCGCACGGCCACACCAGCCGGCCGGACATGTGTCAGAAAACGCTTACTTTCCATGTTAGAGCTCATTTTATTACTTCTCTTCAAATCACATTAATCATGGAATGGAAACACACAGCAACAGAACGTACCAGCGTGACGTCAAACACTTTGTTACAGGAAATGTTCAAAATGTCCTCCGTTAGCGAGGATACATGCATCCACCCTCCGTCGCATGGAATCCCTGATGCGCTGATGCAGCCCTGGAGAATGGCGTATTGTATCACAGCCGTCCACAATACGAGCACAAAGAGTCTCTACATTTGGTACCGGGGTTGCGTAGACAAGAGCTTTCAAATGCCCCCATAAATGAAAGTCAAGAGGGTTGAGGTCAGGAGAGCGTGGAGGCCATGGAATTGGTCCGCCTCTACCAATCCATCGGTCACCGAGTCTGTTGTTGAGAAGCGTACGAACACTTCGACTGAAATGTGCAGGAGCTCCATCGTGCATGAACCACATGTTGTGTCGTACTTGCGAAGGCACATGTTCTAGCAGCACAGGTAGAGTATCCCGTATGAAATCATGATAATGTGCTCCATTGAGCGTAGGTGGAAGAACATGGAGCCCAATCAAGACATCTCCAACAATGTCAGCCCAAACGTTCACAGATGTCAACACAAGCACCAAGTCGACATTACCTTCCTTCAATTGGGCCAACTGGCGGTGAATCGAGGAAGTACAGTACATACTGACGAAATTAAAAGCGTTTCCGGACACATGTCCACATAAAATCTTTTCTTTATTTGTGTGTGAGGAATGTTTCCTGAAAGTTTGGCCGTACCTTTTTGTAACACCCTGTAGTAGTGAAGAAGAGCAGAGGGTTAATCGCAGTCCAGCAAGAAACGTTTTCGAGTAGAACTACGGAGCAAGACGTGCCGTAGTTTGTCTTACGTGCAGCACATCGGGTGGGTGGATTTTAGCCTCAAGTCGGACTTCGTGTGACGACGGGAGGGAGGGAACGTTTCGATGTTTTTAACTATTTATGGAACATAGCGCGTGACATATTATATTTTTTTCACATAATATTTTGATCAGGGATGTAACGACAGCAGCACCATCGGACACTCTGTTTGGTCCTCGAAACTGGCTTCTGAGTATACACCTTAGAGTCATAGGAACCGAAAAAGTAGGCATAATGTAGTACACTGCCCAGTACCATTAATGTGACCACCTGTCAAAGGCCCGAATAAAGCACATTTTTCAGCGCGGGCCACTGCGAGGCGTACAGGAAGGTCGATGAGGTTCTGGAAGGCACCAGCAGGGTGGCTCCAGTGCTGACTCCAGTGCAGTAGCCAGCTGCGCTAGCTTTCTCGGTTGGAGATACATGGCGCGAACAGCCCGATCGTGGTGGTCTCACAGATTGTCGATTGGGTTTAAATCTGGAGACTTTGGTGGCCAGGAGACTACGGTAAACTCTTCCTGGTCCTAAAACAAAGTGCATGGCGGACCTGATCCCATACCTGTGTTGATCTACTGTGTCGTCCATAACGACGAGATCGCGCAGAGAATACCACGAAATCATTTTCCTCACCGTGACGCTCCTTCCTCCGGCCTCAGACGATGCATGCCAGACACGCCAATGGCCATCTGTCCGATTGAGCATAAGATGTGATTTATCTGAAACGGCCATCTGTCGCCGCTCATTCAAGGTCCAGCTGCGGTACTGGTGTGCCAATTTCAACCTTCGTTGCCGATGTCCTGCTGTCAGCTGGGGTTCACGAACGCCTGCTGCGGTGGCCTATAAGCAGCAAAGTCCGCTATTGGTAGCCTCTGCCTACATCTTTCCGGTCAATTGCTCAACTGTTGGACGTCTTTTCCCCTGTACACATGTCCGCAGCCATCTGCGGACTGTGGAGCACTACAGTTGCCTGTTGTTGTTGTGGTCTTCAGTCCTGAGACTGGTTTGATGCAGCTCTCCATGCTACTCTATCCTGTGCAAGCTTCTTCATCTCCCAGTATCTACTGCAACCTACATCCGTCTGAATCTGCTTAGTGTATTCATCTCTTGGTCTCCCTCTACGATTTTTACCCTCCACGCTGCCCTCCAATGCTAAACTGGTGATCCCTTGATGCCCCAGAACATGTTCTACCAACCGATCCCTTCTTCTAGTCAAGTTGAGCCACAAACTTCTCTTCTCCCCAATCCTATTCAATACTTCTTCATTAGTTATGTGATCTACCCATCTAATCAGTTGCCTAGACACTGGTTTTGGATTGCGCCATTTTGCCATGCGCGGTATTCTTTAATCATGGCGGAACGCGAACCGTGAACAAACTTAGCCGTTTCGGAAATGCTTCCGATCTTAGCCCGAAAGGCAATAATCGTGCCATTATGAAAGTCTGATAGGTCGCTCCACTTCCGCATTTTGACCACGACTACACTGTTTTCCGCGTTCCCCGAACACGTTTTATGTTCCCTCCACTGCCAGTGCTGCCACCTGCCGTCTATGAGTGGTTATTCCATATTAACGTCGAACATCATGTCTGTATACTTACTTGCAAGTGGATCCTAAGGAGAACGGCCTTGACGCAGCTACGGTCGCAGGTTCGAATCCTGCCTCGGGCATGGATGTGTGATGTCATTAGGTTAGTTAGGTTTAAGTAGTTCTAAGTTCTATGGGACTGATGACCTCAGATGTTAAGTCCTATAGTGCTCAGAACCATTTGAACCTTGCAGCAGTGGTAATACCGTTTCTCGTCAGATCACCGAAGTTAAACGCTGTCGGGCTGGCCTAACACTTGGATGGGTGACCATCCGGTCTGCAGAGTGCTGATGGCAAGCGGGGTCCACTCAGCCCTTGTGGGGCAAACTGAGAAGCTACTTGACTGAAAAGTAGCTGCTCCGGTCTCGTAAACCGATTTAGGCTCGGAAGAGCAGTGTGCTAACCACATGAACCTCCATATACGCATCCAGTGACGTCTATAGTCTGAGAACGGCACGGCGACCGGTCGATACCGTTTGGTCTTCATGGACTGTTCGGGCGGAGTTTAGTCTTAAGGGGATTCCAAAAGCGGAGACTGATGGGTGCGTCCTAATAATCGATGCCACACTTCCGTATCTGCGTAGAAGCTGCAGAGCTTTGGCGATGAGCAGATAATGGCAGTTGTCGAACAAGTTCAGGAAGGGAATCGGTCCGTAAGACTTTATCGTAAAAGGAACGCAACTACATCTTGCAAGGTTCTCTTGAAGAATGGGACTGCACTCGCACGTCTCCGACAAGTTACAGCTTCGCATTACTCTCCTGCCGTCATCGAGAAATCAGATACAGTCCCGGAAAGCGTGCACAAAGCACGATCAGACAACAAACACATGAGCAGTGCACACGCTGCTGCACCCTATGTGTGTGGTAACGAATGACAAGGGCCTAGAGACGCGAACTGCTTTGGTGTGAGGCCGTGCAGTGTAGCGACGAGACTCGACAATTCCGGCAAACCCACGCTCTGACGAACTTGCCGAAGCAGGTATTGCCCCGTTCTTCGAGCCGGTAGGCGTAAAGTGGCCGGGGACGGCGAAACACGTGCGATCTCGACCTGCTTCATTAATTTCTCTCTTATCGCTCCCTCCGAAGCTGCTGCTGATGGTCGTTAGTTCAATCTGAACGTAAAATACGCCAGCGTTTAAACGTTCCTGACGTTAATTTTGAAAAAGAAAAACCTCCTCTAAATATAAGAGGCAGGACGTTTGCGTGACATCAGCAATTCCTTAACCAGTTTTATTGCCAATGAAATATTCTACAACCGGCTAAACTAACGGTTGCTATGAAAACACACTACCGGGAGAGATCTGGCGAAGTGGTTGCTGAAAGCCCCTTACTTCCTTTTCCACACTCCGTACATCTACTGTGCTTTTCACACTAGTGGGAGATTTTGTCTGGCTGCTACCGAGCGAGCTGACACTGGGATCGTATCCGGGCGGTCCGAGTTTCAAATCTTGATCGATAACCATACTTGTTTTCCCTATATCCATTGTCCTACACTTCCGACGGAACCGTAAAGCATAACGTTCCCTCCTCTTTGTGTCTCTAAGAAACAGGCACTGCACTATGTAGATGCCAGGTTAATAACTGTTCGAAATGAAACTTCCTGGCCGATTAAAACTGTGTGCCGGACCGAGACTCGAATTTGCCCGCGAAAGCCAAAGGTCCCGAGTTCGAGTTTCGGTCCGGCACACAGTTTTAATCTGCCCGGAAGTTTCATATCAGTGCACACTCTGCTGCAGAGTGAAAATCTAATTCTGGAACTGTTCGAAATACTGATGATGTTTAATAATAAACAAAAATCTTGTGAAGCTTTCTTAACAAGTACACTGTAACGAGCGTCTTCTGTATAAATAATTTTGTGGCTACGATTTTTTCGGCCTCCTGAATGCTGATAATTTTTACCTCTTTACTCCAGTTACTAGACGGAGTCTCGTAATTAATTTCGGTTTACGATAACCATCTTCAAAACTTGAAATTAAGAGGTATCTTTCCACTCAGCATTAACAAATACAAAATGCTCCAAAATTTCAAAAGAAGGCAATCGGAAATCATTATTTATGCGTAAATAAGAATTGTACTGCAAGGAATGTCGCATAGAATTTAGAGTGAATGTTCCATTTTTCAGTTTTCTTAAACAATACATTGTTTTGGTTGGCCTGCAATGAAGAAAATGATGGCTGAGTGACAATAGCGTTCTGCAAAACGTAGCTATTTTAATTTATGTTAAACTATCTTCTAGACAACCCATTTAAAGCGTGTTCTGCCACACTTAACACATTTTCATTATGACGTGAAATGGACTTCAAAAAATTTTCCTCGGGATATAAGTAAAAAGTATTCACGTCACAGGCCTACAATTGCGACAAGTTAATTTTATGCGTATACCACATACGCTGATAGAATGGCGCCAGTTTCACATTTAAGATTTACCAGGGGCCGCTAAGCAAACCTTTCTTTGAAATTTCTCAGAAATCCTACTAAAATTCTTACGTGACATTAGCATTTGTTAACTAACTGTTGCAACTAATGTAATGTTTTTTTTCAACAAATTTATTTGTAACACACTGGTCAACAAAACATTCGCGTGATATGTCACTGCCAAGCAACATAAGACGATGAAACTTCAATCATACAAAGAAAGAACTGCTACAATATAGTACAGAAGGTAATCGAAAGCAATGAGCAATGATGCGAACAGAAATGACATTTTTATTCAAAGACAATAACTACACAAAAGTCGTCGCGATTTGTGATGGTCCCCTGGACATTACAAAAGGCGGGACGTGGGTCTTAAAAGGGTGAGTGATCACCACGGACGGCAATACATGCTCTCCAACACGCTCTCGTGCTGGCTACAAGGATGGTAAGGAGTTCTTGTCGTTGGGCGCCCCATTCCTCCACCACCGCGGTTTACAACTGTGGGGTGGTCGTTGGTGCATGCTGACATGCTGCAAAACGCCTCCATAAGTTATCTCAAACTTGCACGATGGGATTCAAGCCGGAAGAACGGGCGGACCAGTTCATTCACCGGATATCCTCTCGTTCCAAGAGCTCGTGCACATGCGCTGTTCGATGTGGTGCAGACTTTAGTCCATAAAGTGAAGTCAAGGCCGGATGCAGCCTTGAAAGGACCGAAATGGGGAACGAGTACAGTGTCACAATAATGGTTTCAGGTGCGTGTATCGGATTCAAATATTCGGAGGTCATTATGCCCATGCAAAATTATATCCCCTTGACCCGTAACTCCTGGGCCATCAAACCCATTATGTTCGACAATGTCCTTTCTTTCAGGAGTGCTAGTTCTGCAAGTTTCGCAGGAGAGCTTCTGTAAAGTTTGGAAGCTTTTAGGTTTTTTTTTTTTTTTTTTTTTTTGTCATCAGTCTACTGACTGGTTTGATGCGGCCCGCCACGAATTCCTTTCCTGTGCTAATCTCTTCATCTCAGAATAGCACTTGCAACCTACGTCCTCAATTATTTGCTTGACGTATTCCAATCTCTGTCTTCCTCTACAGTTTTTGCCCTCTACAGCTCCCTCTAGTACCATGGAAGTCATTCCCTCATGTCTTAGCAGATGTCCTATCATCCTGTCCCTTCTGCTTATCAGTGTTTTCCACATATTCCTTTCCTCTCCGATTCTGCGTAGAACTTCCTCATTCCTTACCTTATCAGTCCACATAATTTTCAACATTCGTCTATAGCACCACATCTCAAATGCTTCGATTCTCTTCTGTTCCGGTTTTCCCACAGTCCATGTTTCACTACCATACAATGCTGTACTCCCGACGTACGTCCTCAGAAATTTCTTCCTCAAATTAAGGCCGGTATTTGATATTAGTAGACTTCTCTTGGCCAGAAATGCCTTTTTTGCCATAGCGAGTCTGCTTTTGATGTCCTCCTTGCTCCGTCCGTCATTGGTTATTTTATTGCCTAGGTAGCAGAATTACTTAACTGCATTGACTTCGTGACCATCAATCCTGATGTTAAGTTTCTCGCTGTTCTCATTTCTACTACTTCTCATTACCTTCGTCTTTCTCCGATTTACTCTCAAACCATACTGTGTACTCATTAGACTGTTCATTCCGTTCAGCAGATCATTTAATCCTTCTTCACTTTCACTCAGGATAGCAATGTCATCAGCGAATCGTATCATTGATATCCTTTCACCTTGTATTTTAATTCCACTCCTGAACCTTTCTTTTATTTCCATCATTGCTTCCTCGATGTACAGATTGAAGAGTAGGGGCGAAAGGCTACAGCCTTGTCTTACACCCTTCTTAATACGAGCACTTCGTTCTTGATCGTCCACTCTTATTATTCCCTCTTGGTTGTTGTACATATTGTATATGACCCGTCTCTCCCTATAGCTTACCCCTACTTTTTTTCAGAATCTCGAACAGCTTGCACCATTTTATATTGTCGAACGCTTTTTCCAGGTCGACAAATCCTATGAAAGTGTCTTGATTTTTGTTTAGCCTTGCTTCCATTATTAGCCATAACGTCAGAATTGCTTCTCTCGTCCCTTTACTTTTCCTAGAGCCAAACTGATCGTCACCTAGCGCATTCTCAATTTTCTTTTCCATTCTTCTGTATATTATTTTTGTAAGCAGCTTCGATGCATGAGCTGTTAAGCTGATTGTGCGATAATTCTCGCACTTGTCAGCTCTTGCCGTCTTCGGAATTGTGTGGATGATGCTTTTCCGAAAGTCAGATGGTATATCGCCAGACTTATATATTCTACACACCAACGTGAATAGTCGTTTTGTTGCCACTTCCCCCAATGATTTTAGAAATTCTGATGGAATGTTATCTATCCCTTCTGCCTTATTTGACCGTAAGTCCTCCAAAGCTCTTTTAAATTCCGATTCTAATACTGGATCCCCTATCTCTTCTAAATCGACTCCTGTTTCTTCTTCTATCACATCAGACAAATCTTCACCCTCATAGAGGCTTTCAATGTATTCTTTCCACCTATCTGCTCTCTCCTCTGCATTTAACAGTGGAATTCCCGTTGCACTCTTAATGTTACCACCGTTGCATTTAATGTCACCAAAGGTTGTTTTGACTTTCCTGTATGCTGAGTCTGTCCTTCCGACAATCATATCTTTTTCGATGTCTTCACATTTTTCCTGCAGCCATTTCGTCTTAGCTTCCCTGCACTTCCTATTTATTTCATTTCTCAGCGACTTGTATTTCTGTATTCCTGATTTTCCCGGAACATGTTTGTATTTTCTCCTTTCATCAATCAGCTGAAGTATTTCTTCTGCTACCCATGGTTTCTTCGCAGCTACCTTCTTTGTACCTATGTTTTCCTTCCCAACTTCTGTGATGGCCCTTTTTAGAGATGTCCATTCCTCTTCAACTGTACTGCCTACTGCGCTATTCCTTATTGCTGTATCTATAGCGTTAGAGAACTTCAAACGTATCTCGTCATGGTGATGGTCCAGACATCACACACGAATTCCAAACTGTATCAGGATCGAGAATGAGATTTTCACTCTGCATCGTAGTGTGCGCTGATATGAAACTTCCTGGCATATTAAAACTGTGTGCCGGACCGAGACTCGAACTCGGGACCTTTACTTTTTGCGGGGAAGTGCTCTACCATCTGAGCTACACAAGCACGACTCACGCCCCGTCCTCACAGCTTCACTTCTGGCAGTACCTCGTCTCCTACCCTCCAAACTTTCAGAAGCTCTCCTGCGAAACTTGCAGAACTAGCACTCCTGAAAGAAAGGATACTGCGGAGACATGGCTTAGCCACAGCCTATTACATATTACATATTACAACCCTCTTCAATTGTCGGCGGTCTCTGTCAGTCAACAGACGAGGTCGGCCTGTACGCTTTTGTGCTGTAAGTGTCCCTTCGCGTTTCCACTTCACTATCACATCGGAAACAGTGGACCTAGGCATGTTCAGGAGAGTGGAAATCTCGCATACCGACGTATGACACAAGTGACACCCAATCACCTGACCACGTTCGAAGTCCGTGAGTTCCGAGGAGCGCCACATTCTGCTCTCACACGATGTCTAATGACTACTGAGGTCACTGATATGGAGTACCTGGCAGTAGGTGGCAGCACAATGCACCTAATATGAAAAACGTATGGTTTTGGGGGTGTCAGGATACTTTTGATCACATATCGTACTTCTTTGAATGATGGTTCACTAGGAAAAGTCAAAGGAGTGGAAAACGGCCAGTTGTGACAGATAAATCTGTTGAGTAAAACAATAGCTTCGTCTGAAGAATGGTTTCATTTAATATATCACGCTCTTCATCGAGGTACACTCGCATTATTCCCCCATATTGGCCCATTTAGCAGATTCCTCCATTTGTTACGAGCTTAATATCGGCAGCATACAAAAATTAAATCTTTTCTTCTTTTGCCATTGTTCTTCACATTTGCGTAAATTATAGTTTCAACTGCACCAGTTTTCCTTTCACTGAGTAGTAAGTGGCAACAAAACGACTATTCATGTTGGTGTGTAGAGTGTATGAGTCTGGCGACATACCATCTGACTTTCGAAAAAATATCATCCACACAATTCCGAAGACTGTAAGTGCGAGAATTATCGCACAACCAGCTTAACAGCTCATGCATCCAAGTTGCTAACAAGAATAATGTACGGAAGGATGGAAAAGAAAATTGAGGATGTGCTAGGTGACGATTTGTTTGGCTTTAGAAAAGGTAAAAGGCATGGTTGATAATGGAAGCAAGACTAAAGAAAAATCGAGACACGTTCATAGGATTTGTCGACCTGGAAAAAGCGTTCGACAATGTAAAATTGTGCAACACGTTCGAAATTCTGAGAAAAATAGGGGCAAGCTATAGGGAGAGACGGGTAATATTCAATATGTTAAGAGCAAAGAGCGAATAATAAAAGTCGACGAGCAAGAACGAAGTGCTCGGCTTAAAAAGGGTGTAAGACAGGGATGTAGTCTTTCGCTCCTACGGTTCAGTCTGTACGTTGAAGAAGCAATAATGATAAAAGAAAGGTTTAGTAGTGGAATTGAAATTCAAGGGGAAAGGATATCAATGATGCGATTAGGTGATGCCATCACTATCCTGAGTGAAAGTGAAAAAGAATTATATGATATGTTGAGTGGGATGAATATTCTAATGAGTACAGAATATGGATTGAGAGTAAATCGAAGAAAGACGAGAGTAATGAGGAGTAGTAGAAATGAGAACAGCGAGAAACTTATCAGGATTGATGGTCACGAAGTAGATAAAGTTAAGGAATTCTGCTACCTAGGCAGCAAAATAACCAATGACGGACGAAGCAAGGATGACGCCAAAAGCAGACTAGCAATGGCATTCCTGGCCAAGAGAAGCCCACCAGTATCAAACATAGGTCTTAATTTGAGGAAGAAATTTCTGAGAACGTACGTCTGGAGTACAACATTGTATGGCAGTGAAACATGAAGTGTGGGAAAACTGGAACAGAAGAGAAACGAAACATTTCAGATGTGACGCTACAGACGAATGTTGAAAAGTAGGTGGACTGTTAAGGTAAGGAGTGAGGAGGTTCTGCGCAAGATCGGAGAAGAAAAGAATACTTGGAAAACAATGATAAGGAGAAGGGACAGGATGATAGGTCATCAGTTAAGAAATGAGGAAATGACTTCCATGGTACTAGAGGGAGCTGTAGAGGGGAAAAACTGTAAAGGAAGACAGAGATTGGAATACATCCAGCAAACAATTGTAGAAGTAGGCTGTAAGTGCTACTCTGAGATGGTGAGATGCCACAGATCACCATGTATCCTACTTTACAGAGCAGACAAACCTTTGAACGCCACGTTCTGAGATCAGTCGTGGACGTCCAACCATTTAGCCCCTAGTGGTAATTTCACCGTTCTTCTACCTCTTTCCGTAGTTGCTCACGATAGTAGCAAGTGAACATTCGACCTGTTTCGCCGCTTTAGAGATACTTGTTCGCAGGCAATGCGTCGTAATAAGCTGCCCTCCATCAAAGGTCTTTATCTCAATGGATTTCCCTTTTTGCGGCCCATATCATCGCTAGGATGATCCCCCGTCCGTATCTGCTTCACTTACAAATATTTGTTACCGCGTCACTTACTAAAACCACATCCTGCACTGGAGATACATAAAACAATAGTGCCAAAGGCGTCGTCAGTAGTTAAAACATCGTCTTCATTTATACAACATAAATATGGACAGAGGGTTGATGCGAACACAGCATAGCATCATTATCTCGCCTGTGAACTGGCATGAAGAGGAGGTGAAAGCCCTAGGGCTGTTTTAAATGGTTCTGATATGTTTTATTTATTAAGACAGAAGGCTTGAATTAGCACAACGTTTAATAATTTTGATGTGTATGTGTATGTACCCATGGGTTTTAATGTGCGCGAGCGTCTCGCGCATACAAGTGCCCTCTCTCGGTGAAAATGTCTGCCCTAAAGCTTTGCTAGTGAAGGTGTCTTCCTGTTCAGGTGTATTTTACTTCTGATGAAGGTATATTTAGATATACCGAAACCGTGGTCAAGAATTTTAATAAAGCTTTATCCTGCAACTGTTCGGCTGCTATCATTTACCGTGAAGAATTTCGACAGTTACTGTTTCAGCCATGTTGAAAATCTTGTCCACAGTTTTTAATAACGGAACAGTAAAAGTTTCCTCGGCCACGGAAATCCTCCTCCTATTCTGCAACGCGTTTGAATTGGCGGAACCCGCTGCGGCGCCAACCCATCCAGTTGCCCGTGTTTCCGCAGGATACCCACTGCAGCTCCTGTGGTCCGCTTTCTTGCTTCACTGCGGATGTTACAAGTGTTTACAGTTTTATTGTCCTCATCATCATTTCACCCTCATCACCGGCACGCAAGTCGTCCAGTATGGCGTCGACTTGGCGGCCAAAATTCCCCGGACGGGGCTTCCCGGCCAGCATTGCCATACGCTCATTTCATATCACAATTTTATTTCTATTTGCGACAACGGTCGCTTCCTCAATTCTTGTTGTATATGAAGTGAATGTAAAATTTGAAATAGTGGAACTATCTGAGCTTCTGAAAACGAATCCACCATCCCGTCTCGAAATGGCAAGATTGTAACCAGTTCGCAGATTTTGATATGACGTGATGCACGCTAAGTTGAAGTAACTTCAAATAAATGGAATTGGCTCTACGAACTTCTAACAGGAGCCAGTACATTATAATGGATGATGAATGGTCAATAGAAAGAATAGGGATATCGCATGCGTTCAAGTAAGACTAATTCGACCGCTAATGCACTGAATACACGTTTCCCGTTCATTAGTTAAGGTCAACAATCGCATCATATTGTCGCTTGAGTATCGCAAAGAAATTCGGGACAAGTTGCACAAATGTCCACTTGGTACAAGGAATAGAAGCTGTCTTCAAGATTGGTTAAATGCAACACAATGACCAAAGAAACTGAAATAGCGCGAAAGTACCTAAATACAAGATTACTGATTAATTCGTGCGGTCAATCAAATCGTTTAACTATATAGTATAATATTATGAAACGAAATGGGACGAAGACATAAAGACAGTAGAAAGTAACATGCATAGAAGAATTAAATTTGTTAGAAGCGATGCAGGGTATGTGCACTGCAGCTGTAAAGGAGAGGATTTTTTTTGGGGCGGGAGGGGGGGGGGGGGGGAAGGATCGAGAGATACAATCTTTTGGCTGCTTAGGGACGGCCCGCTGCTATTTTACTATTTCCTCTCTTCTGTGCTAATCTCTTCATCACAGAATAGCTGCCGCGCAGGATTAGCCGAGCCGTTTAGCCATAAACGGCTCGGCTAATCGTGGAGTGTGCGGCTGGTCCCGGCGGAGGTTCGAGTCCTCCCTCGGGCATGGTTGTGTGTGTTTGTCTTTAGGATAATTTAGGTTAAGTAGTGTGTAAGCTCAGGGACTGATGACCTTAGCAGTTAAGTCCCACAAGATTTCACACACATTTGAACATTTTTGAACAGAATAACTCAACCAAGGTCCTTAATTATTGTTTGATGTATTCCAATTTCCGTCTTCCCTGCATTTTTTACAGCTCCCTCTAGTACTATGGGAGTTATACCTTGATATCTTAACACGTGTCCTGTCATCCTATCCCTTCTTCTTCTGGATGTTTCACATGCGTTCCTTTGTTTCGCCGTTTCTATGGAGAACCAACTCATTCCTTATCATACCAGTCAACTTAATTTGCAAAATCATTCTATATCACCACATTTCAAACGTCCTTATCCTCTTCATTTCCAGTATTCCCACAGCCCATGCTTCACCACCATACAATACTGTGCTCCAAACGTACTTTCTCACAAATTTCTTCTTCGAATTAGGTTCAAATGGTTCAAATGGCTCTGAGTACTATGGGACTTTCAAATGGTTCAAATGGCTCTGAGCACTATGGGACTTAACATCTGAGGTTATCAGCCCCTAGAACTTAGAACTACTTAAACTAACTAACCTAAGGACATCACACACATCCATGCCCGAGGCAGGATTCGAACCTGCGACCGTAGCGGTCGCTCGGTTCTAGACTGTAGCGCCTAGAGCCGCTCGGCCACTACGGCCGGCGATAGACGCTGAGGCATAAGATCGACACAGATGAGAACTGGATGTGGAAATCGAGAGTGTATGAAGTAAGATGTCAGATTGTGAAATGAGATATGTGGGGAAGACGAGAAGGAATTTTAGACTTAAAGAGCATAATAATACAGAGAACGGCTCGTCAGCTGTAGCAAAGCATCTCAAGAATGAGAAGCATTCATTGGGAGATATAAAGGAAAGCTTGAGGGTGTTACACGTTCAAGAAAAAGGGTGCAATGAAAGAAGAGTGCGTCGGCGTTCCAAATGAGGAGACGGAAGAGTCTAAAGGGCATTTGTGGGCACACTTTAGAGATATCCTACATAAGAAGCGGCTATCAACATATTTTATCAACTGACATAGGATTTACGCATGCTATTTCCGTTCAGACTGCAGCGTATAAGTAGTTTTAAGTTAAAATATCAGCGACCTCATTAGTCAGTACACATCGTGATAGAGCAGAATGGGGTGCTCCGCGGAACTCACGGACTTCGAACGTGGTCAGGTGATTGGGTGTCTCTTGTCATACGTCTGTACGCGAGATTTCCACACTCCTTAACATACCTAGACCTACTGTAGAAACGTGAAGGAGCATGTACAGCACAAAAGCGTAGAGGCCGACCTCGTCTTTTGAGTGACACAGACCGCCAACAGTTGAAGAGGGTCGTAATGTGTAATAGGCAGACATCGATCTAGACCATCACACAGGAATTCCAAATTGCATCAGCATCCACTGCAAGTTCAAAAAATGGCTCTGAGCACTATGGGACTTAACTTCTGAGGTCATCAGTCCCTTAAAGCTTAGAACTACTTAAACTTAACTAACCTAAGGACATCACACACGTCCATGCCCGAGGCAGGATTCGAACCTGCAAACGTAGCGGTCGCGCGGTTCCAGACTGTAGCGCCTAGAACCGCTCGTCCACAACGGCCGGCTTCGAATTAGGGCCTATGTCTGATACTAGTAAACCTTTAGGGCAGCAATGCCCTGTGCCTGCGCTAGTCTGCTCTTTACGCCCTCCTTTCTTCGTACATCATGTGTCACTTCTTCTACTTTGTCTACTTCATTATCGCCAATGATTATGTTAAATTTCTCGTTAATCTAATTCTGCTAATCCAATGAATTTCGTCTTTCTTTACTCTCAATCCGTTTTCTGTATTTCTTAGACTGTTCATTCCATTCTGTACATCCATTCAGTGTTATTAGAGAATTTTATGGTTTATATCCTTTCACCCTTAACTTGATTCGCACTTTTAAACATTTCATTTTATTCTTACACTGTTTCTTCGAAATACATAGATTGAACAAATAAGGAGGAAGACTGTATCTCTGCCTTACGCCATTCTTAATCCGAGCACGTGTCTGTGAGTCTTTATGCATATTGTGCACTACCCGTCTTTCCTTAAGGCGTATACACCTTTTTCGAGGAAATTCAAACATCTTGCACCATTTTACATGGTCTTTCTCTAGGAAGACAAACTCTTTCTCCCATTATCAGACTCGCGTCAGATCTCTTCCCACCTTTTCTAAAGGATCTAACAAATTCTCCAGTTTCTTTTCTGTGATTTTGTATTCTGTTCTTGCTAACATCTTGGACGCATGAGCTATCAAGCTGAATAAGCTGAATGTGTAATAGTTCTCGCATTTATTCTGTTTTTGCTATCTTCGGGTTCGTATATGTCATATTCTTTCGCAAGTCCCATGGTACGTCTACTATCTCGTAGATTCAACATACTAACTTTAATAATCGTTGGGTATCTACATTATGATTTTTCTTCAAAAGAATGTTGTCTGTCATTTATGTCGTCTTGATCTCAAGCCTTCTAAAGCTTTATCAAACTCTGGCCCTAACAAATAATTCTCTACAGGTTCCAAAGCGACACCCGTTTATTATTCTATCCACTTTAGAAGACAGATGACAGCAGTTGAGACTTCTCGAGCATTACATATCTGTAATCGAGAGAGTTTCAGAGTACCTCGCACCATCCTCAGTTGCTCCTGCCATTACTAGATGCATTTTCACACTTGATAATTGTGTTAGAAGTTGTGTCCTACGAGGCTTAAGTAAATAATGATAATGTTAACTATATTTACACTGACTGAAGGTGTTGATAGAACAAGTCGTAATAATAACATAGACATTATAGCATCCACGCTACTATTTTATAGTCGATAAAAAAATTTTATTATTTTTTTAAATTTGTGTTATCGTGAGCGACAAGTGTGTTGTCAGGGAAACAGTTTAGTTTTGCTAGTGCAGAGACGGTGTAATAGTATCTTCACAAGCCACAGAAAATAGACTGAAATCAATGATGTCTTTTAATTATAAGAACAATTATTATCATCTTTGATTTTTTGTTGCATTCTTTCTTCTTGTACGAGTAGCCATAACGCTAGCAAGACGCACTTTAATTTGCCGCCTATGATAAGATCTGATATTATTACTATTTTGTAAACTCCCTATTGCAAATTATTGGAGGAAAATAGTGAATAATGTTATTCAAGTTTATCTCATATTTTCTGTAAGAATATTACTGATCTTGATCCTCTGCATTTCATCTTTGCTTCGCTGCAGACATGGTGCAAGGCCGCCATTAGTGGTGATATATTTATATGATTTTATTGGCAAGAGTTATAGTTTTATTTCAGACTGAAAATGCTGAGAACAGTTATTTAATGCTGATTAATGTCTTTTTTTTCAAATCGAATTCAGTCAGTTATTTTCGTGTAATCGGAACAGATCGATTCTGTGATACACCGATGTTCATTTAACTGTCGCCATTTCATGAAAGCTTTACGCGTCGAGTTTAAATTGCCGAATAATTCAGACATACATATTTTCCATTGTAAAAAGAATCCACGTAAAGGTAACTTGATTGTATATCAAAATCTATGCTATGAGAAACTATTTTAACTTCTACCATTCTTTGCTGGTGTCGGAGCATAAGACTTTCTCAACTAAAGCTCACAAAGCTTTTCAGTAAAATTCGCCGATTCCAGTGTTGTGTGTCTCCGTGTTATAAAAGTGAAGTGATATTCAAGAGTGAACTAAGTTTGTATGAAAGTAGTCAACGAACCCAGTTGAATAATTTTAAACAGATACACTTATTTACAGACAACATATGAAAATGGCTGTGTGTTTCAGTTTAGTTCACATTCATGCTCATGTCATATTCTAGCCGGGTAATGCAGTAACTGAATGACAGTTTAGATCTATAGACATATTTAAATATTCATGTTGGACGCTGCTAAACTTAAGCATTAACAACACGGTTTAAAACACAGCACAACATGGTAAGGAAACAACTTTGCTTACTTGCAGGAACTACGGAAGAATTTTGACTGTTATTTGTATTCGAAATACTTATGGAAGTACATGAAAAATCAGTACTTAGAAATTAAGTAGTCCATGACGATGGATATCTCCGAGTATGGTGGTCAAGCAGAAAATGTGCCAGCCAAAGTTTTAAACATATTCATGCAGATACTAATCAACCCTTACTCAAATCCCTCTATATATCAGCAGTAGTGCCAGTTCTCTTATAGTTGTTGTTAAATAAAATTTCTGACGGTTTTTACACGAACAAAATTCCTTGAATTAAAAAAAATGGCTCTGAGCACTATGGGACTTAACATCTGCGGTCATCAGTCCCCTAGAACTTAGAACTACTTAAATATAACTAAACTAACGACATCACACACATCCATGCCCGAGGCAGGATTCGAACCTGCAACCGTAGCGGTCGCGCGGTTCCAGACTGAAGCGCCTAGAACCGCTCGGCCACTCCGGCCGGCCCTTGAATTAATTCGCACCTTTTTTGTTGAGTGCGATGCACTTTACCAGCGTAAAACCTCGTCTCTCGGTGTCAACTGTAAACGCTACTTAATGAGAAGCTGGCGTAACTGTATTTACTTTAACTTCATCACTTGGGGAAATCTGTAAATCTGATGCCAGGTTTTTCGTTCTTCACACAAACCACTTTCTTGGGCGTTGTGGCATCAAGTCCTAAAGGGAACTCGCACTACTTACAGCTTAACAGATATCAAGATTGAAAAAATATCGGCGACGTTGTAACACCATAGCTCTAATACTCTACTGATTTATTTTGCTTTTGTTTTATTTAATACTACATCGTTGAGCTTCTGTAAATGTGTTTGTTTGAATCGATAACATAAAATTGTATACCCCTTTCTTTGTAAGAACTTTGATGTCTTGATTTGATTCTATGAAATGTAGTATATCTGTCATTTAAATTCTTTGTCCCATTTAGAGGGAACAAAACTTACTATATATAATTGTAATTTCTGAATGAATAATTTTTTGTAGAAATGTCAATATGTGCAAATGTTCTGTTTTATTTAATGTATTTGGTTACTGTTATATAAACTGCTGATCCTTACTTAGGGTTCTTAGTTATTCTGTATGTAAGAGTTGTTGTGGTCCCCCTCGGGAACGGAACTGTGTAGCGCGCGCAAATTGTGGTTGGCCTAGGTAGAAAAGGTGGAACAAGAGTCAGTCGGGGACGAGCTACCAGTCGGGGACGAGCTACCAAACTGTGCACTGCTATGTAAAAGTTGTATATTGTGCTGGTTCCGAGAGAGGCTTTTCCTTGCCGTTTACCAATGCCTCGGATGGATGGATAAATAGCTGGAATTACTCTGGAATTTGTATCTATCATCGCCACCATGAAATGACAGAGTCCAGCAATTCTACCTGCAAATCCACCTACCAACATGCAGTTGCCACCACACTGCGCAATCACTGTATCGGACTGCTATAATAATGTACTGTGAAGGATCAGCTAATTGGATTTTTAGTGTGCACAAATACACTCCTGGAAATTGAAATAAGAACACCGTGAATTCATTGTCCCAGGAAGGGGAAACTTTATTGACACATTCCTGGGGTCAGATACATCACATGATCACACTGACAGAACCACAGGCACATAGACACAGGCAACAGAGCATGCACAATGTCGGCACTGGTACAGTGTATATCCACCTTTCGCAGCAATGCAGGCTGCTATTCTCCCATGGAGACGATCGTAGAGATGCTGGATGTAGTCCTGTGGAACGGCTTGCCATGCCATTTCCACCTGGCGCCTCAGTTGGACCAGCGTTCGTGCTGGACGTGCAGACCGCGTGAGACGACGCTTCATCCAGTCCCAAACATGCTCAATGGATACAGATCCGGAGATCTTGCTGGCCAGGGTAGTTGACTTACACCTTCTAGAGCACGTTGGGTGGCACGGGATACATGCGGACGTGCATTGTCCTGTTGGAACAGCAAGTTCCCTTGCCGGTCTAGGAATGGTAGAACGATGGGTTCGATGACGGTTTGGATGTACCGTGCACTATTCAGTGTCCCCTCGACGATCACCAGTGGTGTACGGCCAGTGTAGGAGATCGCTCCCCACACCATGATGCCGGGTGTTGGCCCTGTGTGCCTCGGTCGTATGCAGTCCTGATTGTGGCGCTCACCTGCACGGCGCCAAACACGCATACGACCATCATTGGCACCAAGGCAGAAGCGACTCTCATCGCTGAAGACGACACGTCTCCATTCGTCCCTCCATTCACGCCTGTCGCGACACCACTGGAGGCGGGCTGCACGATGTTGGGGCGTGAGCGGAAGACGGCCTAACGGTGTGCGGGACCGTAGCCCAGCTTCATGGAGACGGTTGCGAATGGTCCTCGCCGATACCCCAGGAGCAACAGTGTCCCTAATTTGCTGGGAAGTGGCGGTGCGGTCCCCTACGGCACTGCATAGGATCCTACGGTCTTGGCGTGCATCCGTGCTTCGCTGCGGTCCGGTCCTAGGTCGACGGGCACGTGCACCTTCCGCCGACCACTGGCGACAACATCGATGTACTGTGGAGACCTCACGCCCCACGTGTTGAGCAATTCGGCGGTACGTCCACCCGGCCTGCCGCATGCCCACTATACGCCTTCGCTCAAAGTCCGTCAACTGCACATACGGTTCACGTCCATGCTGTCGCGGCATGCTACCAGTGTTAAAGACTGCGATGGAGCTCCGTATGCCACGGCAAACTGGCTGACACTGACGGCGGCGGTGCACAAATGCTGCGCAGCTAGCGCCATTCGACGGCCAACACCGCGGTTCCTCGTGTGTCCGCTGTGCCGTGCGTGTGATCATTGCTTGTACAGCCCTCTCGCAGTGTCCGGAGCAAGTATGGTGGGTCTGACACACCGGTGTCAATGTGTTCTTTTTTCCATTTCCAGGAGTGTATAAGGTAACTTATAACTGAATTTATGTACCTACTTTGATTTTTTCCTTATCATAACACCTCTCAGGTTCCTCTCCGTTTGAACTAAAGTGATTACCGAGTGTCCCTACTGAAAGAACATTAAAGACCAGTGTTTTTGCTAATTAATGCCTCTTGAACATAGTGAAAAGAAAGTTAAAGCCAATGTGGCAAGAGAGTGAGTTAAAGTTAATGATGCTTGCTGAAAATAATTTTCCTAAAAAACTGCTTATTAATGTGCTGTTGCCAACTTCAAATTAAGAGTTCTTAAGACTGAGGCTTATAAAGTTTTGCTTAGTACATGATCACATTACTGCGTGTTGTAAATCGCAGAAGGTGAGTCAGTATCTCACATATATGTTAATTTTGTCTCTCAATGTAGTAAAAGTGGAAAACCGCAGTGTGAAACGTTATATACTCATGTTTGTTAAGTGTTTGTCTCTCTTGTGTATTGGAAGTGCATATTAATAATATAACAGGATCCACAGTTTGTCTATTGTGTTAATGCTAGGTAACAAGTGATGGGAAGACCACTAAGTATGAAAAAACATTATTTCTTTATTCAAATGATAGTGAGAAGCAACCTGTTAGTGGATTCCAATTAACTTTCATTTTAAATTGTAAAGTATTTAACTGAGAGGGAGACTTAACCTATATCTAATTAATGATTCTGCAGTGAATAGTAATAATAACGTTATAAAGACCATTCAGTTTGTGTAAGCCCAGAAAGCACTAGTGTGTTTCGGTATCTGTTATAATTTTGCAAATAGTTTGTGCTGCTCTAACTGTTAGTTTCAATCTTACCGTAAACACATGAATGTGTCATAGTTCATTGCACTCGCGTGTGGCCAAGTCTAGATTGTGTTTGTCCGTTATAGTTACTTATACCTACTTGCTTAAACGAGAACGTTAATCTTTCTCTTGCCTAATTAGGCTGGCGACCGTTTTCCTTATTCTTTAAACAGTATAGCTAGGCAAAAATATTGTTTGTTACTGTTCGAATATTTACGTAATTCTGACTTTCATTTCCGATAAGCCACCTCCGTTAGGTACAACACGGTCAACATAACAAAATTCCTCTCAGAGGGGAACACTGCTCTGTTGCTTTATACCATAATTGCTTTAACAAAATAGTTTTATTTCACGACCTGCTTCCAACTTTAAGGTTATGGTATAGCAGTAGCAGACAGGAGTGTTATAACGTGAATTTAAATTTACTTATTTTGAATTGAGATAAACATTAAACCTGTAAGAAAGCAGCCCCACTGTGAATGTTGTTCTCGGGTACGGGGTGAATTAATTTCTATTCGTAAGCTACTGTAAATCGCTCTGACTGGTGTCTAACAGTTGGAAGCGGTTTCGAGTGGGTGTGTTGGGCGAAACGCAGAGAGACATGCATCAGAGACGCTAAGGGTACCTCAAACGCTGCTCTCTCGAAGAGATACTGTCTCCTCTCCAAAAGTACGGGACTTTTCACCGCTCGCACACACAACTGTCAATGGCCTGTCAGTGGTACGTCTAGAGGCCAAGTACACGGGAGTTAGGCACCAAGATTACATCCACCCACCTAACCAACTAGTTGATGGCCTGTCTTACACTAAAACTGAATCTGAGCCAGGGAGACCTGGTGAGTCATTCGTCAAGAGGAGGCAAACTCATGAGGGTAGGAGGCAGTTCAAACGTAAGCAATGTAATGATATCCCTTAGGAGCCGAGTAGAAGGATTAACGGTTTTGTGTCAATCTAAGTGGTGAATTCCTGGATTTCCACCACAGGATTGAGAACTGTAAGGTCTGCCTAATCGGGTTTGAGATGCACTACATATCAGATGCTGCTTCCCAAGGGGTTGACTATACGTGGAGTGCACACAATTTTTTTGTAGCTTAGACTACTCTCTATCCATTCCAGATAATGATAGCTGTAGGAGGTCCCGAAGTATTAAAAAAGATTCAAAGAAGTGCCCCCCCCCCCCCCGCCCCCAAATGAAACGATTAAAATTCTGGTGATCAGTTGCCGAAACATTATCAACGAAGTTTGTAACAATCCCAAAAATTAGTGGAGCTTATTCAACACCAGGTACAGATAGCAATCTAAAACCAGAAATTGACAGCAATGAGATTTTTGGGATAAAGCTGCAGTTGCAGTAGTTTGGGCAAGATTGAGTAACAAGGGATGGCATCAAGTTTTAATTGGATTTGTCTGTCGACAACCGGACTCACTTCCAGATGTACTCGAAAACTTTTTGAGAAAACGTCAGTTCGCAATTACGAATATTCCCCAGGCATGTTGTCATAACTGAAGGAGACTATTCACCCAACGGTCAATTGGTAAAATTTTAGTTTTGTAAGCAGAGGGTATGGCAAGGCATCCTGCGAAACATTACTGAAGACCTTCTCTGAAAACTACGTAGAATTGATGGTTTGAGAGTCCATTCATTAGACCTAATGGTAATAAATAGAACTGATCTACTTGGAGATGTCCATATTGAAACTTAGGAAGCTTCGGCAACAATGAATACTAACGTATAAAGATTAATTACGAAGATTTATTTATTTAGTAAGTGATATAAAGAGGTAGTCGTGTCAGATAAAGAGGAGCTCAAAATATCTAGGAGAACTGTGACTTAAGTTTAAAAGAATAATTGACCATACACCAGATGGATATGCAAGTAGTAGAAGAGTTCATGGTAGGAGGAACTTCACAGTATATAGTCATTGGAAAGAAACTTACGAAGAAACAGCGACGTCGAAAGATTAAACAATGCTCCAGGGCAAAATAGGATTCCTGTGAGATTCTATACAGAATTTCCAGCTGAGTTTTAAACATGATATACCGTAGATCCCTTGAACAGTGACTTAAAAAAAAAGAAAAAGAAAAGGAAAACAAAACAGCTTGCACCAGTCTGGAAGAAGTGCGAAAGGGTGACCCACAAAACTACCGTCCAGTTCTATTGACATACCTGTTGTAGAATCCTATAACATATTCTGAGTTCAAGCAAATAGTTTATCTTCGAACAGAATGACTTCCTCCATAGCAACCAGCATATACTCCAGATCGTGCGAAATCTAGCTTGCGCTTTTCACAGATGACACCCTGAAAGCCATGGATCCAGGAAAAGAGGTAGATGCAGTATTTCTGGGCCTCCGAAAAACATTTTAGTTGGTACCCATGTCCTAGAATTAAATTAAAATTAGTTACCATCTCCTGGTTCTGACGAGGGTTTCCAAGAGGTTTACAATTGTTGAAAGACAACTTCTCAGCTAAGACTGCATTTCTAAAACCTTTATTTCTGATGAGTGGTTGAGGTAAACAGAGTTACCATCATCTGTACATATCTATTAACCAGTAAAGGGATCAGGTGTTGCTAATTCTGTTTACTGAAACTGGTCATCGTAAATAAAGGTTTTACAAATGCTATCTTGGCTGAGAAATTGTCTTTATTCAAGTCGAATATTTACAGAACAAGCCTTAGTACTCAGTTCGAGCAAGTTAATGGAACAGTTATAGCACCTGAAGATCAACAAGTTTCAGAAGCACAGGATGCGTGAATACTTCGTCAGCGTACACTTTCAGTGGAATGGTGAGTGTGGTACGGGAATATGGAAACGGACGTCCCCATGATCATCTAGAAAGTACATAAATTCGAATGCCAGAGTGTGAACGATGTTGCTGAATGCAGGCGTAGTCGCCCTCATTTTCCTGCTCCAGTAGCCAGCTTTGTATCCTGACAGCAACTTCTACGCAGCAGTGAGCTGCATTCTACTCGGGATCGAGTGTCCGACTCCCACCACAGACCGCTAGCTGCGGTCACCAGACTTGAACAGAGTTTCCCTCTGGTCCTGCGTGCGTCTCCCCTCCAGAAACAAGAGCCTCCAGAAACAACAACCTGTCCTCCATGCACTCGTCTACACTTTCCATCAACGTGGCTCATTCACCCACGATCGTAGTGGCCGCAAACGGTGGAATTTAGTGTGCTGTTACAGTGGGAATGTGTTTCAGCAGCCCTTTTTAATCCGGCTCTCCAGTCCATCAGAACTGTTTTTAAGGACAGTAACTGTACAGTTTTTGATATTCTCCAAGTAACAGCTGCGACAATCGATGACTGTATTCACTGAATTTAAATTCATACAACCGCCATACATGGGCACTGGCACAGCGCCTCTTAACACTGTGCTGCACACTAATGCAATGCTACATATACATGGTTACTCTTCAATTCACACTTAAGTGCCTGGCAGAGGGTTCATCGAACCATTTTCATACTACTTCTCTACCACTCCACTCACGGATGGCGCGTGGGAAAAACGAACACCTAAATCTTTCCGTTCGAGCTCTGATTTCTCTTATTTTCTTATGATGATCATTTCTCCCTACGTAGGTTAGTGTCAACAACATATTTTCGCATTCGGAAGAGAAATTTCCTAGATTGGTCTCGCCGCAAAGAAAACCGCCTTTGTTTCAGTGACTGCCACCCCAGCTCGCGTATCATATCAGTGACACTCTCACCGCTATTGCGCGATAACACGAAACGATCTGCTCTTCTTTGCACTTTTTCAATATCATCCATCAATCCTACTTGGTAAGGATCCCACACCGCGCAGCAGTATTCCAGCAGAGGACGGACAAGTGTAATGGAGGCTGTCTCTTTAGTGGGTTTCTCGCATCTTCTAAGTGTTCTGCCAACAAAGTGCAGTCTTTGTTTCGCCTTCCCCACAATATTATCTATGTGATCGTAATTCCTAGGCATTTAGTCGAATTGACAGCCCTTAGACTTGTGCGAGTTATCATATACCCAAAATTTATCGGATTTCTTTTAGTATCCATGTGGATGACCTCGCACTTTTCTTTGTTTAGTGCCAATTGCCACTTTTCGCACCATATAGAAATTTTCTCCAGATCATTTGTAACTGGAATTGATTGTCTGATGATTTTACTAGACGGTAAATTACAGCGTTATCTGCAAGCAATCTAAAGGGGCTGCTCAGATTATCACCTGGATCATTTATGTAAATCAGGAACAGCAGAGGGCCTATGACACTACCTTGCGGAACGCCAGATATCACTTCTGTTCTACTAGATGATTTACCGTCTATCACTACGAACCTCTCTGAGAGGAAATCAAGAATCCAGTCACACAACTGAGACGATACTCCATATGCACGCAATTTGATTATTAGTCGCTTGTGAGGAACGGTATCAAAAGCCTTCCGGAAATCCAGGAATATGTAATTGATCATCCCCCGTCGACAGCACTCATTACTTCATGGGAATAAAGAGCTAGCTGTGTTACACAAGAGCGATATTTTCTGAATCCGTGTCGGTTATGTATCAATAAGTCATTTTTTTCAAGGTGATTCATGACGTTCGAGTAGAGTATATGCTCCAAAATCCTATAGCAAATTGATGTAAGTGATATGGGTCTGTAATTCAATAGGTTACTCCTATTTCCTTTCTTGAATATTGGTGTGGCCTGTGCTACTTTCCAGTCTATAGGAACAGACCTTTCGTCAAGTGAGTGGTTGTATATGATTGCTAAGAAAGGCGCTTTTGTGTCTGCATACTCGGAAAGGAACCTGACTGCATACCATCTGGACCGGAAGACTTGCCTTTCTTAAGTGATTTGCATTGTTTCACAACACCTAAGACATCTACTTTTATGTCACTCATTCTAGCAGCTGTTCTGGTTTCGAATTCTGGAATATTTACTTCGTCTTCTTTCGTGAAGGAATTAAGGGAAACTGTATTTAGTAACTCCGCTTTAGTGGCACCATCATCGGTAACATTTCCATCGCTATCACGCAGTGACGGTATTGACGGTTTTTTGCCACTGGTGTGCTTTACATACGACCACAGTCTCTTTGGCTTTTCTACCATATTTTGTGACAATGTTTCATTGTGGAAACTATTAAAAGCATCTCGCATTGACGTCTGCACTAAATTTCGGGCTTCCGTGAAACTCCGTTTGTTGAAAGTATAAACTACATTAAAGGTAAAGAAGATTGCAGCGTCCATGGGCGGAAAGTTAGACGCACTAGTACAATTGATAAAGGAAAATTGTTGAAGAAACTCGTTGCTGAATTTGGTTTTGGGACATCATAGGTGTCAGGTTGGAAGAATAATCAGAATTTAAATTCTCTTGTTCCAAAATGATTTTTTCTTGAGACAAAATTACCATAATTTGTTCAACTGTAGACAACTACAACAGCGATAGTTCATCTGACACAGTTGGAGTTCATTATGAAGACACTGTGATACATACAAAGGGTACAGCACATTTGGACGAAATAGAAGTTTAATTGGAACGCTAGGCGGGAACAACTTTGATCGAACTACTATTCGTGAAACGCTTAAGTGATCTGGCTGCTTTTGCGTGATGCATCACTCCCAAATAACATAACTCGATGAAACTTGGACCACACATAGAGAGAACTGCTCACTATAGTACAAAAATTAACTGAAGGATGCACGCAATGAGACGAACAGAAATGACACTTTTGTTCAAAGACAATAAGTACGCTGAGTTCACCGCGATTTAGGATAGTCCAATGGACGTCGCGAAAGGGGAGACATGATCCTTAATACTCTGCAAATTGCTCCCGTAATGGCCACGAGGTAAGGACTTCTTGTGGTAAGCCGCTCCATTCTTCACCAGCGCGGTTGAGAGCTGCTGCACGGTCGTTGGTGCATGTGAACGTCCAGCAAGACATCTCGCCGGCGTATCCCATATCTGCTCCATGGGACTGTAGGCGAGGGAACAGCCAGGCAGTTCATTCGCCAAACATCCTCTAATTCCAAAAGCTTCCCCATCTGCGCTGTTTGATCGACCTCGCATTGTCATCCATAAAAATGGAGTCATGGTCGAATGCACCCGTGAACAGAGGCACATGGGAAGCAATTACACAATAACGTTGACCTTTGAGCGTAGTGTACCGTGTTGAAAGATTTGGATGTCAGGACGCCCATTTAACATTATGCCTCCTCACACCGCAACACCAGGACCACCAAATCGTAAAGATCATGTTCAATAATGTACCTTGGTGAATTACTTACCCTCATGTGGCGAGAGGTGCGAACTCGTTATGATCCAAGAGCGCCCCCCCCCCCTCCCCCATACACACACTGACACGTTCCACAGTTAGCCATTATCAATGCACTATTTCATAGTATCAACACATGTTCTAGTACGTCAGTCCCCTGTTGCTCGAGGTTCTGCCACTGTTCTTTCAAAACTACTGTATAATCGAAAGAACTGCTGTATAACTGAAAGAACTGTCACAGAAGTTCGAACAACAAGGGACTGACGTACTAGAACATGCATTGATACTATGAAGTGGTGCATTGATAACGGCTAGGCACTAGACGAAACCTAGATTTGTCGAATAAAACCTGCACGAAAAGGACGACTGACTGCTGTGCTCTGTCATTTAAAAGTCATACCACAGTCGTTGAGAGCACCCACGTTCCTAATGGACGGTAACCTGATAACGATTATCGTGAACACGATCTATCTGACAAGTAACTTACCACTGAACGCATACAGAATCACAGTACTCTTCGACAGAATTACGCTACTGGCCTTTAAAATTGCTACACCACGAAGATGACGTGCTACAGACGAGAAATTTAACCGACAGGAAGAGGACGCTGTGATACGCAAATGATTAGCTTTTCAGAGCATTCACACAAGGCTGGCGCCGGTGGCGACACCTACAACGTGCTGACGTGAGGAAAGTTTCCAACCGATTCTTCATACACAAACAGCAGATGACCGGCGTTGCCTGGTGAAATGTTGTTGTGATGCCTCGTGTAAGGAGGAGAAATGCGTACCATCACATTACCGACTTTGATAAAGATCGGATGGCAGCCTATCGCGATTGCGGTTTATCGTATCCCGACATTGCTGCTCGCGTTGGTCGAGATCCAATGACAGTTAGCAGAATATGGAATCGGTGGGTTCAGGAGAGTAATACGGAACGCCGTGCTGGATCCCAATGGCCTCGTATCACTAGCAGTCGAGATGACAGGCATCTTATCCTCATGGCTCTAACGGATCGTGCAGCCACGTCTCGATCCCTGAGTCAACAGATGGGGACGTTTGCAAGACAACAACCATCTGCACGAACAGTTCGACGACGTTTGCAGCAGCATGGACTATCAGCTCGGAGACCATGGCTGCGGTTACCCTTGACGCCGCATCACTGCCAGGAGCGCCTGCAATGGTGTACTCAACGACGAACCTGGGTGCACGAATGGCAAAACGTCATTATTTCGGATGAATCCAGGTTCTGTTTACAGCATCATGATGGTCGCATCCGTGATTGGCGACATCGCGTTGACCGCACATTGGAAGCGTGTATTCGTCATCGCCATACTGGCGTATCACCCGGCGTAATGGTATGGGGTGCCATTGGTTACACGTCTAGGTCACCTCTTGTTCTCATTGACGGCACTTTAAACAGTGGACGTTACATTTCAGGTGTGTTACGACCTGTGGCTCTACCCTTCATTCGATCCCTGCGAAACCCTACATTTCAGCAGGATAATGTACGACCGCATGTTGCAGGTCCTGTACGGGTCTTTCTGGATACAGAAAATGTTCGACTGCTACCCTGGCCAGCACATTCTCCAGATCTCTCACCAATTGAAAACATCTGGTCAATGGTGGCCGAGCAACTGGCTGGTCACAATACGCCAGTCACTACTCTTGAAGAACTGTGTATCGTGTTGAAGCTGCATAGGCAGCTGTACCTGTACACGCTATCCAAGCTCTGTTTGACTCAATTCCCAGGCGCATCTGGGCCGTTATTACGGCCAGAGGTCGTTGTTCTGGGTACTGATTTCTCAGGATCTATGCACCCAAGTTGAGTGAAAATGTAATCACATGTCAGTTCTAGTATAATATATTTGTCCAATGAATACCCGTTTATCATTTGCATTTCTTCTTGGTGTAGCAATTTTAATGGCCAGTAGTGTATGTTGTACTAGCGACGGAATGAGATACAAAATCTGCAGCATAAACGTTACGCAGCACCATAGTTACGTCAGTTTGGGAAGTTGTCGACAATCCTGTTCTGCATATCTCAATGCCACTGCGTAGATATTGTTATTCTATGAATTTGTAGGCTGTCTGGTGGCATTGCGAACGTTGTATCACACCTTCAGCGCCGAGTGACTGTCGGGCGCCTGTGCTTCGCCACCCATTCTTGGCACTTGAGGGGCGTGGCCCGAGTCACGTGGTGCGACCGGCGCCGTCGTGACTGTGCTGAGCAGTTGAGCGCGGGCAGGGTGCGCCGGTGCCGGCCGCTTCAGCCACAGGTGCCGCCTCCTTCGCGCCGAGTCAAAGCCCGCGGCTACTTTCACCCGCTTTTGGCGCATTTCCCTCGATGGGTTTACCTTCTCGGCCCGTCTAATGCGTTCTGCGCCCGCATAACGCCGCGACCCCGCCCCCTTCTCCATTGTGAGGAGCAGAACAAGCGGCGGCGGACTGGTTCCGCGGCAATTTGCTCGCAAACTGCGTGCCAACAGCTGACCCGCGCGCTCAGGTTAAACGGTTACCTCCCACTCGCACTTTTACCGGGATATTTGATTACCGTAGAAAGTAAACTCCGCTCCCGAGCCTGGTGCAGGGGTTTGGTTCAGGTGCACTGTAAACAGTGATTGGGTAAAGTCCAAATGCAATGCTCTTGAGAAAAGTACACAAAAATGCTCAGAACTGCGTAATTTTCGACGTTTCCCGTGAGAAAAACTGCTGTAAAGCGCCATAAATAAAAATGTTAAACTTTACTGACAGGTTACGTTTTGCTCTTATTTTATTAAAAATGTTGTCACTTCCGTCTGCTCAAAAAGTTTTAGTCATATTTTGTTTGTTTTGAATACATTTGTGAAATATCGACTACTATCAGCGCGTAATTCTACAAATCCACTTGAAAAGTCGTTTACAGGTACCCCTCCCCCCCCCCCCCCCCAATGATTTTAGAAGTTCTAAGAATGTCATTTATGCCTACTGCTTTATTTTATCTTAAGTCTGCCAAAGCTATAACAAATTCTCATTCCGTATCGATTCCTGTTTCTCCTTCTAGCACATCAGACCTTCCTTTTCTTCATAGAGGACCTCAATGTATTCTTACCCCCATCCGCTCCTGATGCCTGTATTTTTCATTTCACCGTAAATAGTTTTGATGTTTCTGTATGTTGAATCAGTGCTTTCGACAGACATTGCTTTTTTGGCTTTCTTTCCCTGTACTTAGTACTTACTTCATTCCGAAGTCACTTATAATGCTGTACTACTGTCTTTCCCTCAACATTTTTGTACTTTCGGCTTTCGTCGATCAACCGAAGTATCTCTCCTGTTACCCAAGGTGTCTTCGCAGTCACCTACCTTGTACTTATGTCTGTCTAGCCAACTCCTGTGATTACAGTTTGCAGATATGTGCATTCCTCGTTTTTAGATATGTGTATTCCTCCTCAACTGAACCACCTACTATCATATGCATTATCACTCTATTCATAGCCACAGAGAACTTCAAACGCACATGATAATTCCTTGGTAGTTCGGTATTCCGCTTTTGTTCACGTTCTTCCAGACTGTTCAAGTAAACATCAGTTTAAACTTCATTATTACTAAACTGTTGTCTGACCCTGCGTCTGCTCCTGGGTACCCCATACAATCCAATATCTAATTTCTGAATCTCTGTCGGCAATGTAATGTAGCTGGAATATTCTCGTGTCTCTGGGCTTTTTCCAAAAATACCCCACACCTAATTCTCCTGTGATTTTTGCACAGTTAATTCGTTACTATTAGCTGAAATTTATTCTAGATCTGAATTAGTCTTTCACCGCCCTCGTACGTAGCAACGAGCACATATTCTCCTGTAACCCTATCATATTTTCATTCCCCTACTACAGCCTTCCAGTTTTCATCTTCATTTACATATGCCTTATACATTCAATGCCCTCATAAACTCACTCTATTTATATTCCGCTTGTGACGTCGTCCTGTATACCTGAACTGCTGCTGTTAGTCTTGGTACGCTATCGATTCCGAAGAGAATAATAACTAATCTGTTCACAGTAACTCACTCTCTGCCCAACCTTTCTATTCGTGACAACTCCTACTCCCGTTACTCCATTATGTGCGCTGTTGACCTGAAATGCTTATCTTATTTCTATTTCAACTCACTGACTCACTATTTCTAGACTGAGTTTTGCACTTCGTTTCACAGCTTTTCTAACTTCCCCACCACAATGGCTCTTTCGTTAGTTATCCAGTCTATTTCTCAGGGTGAACTCCCCTTTGACAGACGCGTCCTGAGATCCGGAATGGGGGACTGATTTGGACTCTTTTGCCAAATGGAAGTTTCTAATGGTACTTCTTCAATGACAGGCAACATTTCCTGTGCACGCACATTATTTCTTTAACGAAGTGGTTACCGTTGCCTTCTGCATCCTAATACTGCTCATCGTTCCTAGTTATTCCGCCTTTTAGGGGCTGTTTCCCACCCAAAGAGCAAAAGGGTCCCCCCCTCCCCTCGATACGCGCATAACCTCTGTCTGCTGCTCTGCTCTCTTCAACAACGCCGTTGGCAGCACGAGGGTGACTCTTTATGCCCGAAGTGTTCAGCCGTCATTGTTGATTACTTTTATTCAGAATCTTAAGAAAATGTGAACCGTCCACGAAAGAAGTAGCTTAGAAAATGTTCATTTGGCGGATTTTTTAATACTGTTCGTGAGTTTCGGAATCTTATCAGCTATGAGTAACAGAATAGAGAAAGAAGATCGAAACAAGATTTCATCGCAGATTTGCATGGTAAACGCAACAACATCAAAGTAGCATAGCACTCCGTCTTCAGGCCACAAGTGGCCCATCGGGACCATCCGACCGCCGTATCATCCTCAGATGAGGATGCGGATAGGAGGGGCGTGTGGTCAGCACACCGCTCTCCCGGTCGTTATGATGGTTTTCTTTGACCGGAGCCGCTACTATTCGGTCGAGTAGCTCCTCAATTGGCATCACGAGGCTGAGTGCACCCCGAAAAATGACAACAGCACATGGCGGCTGGATGGTCACCCAGCCAAGTGCCGGCCACGCCCGACAGCGCTTAACTTCGGTGATCGCACGGGAACCGGTGTATCCACTGTGGCAAGGCCGTTGCCAACGTCAAAGTGATGCTCTTGCAATTCCAGTGCCAGCACTAAACGAGAGACATTGTGCCTCTGTGAGAGGTTTACTGTTGCAGTTTTGAGTGTCGCTCCAAAAGAAGTAACATAAAATAGTATTCTCTCCCATATGATCTTCCATCTGGCGAATAATGGCAACTGCAAAACGAGAGAGAAAGATCTCATACGGAGCTTATCGACAGTTCATATTCCAGGTCTCTATTTCTACATCTACTTCTACCTCATCATCTGCAAACATAATGCGCACGCATCATATATATTAACTATATGATGCATGGCGGAGGGCAGGAGGGTACCATGCACCACTAATTGTCGCTTCCTTCCCAGTTCTACTTGCAAATAAAGCATGGGAAAAACGACTTTCTATACGCCATCGAATGAGCCCTAATTTCTCTTATGTTATATTCTTGGTTCTTACGCAACATAAACGTTGGCTGCAGCAGAGTGGCCCTGGAGTCAGCTTCAGACGACAGTTCTCCAAATTTTCTCAACAGTGTTTCGCGAAAAGGACGACGTCTTCCCTCCAGGGATTCGAATTCGAGTTCACGATGCATCTGTGGAATAAATTACTTTTGAATACATTGTGGTAGCCAACAGTGATTAATATTATTACTAATATTTACTATCGAAAACAGTCTTGATCACAAATTATTTATTTCGGTGACCGGTTTCGACCACAACTGTGGTCGTCATCAGACCAATGAGCAAGAACCTCCTTCTGGTGGTTTGATAGTAAATATCTCTGGAATGCTTGCATGTTGATCGAACCTACCAGTAACAAATCTAGCAGCTAGCCTCTGAATTGCTTCGACAACCTCCTCCAGTCCGACCTGGTAGGGGCTCCAAACACTCGAGCACTAGGCAACATGGGTCGGACTGGTGTTCTGTGAGAGGTCTGATTTATTCATCAGCTACACTTTCCTAAAATTCTCCCAATAAAACCGAAATCGACCATTTGCTTTCACAACTATCGTCCTTGTGTGCAATTTCCATTCCATTTCCCTTTTGCAACGACACGCCTGGACGTTTAATCGACGTGACTATGTCAAGTAGCGCATTATTAATTGTGTATTCGAACATTAGGGGATTGTTTTTCTCACTCATCTCCATTAACTTATATTTCTCTACAATTACAGCAAGCTGCCATTCATCACACTAACTATCAATATCAAACGAATTCGCAATTGCGAATAATGACTACTATCAATTGTAGACTGGAACGGCGACAATTAAAATTTGTGCCGGACCGGGACTCGAACCAGGGTTTCCCGCTTTATCGCGAGCAGCCCCCTTACCATATGGCTGTCCGTGCATGACTCACGGGCAGATCCAAACTTCCGTAAGTCGTCAACCATGCGTCTACGAACTGTACTCGTACATCTATTCTACATATTCCAGTACAGGTCAGACATTGTACTTGAAAGTTGCTTGCCCGGTATCGGCAGATGCAAAGGATCAGAATAACACAGGTACTGCAATATCGTAACTATCAGTATTGTCCAAGTCATCTTGTATCTTCCTACAGTCACTCAACGACGACACCTTCCCGTACACCAAGGCGCCATCAGCGAACAGCCGCAGAGGGTTCTTTTGCCGCTTAATTCAAGCATGTGTCAATGTCGCACGCTCTGATCACGCCTTAGGAGGGAGGGAAAGAAGTGGGTGAAAAAGCATAAACTCCTTTGCTGTTTTGGATCACGTACAAATTTCGTGGAATGGTTTTGAACGGTCCCCAGTTATTCCATCCTTTATACCAGTGCAATAATAGCCATCGTACGAAAGTCCAAAGGGGTGTGATCACGTTCCATGAGGTTGCAGGGACAAGATGTCCTTAGAGAAGGCTTCAGTCGTCTGGTGGGTGACAGCAGTGTCAAAGGTTGTCAAGATGGTTGTCCTGTTGCTCATCGCTTTGCGCTCTGTGGGCTATCGTTTTCGACAGCGAAATGTGTGAGAATCAACACCTCTAGGAAAGTGGAGTTTTCATTGACGTTCTTAAAGCCGCCCCCTGAGGCCTCTTCGTATCGATACTGAGTGACGGTGTATCTGAAATGTTTTCCTTGGCCACCCGTAGGAAAACCACGCGATTTTAACGTTGGGCGTCGCGGTTCTGCCCTTCATCGCACAGCGTCAAACAGAGTGTTTAAATGTGTACAAATGTGGGTGTGTCAACAGCCCCACCGTGTTCCACGTCCACAGTGGTTTGGGCAGAGTTGTGGCGAAATTTGATGCCAGTGTGATATCATTAACCCACCCTGCACTTCACATGAACTTCCGAGCTGTGACCTTTCTTTCCGCAAGTTTCCACACGTTGCTGTTGGAAGCGTCGCGGAGCCTGAGGGTAACGTCACAGGGAGCCACACTTTGGCACCATAACAGAGGAAGGTTGTAGGCACCGTTGAGCTAAATTTCAGACTCCTGCGCCGCAATGGGTAACAGTTCCGAGGTCACAAAAAAGTTACCCTTTAACTGTGTTGTGCAGTGTAATGCATGAAGTGCTGGAAAAGTATTTTTCAATAATAAATTTAAAATGATGGTAGACATATGATTAAAAGAAACATCGTTCTATAACATAAATGAGTGTATATAGTGATAAAAAATGATGCTTTGTAATAAATATATGTGATTGAAAGAGACAAAATTGTAATTCATGGCACAGAAACTATTTTGTAATCTATGTAATATGTGTAAAAGAATAAATTACGCGATGATTACAAGATACGCAATACATATACACCGAACAGCCTAAGGCATTGGCACACCTGCGTAACATAATTTAGGGCGCCCGCTAGCACGCAGAAGTGCCGCAACACAACATGACATGGACTCGACTAATGTCTGAAGTAGTGTTGGGGGGAATTCGCATCATTAATCCTGCAGGGCTGTCCATAAATCCGTAAGATTACGAGGGGGGGTGGAGATCTCTTCTGAACAGCACGTTGCAAGGCATGCCAGATATTCGCAATAATGTTCGTGTCTGCGGAGTTTGGAGGTCAGAGGAAGTGTTTAAACTCATAAGAGTGTCTTGGAGTCACTCTGTATCAATTCTGGACGTGTAGGGTGTCGCGTGGTCTGTTGGAATTGCCAGAGTCCGTCGGAATGCATAATGAACATGAATGGATACAGTTGATTAGAGAGGATCCTTAAGTACGTGCCACCTGTCAGAGTCGTATCTAGACGTATCAGGGGTCCCATATCACTCCAACTGCAAGCGCCCCACACAATTACAAACCCCCCACTAGCTTCAACAGTCTCCTCATGACATGCACGGACCATGAATTTATGAGTCTGCCCCCATACCCGTACACGTCCATCCGTTCGGTACAATTTCAAACGAGATTCGTCCGACCAGGAAACATGTTTCCAGTCATCAACAGTCCAGTTTCGGTGTTGACGCGCCCAGGTGAGGCGTAAAGCTTTGTGTCGTGCAGTCATCAAGGACGCACGAGTGCGCCTTCGGCTCCGAAACCCCATATCGATGATGTTTCGTTGACTGATTTGCACAATTACACTTGCTGATGGCCCAGCACTGAAATCTGCAGCAATTTTCGGAAGGATTGCGCTTCTGTCACGTCACGTTGAACGATTATCTTCATTCGTCTTTGTGCTTGTTCTTACAGGATCTTTTTCTGGCCGCAGCGATGTCGGAGATTTGATGTTTTCACTCATGTTCCCGGTACACTTATGAAATGGTCGCATGGGAAAATCTCCTCTTCACCGCTACCGTGGAGATGCTGTGTCCCATCGCTCGTGCGCCGACTATAACACCACGTTCATACTCATTTAAATCTTGATAACCTGCCATTGTAGCAGCAGTAACCCATCTCACAACTGCGCCAGACAATTGTTGTCTTATATGGAGTCTTATATAGGCATTGCCGACCCCAGCGCCGTATTCTGCCTGTTTACATATCTCTGTATTTGAATACAGTTTCTTTGGCGCTTCAGTGTACAAGTATTATTACATAGGTCTTGTTTACTGTATAATCATGCGGTTACTGACGATGCTTCATGCAACACTATTGTTGTTCACGGGCATATAAATCAATTTCAGTTTCATATTCCACTTTGACTTACTTCTAAGGTAGATAAACTGGACTGAGATACTTTGGCGATGGGACCTTCAATTTACAATGTAGACGACACCGTCGCCTCAGATACATTTTGCGTAAAAGTGGCGTCGGCCGCAGTCTGACCAGAAGGCTTTACGGCTGAGCTGGCGCAGTGTGATACGAGCGGTTGACAGTGTGGCTGCGTAATGCGCGCGCCCCAGCACGCAGAAGGCGGAGTACGTGCGGCCGGCGCCTGCACTTCGCTGCGCTGCGGCTGCCCGGGACGTGACCGCCAATGCTAAGCCGGCCTACGCGCGACGCATAAGGGCGGCGTTTTGCCGGCGCCACATTTGTCTCGCGGACCGAGAAACAAAGCCGCATCTCCTGCCAGCATCCGAGGCGGGTGCGAGTGCGGCGGACCCTAGCCGGAGACGGCAAGGAACCTAAGGGAGAACGCTGCTGCCCGGTCGTCGGAGGAAATTTTTGCCACTACCACCACCGGGACACAGCCGTGCAACTAAATATCGAAGAATGAAAAGAGGGACGTGCATTACGTCCTGGGCTTATAAATGTACAGAATTACAGGCGGCACACTTGGCCATGGAATGCAAGGAAATCCTCCAGTAGAGATCTATCTGTCCGGATAACAATATCCGCTGTGGCTCGAAGAAGACTAAGAAGCATAATTGACGACGAAGAATTCGCATTCAAACCAGTAGCACAATCACCTGAGGGGAAAATGTACAATTACGAAGAAAACATAGTTAACATGCAGGTTTGGCACTATGTAATATGAGAAAGCTATAGAGGCAAAAATACTGTTTCGTGTAAAACTGGACTTTCGTTAAGGCGAAAAACGAACGTCTAATGTGCAAGGGGCGATCAAAAATTTTCCGTTCGACGGCCGTAAAGTCAAGAATCGGTACGCCAATCGTGAAAAATCCCCATGAGTATTGAGGCAATCAGCCCACTAAAACACCAGGTTGATGGTACCCGTTTGGTAAAAGACAGTGTGTTACTCCTTGAAGAAGTCTGTAACTGTCTGCTGCACCCCCTCAAACGACGGGAATCGTCGACCGTTCACTGGCTTCTTTTTAAGGGACCGAAGGCGTGATAATCGCATGGGAAGAGATCAGACCAGTAGGGCGCGTGTCTTCCACTTGAATTCTCCGTAATGGATGAGGGTAGTCTCCCGAATCGACCGGTGTCTTGCGTCGAATCGCGAGCAGCATGGAACTTGGCGCACAACTGTGGTTTTCGACAGACATGCTGCCCCACACACATTGGAAACCAGCAAGTTAAGGGGCAGAATCGCGATGTTATGCAAATCACACTCAAGTGGGTTTGTTTATATTGGATCTTCACAAGGTCTGTAAATTCTACGTGCGGTGGCTAACCTCTCATATAACTTATTAATTAAATGAATTGAGCAAAGTTCCCTCCAAAAATTATCATAGGACATGGTTTCGGTGAGTGTGACTGTTTAACAGATAAATCCTGTCCTAAAATTTTACAGTTACATTTATTTTGTTTAAATGGAACACAAAATTCATGATGAATCTGTACAAGGACCATTCATGTCTATTACCGTAAACTAAGCCAGTCAGTGCTTATGCACCCGAATCGGAGTCGCGCTAAGTTGCATATACGCTACAGCAACACCCTCAAAGGTAAGCTTTTTGATAGCTCCTTATATTTCACGTCTTAATTTTGTTATAAATACAATTTAATTAGAAAAAATTCGGCCAAATCTGTAGCAAATTTTAAAAAATCATTCATATAATTAATATAAATACCACATGCTCCTGTCCTATTTTATTCAACTGTTGGAATTGTGCCGTTTCATACCCCTGATTTACATCTAAAACCGGTTCAAACAATATATCAACACAGTGCAGAGAAATGTTCTTCAAGAAGAAGTTAAAATCAATTTACGTTGTTGAAACATGTCTCTATACGCAGGGAGTTTCAAAATCTTTGCGGCAGGTGTCTAGAACTAACAGATCAAATAATGGGGAACAACAGTTGTTACAGAGAAAATGTTTGCTGAAGCTTCTCGGCGGCACCAAGACTCGTGTTATTTTTGGACCTAGGAAGACGAGCTATCACCCAAATAGCAGGGTTTACCAACCAATAGTGTTGCATCTGCATAACACCTACCCCAGTAAACTGATACATCGATTTTCAACAAAAAATCGTAAATGCTTCTCTAAGTGAATAAAGATGTTTTAGAAGCTCCGCATAACACCTGGGGGCCGTGCGGTTCTAGGCGTTTCAGTGCGGAACCGCGCTGCTGCTACGGTCGCAGGTTCGAATCCTGCCTCGGGTATGGAAGTGTGCGATGTCCTTAGGCTAGTTAGGTTTAAGTAGTTCTAAGTTCTAGGAGACTGATGAACTCAGATGTTAAGTCCCATAGTGCTCAGAGCCATTTGAACCACCTGAACCTGCCATCTGTCACATGTGGCAGATGACTGGCTTAGCCGACACGTATTGTGTACGAATGCTGACGCGCGCCTTCATTCTGGCGCTTCTCAGGGACATCACCAATTATTAAAGACGCCTAACATCAATGGTAGAAGCCGGCGGACATTTTGTCTCCAATAAGAGTTGTTCCCCGTGACGTGAGCTATATCCCCAGGCGTGTGTCGTAAAGATTTTGAAACACACTGCAACTTCTTCTGGATAAAAGATGCATGAGCGTATTTTCACATTTGAAGGATGTACTGGTAATGGTTAATTTGTATTTCACTGTATTTCAATGCAGCAAAAAACTCAGTTTTTTTTAAAAAAAATGTGGATCTGTGCTAAAGTGCCAGAGCTCGACCTACTACATGAACTAAAGAAGAAGTAATCTACGTATGATACTCGAACTAACATTCCACTATATGCAAGATGTGCCAAGTTGTAACACGATTTCATTTGATTTCCAAATGTTGCAATACGACGTAGAAAATTACCTACGATTCGTTTCAGTAATCACGACAGAAAGTGGTAACTTAAAGAACGTACCAAGAATATGACAAACTATGTTACATTACAATATGGTCAAGATTGCTTTTAACGTTCTCAGTCTATGGAATGAAAATTACAAGGTCTAGTCCCCACAAACAAAAATTCAAGCGAGTAGCAAGCCTACCATCAGAGCTTCAGCGAACCGAAAAAACTGAACTGTGTTACAATACTTTAATATCCTCGTGTGCGCATGTGGGGCTTGGGGATGAGGCGCGGATGAAGACAGCATTTCGCTTATATGCGCCGACCTGTATCCACTAGCAACTCAGGATATCTGCGTGCTTAACCTTCTTATAGTCATGTTTTTAACGTTGCTCAATATCGACATTTCTTTTATCCAATAAAACTCTTTCATCGTCGCCTCTGAACAATACTGCATTATGTCACTGTCGACTGGGGACATATATACACTCCTGGAAATTGAAATAAGAACACCGTGAATTCATTGTCCCAGGAAGGGGAAACTTTATTGACACATTCCTGGGGTCAGATACATCACATGATCACACTGACAGAACCACAGGCACATAGACACAGGAAACAGAGCATGCACAATGTCGGCACTAGTACAGTGTATATCCACCTTTCGCAGCAATGCAGGCTGCTATTCTCCCATGGAGACGATCGTAGAGATGCTGGATGTAGTCCTGTGGAACGGCTTGCCATGCCATTTCCACCTGGCGCCTCAGTTGGACCAGCGTTCGTGCTGGACGTGCAGACCGCGTGAGACGACGCTTCATCCACTCCCAAACATGCTCAATGGGGGACAGAACCGGAGATCTTGCTGGCCAGGTTAGTTGACTTACACCTTCTAGAGCACGTTGGGTGGCACGGGATACATGCGGACGTGCATTGTCCTGTTGGAAAAGCAAGTTCCCTTGCCGGTCTAGGAATGGTAGAACGATGGGTTCGATGACGGTTTGGATGTACCGTGCACTATTCAGTGTCCCCTCGACGATCACCAGTGGTGTACGGCCAGTGTAGGAGATCGCTCCCCACACCATGATGCCGGGTGTTGGCCCTGTGTGCCTCGGTCGTATGCAGTCCTGATTGTGGCGCTCACCTGCACGGCGCCAAACACGCATACGGCCATCATTGGCACCAAGGCAGAAGCGACTCTCATCGCTGAAGACGACACGTCTCCATTCGTCCCTCCATTCACGCCTGTCGAGACACCACTGGAGGCGGGCTGCACGATGTTGGGGCGTGAGCGGAAGACGGCCTAACGGTGTGCGGGACCGTAGCCCAGCTTCATGGAGACGGTTGCGAATGGTCCTCGCCGATACCCCAGGAGCAACAGTGTCCCTAATTTGCTGGGAAGTCGCGGTGCGGTCCCCTACGGCACTGCGTAGGATCCTACGTTCTTGGCGTGCATCCGTGCGTCGCTGCGGTCCGGTCCCAGGTCGACGGGCACGTGCACCTTCCGCCGACCACTGGCGACAACAACGATGTACTGTGGAGACCTCACGCCCCACGTGTTGAGCAATTCGGCGGTACGTCCACCCGGCCTCCCGCATGCCCACTATACGCCCTCGCTCAAAGTCCGTCAACTGCACATACGGTTCACGTCCACGCTGTCGCGGCATGCTACCAGTGTTAAAGACTGCGATGGAGCTCCGTGTGCCACGGCAAACTGGCTGACACTGACGGCGGCGGTGCACAAATGCTGCGCAGCTAGCGCCATTCGACGGCCAACACCGCGGTTCCTGGTGTGTCCGCTGTGCCGTGCGTGTGATCATTGCTTGTACAGCCCTCTCGCAGTGTCCGGAGCAAGTATGGTGGGTCTGACACACCGGTGTCAATGTGTTCTTTTTTCCATTTCCAGGAGTGTAAATCTTTGACCGTCGGAAAGCACTCTGCGGCAGTTTTATCTCTTGGGCTTCTCCTGAAGTAAGCGAAACGCAAGCGGGGCTGATACAATCTATTTTGTCTTCTGTATCCGTATTAGAGCTGACAGTTGAACAATTTCTGGTGGTGTGCTGAATTGGCAAGTATTCGGTAGAACACTAGTAGCGTTGTTACCGTGAACCGTACTCACAGTTCTGGGTGCAGCGCATACATCTGTTCTAATGGAACCAGTATTGGTTTGATAAGTTTGTGAAACACTTTCACATTCTGGTGACAGTTTTTTTGCACTTACCAGCATAATGGAAGCGTATTATTTCATACGAGAAATGTTTTCCATTTACCAGAAGAAAAAGATGATGATGTCTGCCATTTCCCGTCGTTACTCTTCAGCGAGCTACCATGTATTCCTCATCCCAAATTAGTCAAAAGATATTATTTGTTTATTTAACATGGCTGGATTAGGGACGCCGGACGTGAACACCTCATTTCCGCCACTGCTTCTCCGACGATTAGATTGAATTCAGGGCGAGAAAGGCTACGTCCTCGTCTTATACCCTTTCAAATCCTACTACTTTGTTCTTGGTCTTCCATTCTTATTTTTCCTTCTTGGTTCTTGTTTTATTGTACATTAGGCACGTTTTCCGGAAGTTTACGCTTATTTTCCGAATAATTTCTAACGTCTTGCACCATTTTACACTGCTGAATGCTTTTGTAGACGTATTCTCCGAATAGCACCATCACCTCTTGCCCAATTCCACTACCAACAGGTGCCGGATTTACTGCTAAATTTTGTACACACTCTATGGTGATCAGAAACAGTAAACCATAATTTATCCTTTCATTCCTGTCTAACTAGTGATGGTGAAAATATCTCTCCAAACATAGTAAAACTAATTACTTTTGAGGCATCCGTTTCAGTTGTACCAATTTAATTATTCAAACAACGACCGATTTCGGGATTTTAAAATCCCATATTCATGTATAGGGAGCTGTAACATACAGAGGAGAGGAGGGAAAAATACACTAAAGAGCCAAAGAAACTGGTACACCTGCTTAACATCGTGTAGGGCCCCCTCGAGCAGCAAAACTGCCGCAACACGACGTGGCATTGACTCGACTAATGTCTGAAGTAGTGCTGGAGTGAACTAACACCATGAATCATGCAAGGTTGTTCATAAATCCGTGAGATTACGAGGTGGTGGACATCTCTTCTGAAAAGCAGGTTGTAAGGCATCCCAGCTATGCTAAATAATGTTCATGTTTGGGGAGTTTGGTGGACAGCGGACGTGTTTAAACTCAGAAGAGTGTCCCTGGAGCCACTCTGTAGCAAATTCTGGAGGTGTGGGGCGTCGCATTGTCCTGCTGGAATTGCCCAAGTCCATCGGAATGTACAATGGACATGAATGGATGCAAGTGATCAGACAGGTTACTTACGTACGTGTCACCAGTCAGAGTGGTATCTAGGTGTATCAGGGGTCCCATATCACTCCAACTACACACGCCCCACACCATTACAAAGCCTCCACCACCTTGAACAATCCCCTGCTGGTACGCAGGGTCCATGGATTCATACGTTGTCTCCATACCCGTGCACGTCCATCCACTCGATACAATTTGAAACGAGTCTCGTCCGACCAGGCAAGGTGTTTGCAATCATCAACAGGCCAATGTCAATGTTGACGGGTCCAGGCGAGGCGTAAAGCTTTGTGTCGTGTAGTCATCAAGCGTACACGAGTGAACCTTCGGCTCCGAAAGCCCATATCGATGACGTTTCGTTGAATGGTTCGCACGCTGACACTTGTTGATAGCCCAGCAATTTTCGGAAGAGCTGCACTTCTGTCGCGTTGAACGATTCTCTTCAGTCGTCGTTGGTCCCGTTCTTACAGGATCTTTTTCCGGCTTTATATAGGCGTCGCCGACCGCAACGTCGTATTCTGCCTGTTTACATATCTCTGAACTTGAATACGCTCGGCTATACTAATTTCTTTGGCTCTTCAGTATATGTATCCAACATGCATATGACTCACTTGTATAGTTTCTTACCATTACTTTTTATCACGGCTTTTACTGTCTAATCCTCTGTTCACTTATATGGACTATATACCATTCCATTGTTTCCTGTTATTGGACCTGTTTATTCAAGTCTGTGAGGTTCATTCTTATTTTTCTATTCCTTGTTTAGTTGTTCGTCTCTTAGCCATAGCCGGCCGAAGTGGCCGTGCGGTTAAAGGCGCTGCAGTCTGCAACCGCAAGACCGCTACGGTCGCAGGTTCGTATCCTGCCTCGGGCATGGATGTTTGTGATGTCCTTAGGTTAGTTAGGTTTAACTAGTTCTAAGTTCTAGGGGACTAATGACCTCAGCAGTTGAGTCCCATAGTGCTCAGAGCCATTTGAGCCATTTAGCCATATTTCCATTTCATTACTGCTTTTGATAATGTAAGCCTGATCATTTTTGATTACTATTTCGGTGCTTACATTGCTACACTCACATTTTAGATTTGTGATGGTTTTTATCCATTTTATTTTGCATCACTAGAGCCCTTAATGTATTATACATGAGACGATTTATTCTGCGTGGTCTACGTCACCATTAATTTTTACCATTGTTTTTACCGCTTTTATCCCTTGTTCATACAGTTTCCAATGTACCATTGCCTTGATGCCTAAAAATGTCACATGTCTGGGAGTTATTTAGCGTGACAGCATACCACAGCCTTTTTCATATTCTATTAACTTTTTAAAAGAAGCATTGTAAGCACTCGGATGTCTGTCCAGTATTTCTATGTCTTCGCTACTCCAGTGTACTAGCTTATATACCAGAATGAGATTTTCACTCTGCAGCGGAGTGTGCGCTGATATGAAACTTCCTGGCAGATTAAAACTGTGTGCCCGACCGAGACTCGAACTCGGGACCTTTGCCTTTCGCGGGCAAGTGCTCTTCCAACTGAGCTACCGAAGCACGACTCACGCCCGGTACTCACAGCTTTACTTCTGCCAGTACCT